>NC_064641.1:302537185-302846785 GCF_023864345.2 Schistocerca serialis cubense
ATTTTTTTATAGTGCCTTCATTGTTTTTAAGATTAAAGCTGTCAGCATTCTGTCCATCCAATCAGCAACTCAAGTAGCAACTATATGACATACTGCATGTGCATATCATCTAAAATAATCTTATGGAGTACTACTATTTATATAGCTCGACAGGTACTGAGCAACCAACTGGTCCACAATGCTGAGAGTATGTTGCTTGCGGTGTATCTTAGTGAAGGTAGTTTTGTACAATGAATGAGCAAACAGCATTGGAAAGAAAGATAACATATGAAACTTCAACTATCTCTTATGTAGTCAAGACTTTTCTTAATAATTCCTTGCTTTGAAAGGTATTAAGCATGTAAAAGTTGATTTACTTCCCTAGATTGGGTATCAGTAATTCGATTCTATTCGCTGAATAAGATTTGCAGTGCATTTAACCAACTACCGATGTAACAAATTTGCCTATGTGAGCAACAATTTCCTAACAAACTTGACTGAAAAGTATGTAAAATTGTATTTAATTATAAAGCTACCAGAATTTGAAGGTTGCTATGAAATTTTACTTTATGTTTTATTATAATGATTACTCACCCTTACATTACTATAATCATTCTGCTGTTCTGCTTCAACAGAAGAAGTGGCTGATGAAGTTTGCTGTCTCAGAAATTTTTGTGGTGTTATTTTTTGCAAGGTACAGCTGAAGTAAGACACCCTCCACTTTCAACAATGGCAAAGTAAGAAGACAAGTAGTTTGATAAAATTGTTGCTGACAGTTGAACACCTGTTTATAAATGTGTAAGTATCCCTTTTGTCTTCTGTACACCTATTAACAGAGGTCTCATGAACTTAATGGCCACTTAAGGTGATTTACATTGTGTTGTGTTGAAAGGTGGCACAATGTGGGCTCATCCATTGTGATACAATTACTGGAAAACACACTTGTGTTCCTACACTGGTGCCATAGGTCCATGTTCTTACCAGTAAGAATATGACACATTACACTGCCACTTGCATCCGCCTAGATTCATTATATGATAGGTCAATAGCCTCATAATAGTGATCATTAATCTTTCACTATGCTCCATAGTTACATAAGGAGTTTGCCATTTCTTTACATTGGTACCACTTCTCAATTTGTGTCTCATTTTCATGTTTTTGGCTTTTGTTTCTTGTCACTGCTGAATTTCAAACTCTTGTTTATTTATGCTCAATCCAATTTACTGGGCTCAGCTAGTTCTACATTCATGTGTAACAGTTACAAGTCTGTTACTGAGCTGCAGCTTACTCTTTGTTTGGCCTGAGTGGGCATGACGACTCCAGTTGAAAACCAAGTAAGGTTATGTGCAGGGAGGAGACCCCCCCCCCCCCCCAAGAGGGATCATTGCCAACAAAATTTTATTAAATAAATTTTCTATGCATAATGTATGGCCGTAGCCGGCTTGGGCATACTGTGGTGGAAGGTGCTGGCCGGAAGGCCGTGGTCGGCACATTCCTGCCACGTGCTCCTCGGTCAGACTCAAGTCCCACGGGTTGGTTGCGCTGACGGGGGTACGCTACTAGCAAGACGCGTTGGCGGAATCAATCCTCCAATCAGAGACTAATCGTGTGACCATGTGAGGACACGGCCATGAGCGGCGAGGGCGGCTTGGAAACAGCTCCGCGCTCTCTTAGCTTCAGACCTCGGCCCCGAGTAGTCGCTCCTTTAGCCTCTGCCTCTCTGATGAGCAGACGGCAACCCCTCTTGGGGCTGCTCAGCCCTACGTAGGCACCAATGCATCATTCTTACAGGAATAAACTGGGTCCATTCCACTTCATTACTTTTCATTTTACAACGCCTTCCGCTCCTGACCTCTATCCTGACGAACAAGTGTTGTCAGAAGTGGGATACGACCCACCTTACGGTTGTAAAATCAACTCATCAGTTGAGTGTGAGTACTACAAAGGGGCCGAGGCTGAGCAAGTAAAGGAAACTAGACCGAACGTGGCGAGGCTGCAGCGCGCCATGCGCGTGCCAGCCGGTCGCCTGCGTTGCAGAATGTGCGTGGCCGCGCACTAGCGCGCCACAAGCGTAAGCAGTTCGCCGCCGGACGCGAGCCGAGGAGGGTCCCCGATGCAGTCACGCTCGCCCGCCGCCGCTATCCGTAGCTGCCATGGGTCACCGCCTGCGCCAGGGTCCGGGGTGCGGTCCTCGCGCCGCCCCGCCGTCGCAGCTGTCCGTGCTGTCGCCCGCCGCCTGCTGCGCCCGCGCGTGATCAACGCGCCTGCCGCCGCTCATCGACACCGCCGCTGTCCGTCGTCTGCACGCCACCAAATAATTTAAGTCGCTAGCGACGCTACGGTGGTGTAGATGCCCACACTATTGTAACATGCCGATCACCAGGCAGCAATCGGAGGCAGGAGCAGCCGGAGAGGATAAAGATCCCCTCTTGGCGCTGCAGTCCCAGTTAAATCAATTAATTTTAACTAACGCGGAGCTTAAGCAACAGATAGATGATCTAAAAATGGCTTCTCCGCAGTCTAATGTTGCTAAGCAAGTGCTAGTGGAAGAACAGCCGAAGCAGGTGACTCCACCACTCACTAGTGCAGAATCACCTGTGGCAGTAGCCACCTCTACTTTGGTGCAGAGCTTTCCAGCAGTAGCGTTTATTCCGGCGTTCGCTGGAAAGCCGCACGAGGATATTCAAACGCTTGTCCAGAATATCCAGGACATCGGAAAGCTTTGCGGTTGGCCAGATGAATTTCTCTTAAACGTGATGAAAATGAAACTCACCGGCGAAGCGCGGAACTACGTGCAGTCGGTCGAGAGCTTGAAAAATGCCCCTATCTTCCAGTCCCTTGCAACAGGGTTGACTGAAAGGTATACAGACAAACGTGGTACTAGTTACTATCGCGACTTGCTTTCCACCCTTAAGCAAAAAACGGGTGAAGATTTAGAAGCACTCGCAGACAGGATTAGAAGCGTCGCATGCCACACGTACGCACTAAGTGCCAGTTCTGCTCGTAACGAGGTTCTGTTGGAAGAATCAGAATGTCGTGCGATAGACGTGTTTATTCGTGGCATAAACCCTCAAATAGGGGGCGAAATCAAGGTAGCTTCCCCCCGCACCTTACACGAAGCCGTGCGATTAGCACTCTTGAGAGAGGAGGCGAGCCGATTTGTGGCCGTCTCCGCGCGGCAAAGCGAGCCCCGACGTGTCTTTTCGAACGATACTAAGTGTGGCCGCTGTAATAGACAAGGACATGTGGCAGAGCAATGTCGCGTGCCATATTGTCATCAGTGCAGGAACATGGGTCACCAAAGCGTGCATTGTCCAAATAGTAGGCCACAACCGCCTGCAAATTCCAGGCGAAATGCAAACCAACCACAGAATTCGGGAAACGGCCGCGGGGCAGGAAGTGCCACCCCTCCCGGCCACCGTTAAAAATAGTGACCCCCCTAGTTGATAAGGGAATCACGCAGGTGCCAAGCGTGGTTGTCGATGGTGTTAGAGGCCGCAAACCAATACGCGTGCTAATTGACACAGGTGCACAGATCAGCTTGGCTTTTTTATCGAAGAGAGATAAAAGAACATTGCAACCGCCGCGGTACCATATCAGTGGTATTGGTCCCGGCATAGTGAAACCTGATGGCAGCTGTTGGGTTGAGTTCATGTTGGACTCCACAGAATATGCTTTTACGATGGAGGTTGTACGGAACAGGCGCACGGATTATGACATCATCCTGGGAAGTGACTTTCTGCATCATTTACAGGGGGTTATTGACTATAGGTTAAATACCGTCCAATTCGGCAACAACGTGCACCGTTTTGGACGTGACTGCACGTTGCGGGCGAGCGGAGCTGGGAAAAAGGATCCGTTTCCCAAGTTTCGGAGTCTCCCGTAACGATGCTAAAAGCCGATAATCCCGTGGAGATACCAGAAGGCACAGGAAAGATCCTTTGGGTGCCTGTCGGGACACGTGAATCCGAAGAGGTTCATTTCTTGGTAGATCCACTCCGCCAGAATGAAACTCTTGACCAGATGCAGGTCCACGTAAAACGTAGCCTGTGCAAAGCGCAGCAAGTACAGAAAGAAAATTGCGTACCCGTGTGTTTAGACAATTTTAGTCACAAGCAAGCTTTAATACCGCGTGGTACAGTATTATCCAGCTTACAGTTTATCACAGAAGATGAGTTGCCAATGAGAACCCCTTCTCTGAAAAAGAAAAAGACTGCTGCCGCCTCTCAACACCTTTTGACAATCACGTCACATCTGACAGATAAGTTTAAAGCTAAGCTTAGTCACCTCCCATTGCATGAACAAAAGCTAATAAATGAAGTATTGAATGAGTATTCATGGTTGTTTGAAGACAGGAAATATTTACCAGCAACAGATCTAATCCAACATGAGATTCCAACCAGAAATGCTAGGCCAATAGCTCAAAAAGGGTACCGAATTCCCTACCATCTTCAGTCAGTGGTAGAGGAAACTATACAACAGCAACTAGAAGCAGGAATAATACAATCCTCTTCTAGTGCGTGGTCTAGCCCAATTGTAGTCGTTCCAAAGAAATCTATAGACGGAGAAAAATCCTATCGCCTCTGTGTAGATATGCGAGCAGTAAACAAAGTTACTACTCCAGATCATTATCCATTACCCCGGATTGATGAAACACTCGATCGTCTGGGCAATTGCCGGTACTTACAACATTAGACACGCGCAGTTGCTCCTCAAGATCGAGCTAAGACAGCTTTCGTTGTTCCTGGTGGCTTATATGAATTCTTAAGGATGCCTTTCGGGCTTCGCAACGCGCCAGCAACCTTTCAGCGATTTGCAGATCTGCTATTACGTGGGTTGAAACCTACTATGTGCCTTGTGTATCTTGATGATATAATTATATTTTCAAAATCCATTGCCGAACATGCTGAACATCTACGCGGTGCACTGTTGCGCTTGAAAAATGCTAATTTAACCTTAAAATTAGAAAAATGTTCTTTTGCTCAATCACAAGTGCAGTATTTAGGTCATGTAATCAGTTCCAGCGGAGTCAAGCCAGATCCACGATTAACTGAAGCAGTAGACACTTTTCCTATTCCAACAAATTTAAAGGAATTACAATCCTTCCTTGGCCTTGCAAATTATTACCGCCGTTTTGTTAAAGATTATGCTACTATTACCAAACCACTTACTAAATTGTTGAAAAAGGATACTCCTTTTGTTTGGACGGATGAATGTTCGACCGCCTTTCAAACAGTGAAAACTATTTTAACTAGTTCACCTCTACTTGTTTACTCAGACTTCGCTGAACCTTTTATTTTATCGTGTGACGCATCTGATTTTTCTGTAGGATGTGTCCTAAGCCAAGTGCAAGATGGTGAGGAAAAACCCGTTGGGTATGCCTCTCGTCAACTGAATAAAGCAGAAACTAATTACAGTACTACCGAAAAGGAATTGCTTGCCCTTCTTTTTGGAATTAATTATTTTAGATGTTACCTTTATGGTCGCAAGTTTACAGTTCTTACCGATCACTCTGCTCTGCAGTGGTTATTGAATCTTAAAGACCCTAGCAGCAAACTTATGCGCTGGGCCATGAAACTGTCAGAATATGATTTTGAAGTTCGGCACAAGCCTGGTCGGTTGCATCAAAATGCTGATGCGTTAAGTAGAACAGTGCGTGTCATTCAATCAGATGAGGTATCAATTGAAGAGTTAAAAGAAGCACAGCAGGTGGACGTTCAATGTCAAAGATACGCCACCTTGCCAGAATTTGAAGTAATAGACGACCTTTTGTATCGAAGAACTCCCCATGGAAATCGTTTGGTAATACCGGAATGCATGCAGCAACGTATAATACAACAATGCCGTGATACAATCCCAGCATGTCACAGCGGAAAACGCGCTACGAACGCTCGAATTGCGACACGTTATTGGTGGCAATGAACCATAGACCTTGCCGTCGGTGGGGAGGCTTGCGTGCCTCAGCGATACAGATGGCCGTACCGTAGGTGCAACCACAACGGAGGGGTATCTGTTGAGAGGCCAGACAAACATGTGGTTCCTGAAGAGGAGCAGCAGCCTTTTCAGTAGTTGCAGGGGCAACAGTCTGGATGATTGACTGATCTGGCCTTGTAACATTAACCAAAACGGCCTTGCTGTGCTGGTACTGCGAACGGCTGAAAGCAAGGGGAAACTACAGCCGTAATTTTTCCCGAGGACATGCAGCTTTACTGTATGATTAAATGATGATGGTGGCCTCTTGGGTAAAATATTCCGGAGGTAAAATAGTCTCCCATTCGGATCTCCGGGCGGGGTCTACTAAAGAGGATGTCGTTATCAGGAGAAAGAAAGCTGGCGTTCTACGAATCGGAGCGTGGAATGTCAGATCCCTTAATCGGGCAGGTAGGTTAGAAAATTTAAGAAGGGAAATGGATAGGTTAAAGTTAGATATAGTGGGAATTAGTGAAGTTCGGTGGCAGGAGGAACAAGACTTTTGGTCAGGTAAATACAGGGTTATAAATACAAAATCAAATAGGGGTAATGCAGGAGTAGGTTTCATAATGAATAAAAAAATAGGAGTGCAGGTTAGCTACTGCAAGCAGCATAGTGAACGCATTATTGTGGCCAAGATAGACACAAAGCCCATGCCTACTACAGTAGTACAAGTTTATATGCCAACTAGCTCTGCAGATGATGAAGAAATTGAAGAAATTTATGACGAGATAAAATAAATTATTCAGGTAGTGAAGGGAGAAGAAAATTTAATAGTCATGGGTGACTGGAATTCGTCAGTAGGAAAAGGAAGAGAAGGAAACATAGTAGGTGAATATGGATTGGGGGGAAGAAATGGAAGAGGAAGCCGCCTTGTAGAATTTTGCACAGAGCATAACTTAATCATAGCTAACACTTGGTTCAAGAATCATAAAAGAAGGTTGTATACATGGAAGAATCCTGGAGATTATATAATGGTAAGACAGAGATTTAGGAACCAGGTTTTAAATTGTAAGACATTTCCAGGGGCAGATGTGGATTCTGACCACAATCTATTGGTTATGAACTGCAGATTGAAACTGAAGAAACTGCAAAAAGGTGGGAATTTAAGGAGATGGGACCTGGATAAATTGAAAGAACCAGAGGTTGTAGAGAGTTTCAGGGAGAGCATAAGGGAACAATTGACAGGAATGGGGGAAAGAAATACAGTAGAAGAAGAATGGGTAGCTCTGAGGGATGAAGTAGTGAAGGCAGCAGATGATCAAGTAGGTAAAAAGGCGAGGGCTAATAGAAATCCTTGGGTAACAGAAGAAATATTGAATTTAATTGATGAAAGGAGAAAATATAAAAATGCAGTGAATGAAGCAGGCAAAAAGGAATACAAACGTCTCAAAAGTGAGATCGACAGGAAGTGCAAAATGGCTAAGCAGGGATGGCTAGAGGACAAATGTAAGGATATAGAGGCTTGTCTCACTAGGGGTAAGATAGCTACTGCCTACAGGAAAATTAAAGAGACATTTGGAGAGAAGAGAACCACTTGTATGAATATCAAGAGCTCAGATGGCAACCCAGTTCTAAGCAAAGAAGGGAAGGCAGAAAGGTGGAAGGAGTATATAGAAGGTTTATACAAGGGCGATGTACTTGAGGACAATATTATGGAAATGGAAGAGGATGTAGACGAAGACGAAATGTGAGATAAGATACTGCGTGAAGAGTTTGACAGAGCACTGAAAGACCTGAGTCGAAACAAGGCCCCGGGAGTAGACAACATTCCATTAGAACTACTGATGGCCTTGGGAGAGCCAGTCCTGACAAAACTCTACCATCTGGTGAGCAAGATGTATGAGACAGGCGAAATACCCTCAGACTTCAAGAAGAATATAATAATTCCAATCCCAAAGAAAGCAGGTGTTGACAGATGTGAAAATTACCGAACTATCAGTTTAATAAGTCACAGCTGCAATATACTAACACGAATTCTTTATAGACGAATGGAAAAACTGGTAGAAGCCGACCTCGGGGAAGATCAGTTTGGATTCCGTAGAAATGTTGGAACACGTGAGGCAATACTAACCTTACGACTTATCTTAGAAGAAAGATTAAGAAAAGGCAAACCTACGTTTCTAGCATTTGTAGACTTAGAGAAAGCTTTTGACAATGTTAGCTGGAATACTCTCTTTCAAATTCTGAAGGTGGCAGGGGGAAAATACAGGGAGCGAAAGGCTATTTACAATTTGTACAGAAACCAGATGGCAGTTATAAGAGTCGAGGGGCATGAAAGGGAAACAGTGGTTGGGAAAGGAGTGAGACAGGGTTGTAGCCTCTCCCCGATGTTATTCAATCTGTATATTGAGCAAGCAGTAAAGGAAACAAAAGAAAAATTCGGAGTAGGTATTAACATCCATGGAGAAGAAGTAAAAACTTTGAGGTTTGCTGATGACATTGTAATTCTGTCAGAGACAGCAAAGGACTTGGAAGATCAGTTGAACGGAATGGACAGTGTCTTGAAAGGAGGATATAAGATGAACATCAACAAAAGCAAAACGAGGATAATGGAATGTAGTCGAATTAAGTCGGGTGATGCTGAGGGAATTAGATTAGGAAATGAGACACTTAAAGTAGTAAAGGAGTTTTGCTATTTAGGGAGTAAAATAACTGATGATGGTCGAAGTAGAGAGGATATAAAATGTAGACTGGCAATGGCAAGGAAATCGTTTCTGAAGAAGAGAAATTTGTTAACATCGGGTATAGATTTAAGTGTCAGGAAGTGGTTTCTGAAAGTATTTGTATGGAGTGTAGCCATGTATGGAAGTGAAACATGGACGATAACTAGTTTGGACAAGAAGAGAATAGAAGCTTTCGAAATGTGGTGCTACAGAAGAATGCTGAAGATAAGGTGGGTAGATCACGTAACTAATGAGGAGGTATTGAATAGGATTGGGGAGAAGAGAAGTTTGTGGCACAACTTGACTAGAAGAAGGGATCGGTTGGTAGGACATGTCTTGAGGCATCAAGGGATCACAAATTTAGCATTGGAGGGCAGTGTGGAGGGTAAAAATCGTAGAGGGAGACCAAGAGATGAATACACTAAGCAGATTCAGAAGGATGTAGGCTGCAGTTGGTACTGGGAGATGAAGAAGATTGCACAGGATAGAGTAGCATGGAGAGCTGCATCAAACCAGTCTCAGGACTGAAGACCACAACAACAACAACAACATTGGTGGCAATACCGACAACGTGACGTGGACAGGTATGTAAGATCTTGCCTGCCGTGTGCACAACGAGCACAAAATAGGCATCCGCGAGTGCCGCTGCAAACACTTCCTCAGGCATCTTCACCTTTCGAAATTCTTGCTTTAGGTTTCCAAGGTCCTTTTCCACAGTCGCAACAAGGTAACAAATACATTTTGTCTGTTATTGATCACTTTTCACGTTATCTAATTTTGGTTCCCCTCTCCGACATGACAGCTGAAACTGTGGCGAGAGAGTTTGTAAATCGTGTGATACTACCTTTTGGAAGTCCTGATGCCATTTTAACGGATCAAGGAACCAATTTCATGTATGCTTTATTTGTACAAGTTTGTAAATTGCCAAGAATAAAAAAATGGCGTACAACTCCCTTCCATCCTAAAGCCAAAGGTCGCGTTGAATGCACACCGTACAATTTGTAAAATGTTATCCTATTATGTTGCAAAAACGCACGCTGATTGGGACAGATATGTACCGTATATTTCTTCTGCATACAACACCCGAATACATGAATCCACGGGGTATACCCCTTACGAAGCTGTGTTTGGACGGCCGATGAATTCGCCGTTCGAAATAGACAAACTACCTCAAGGTGTAGAAATAAAGGAAGTAAAAGGTTTAGCCCGCCGGCTAAAAGCGATCTGGTATAAGGTAAAGAGGAATAATATCAAAGCTACTAATAAACAGTTGCGCAGGCAGAACAAAAATGCTGTTTTATCGACTTATCAAACAGGTGATTTAGTGTTACTACGAAACCCGGCAATCAAAAAGGGACGAACTAAAAAGTTCTCTCCCCGCTTTGAAGGACCGTATCGGATTGTACGGTTGGCCTCACCAGTCAATGCAGAACTGCAATTAACCGATCGTACGGTGATAGTGCACTTTGACCGCCTGCAACCTTACCACGGTAGGGCTGTCACCACAACAGGTCGCAGCCCCCGATCCGCCTGTGTCACCTCCACCTCAAGTGGAACAAAGAAAAAACGGAGGAGATTACCTCCACAGGGTTGTAGATACCCTTTGCGGAATCGACACCCTTATGGGTTGAGGTCGCGTGATTAATCACGCCTAATTAGAGTTTTATGTTATGTTTTATTGCAGCTTAGTTTAAGTCATTTTCTCCAGGGACTTGGAAGCAAGAAATGCCTGGCCACCACGGAGTTCCCAGCCATTCTCAATTGTCAATTTCCAGTCCTGTCATGTATTTTTGCTAATTTTTATATGTATGATTATGTTTTATGTTTTGCAAGCAATGCCACGCATTAGGCGTCACGCAACTAACTTGCTTCAAATGCAACCATTACACTTGGTGTTGGCAGTACCGCGGCTGCTAACTCCGAACAATATTCTTCAATGTCCTCTATTGCCATCTATTTGGCAAACCAGTACATGTGGATTATTTTTACTCCGAGCTTCTCTTAATACTTGTTACGTTGACGACTAGTGTATTGTATTATATGTCGTGGTTCTGTATTTGCTGCAGCTAATCGTAAGTAATCGGAACAGATAAAGCCAGGACTTGAAATGCACACGCCTCGTATGCTTTGTTTACGGGACCAGCTGTTGGCGGGGCAACACATCAGCAGGCGCCCCCCTTCCTCTCAGCGCTGTCCCATCTCCTCGCCAAGAACCAACACCGACTCAAAGGAAGGCCTCGGCGCTTGTTCGTGACGTCACGTCAGCTAGGCATGGCGAACGCCAGGTCTGTTGCAGGCACACTCATAATGGTGGTGTCTCCCTCTCTGACACAGGAAAATGTGAAACTATTAGCGGTAGTTGACCAACACACTGTTCCGAGAGATTTCTGCAATCAATTAATTGTGCAATTCATTACACTTCTTAACAAATAGTGTACTCCTGAACTTAAATTTCCACCTGTTTTAAGGATTGACATACAAAAACAACTTCATGGTCCAGCAGCAACTGAATTCGTGCTTCTTTACCTTATTTGTAAACCTGAGGAAGTTACGTTTGTACTGGGTTGCTTTTACAAGAAACTGTGAACATATTGGTGCTCTTCTTTAGGTATCTTGGTTGACTATGGGGTGAGGAGCACTGAATGTTAATGAAATATCTTGCGATTGTACACGTTGGGGGAGGGGGTGGGGGACAGAAGAAGAGGCAGAAGAGAGATACTTGTTTTATCAAATAAAATTTTTTTATGTTATAAAGTTTCTCCTTTCAGTTGCAAGAGGGGAATGTTTACCTTTTCTAATGTGCATGTTAAAAAAGTTTAAGCTCAGTAGTATTTTCGATGTATGAAGTTATTTTGTTTCCTGTTTAGAATTCCTTTCGTTGAAAACGACTGTAATCTAATGACTGGCAACAGTTGGACATTTACACGTCTAAATTAGTTCACATTTCCAGTGACGATGTCAAACGAAAATAAATAAATAAATAAAAGAAACGATTTCATTGTAAGGGGATTGGGTTAAGTTCCGATAACAAAATGGATCAAGTAAATATAGTTACTTGAATGTAAAATTTCCAAAGCTTGCAATGGGGTAAAGCATCTTCTGATATTGATCTACGTTTGTTTCGACAGAATTCAGTAATACAGAACTATGATCTTCATTTGTAGCTTTACAATAGCAAGAAAATCTTTCATTTAAATAAAACTGCAGAATACAAAACAATACCAAACATTTTGTCCAAAAATAAGAGATTTATAGTGATAAGCATGCCCAGGCATTTCTGCCTGCAACAGACCTGGCGTTAGCCGTGCCTAGCTGACGTGACGTCACCAACAAGCGCCAAGGCCTTCAAATGGCTCTGAGCACTATGGGACTCAACTGCTGAGGTCATTAGTCCCCTAGAACTTAGAACTAGTTAAACCTAACTAACCTAAGGACATCACACACATCCATGCCCGAGGCAGGATTCGAACCTGCGACCGTAGCGGTCTCGCGGTTCCAGACTGCAGCGCCAGAACCGCGCGGCCACTTCGGCCGGCGCCAAGGCCTTCCTTTGAGTCGGTGTTGCAAGAACTGGCCAGCGGCCATCATTTTTTCTCAGCCAGTAACAGCGCTCCGCGCGATGACGTATCTTATCACCACGTGCGCTGCCGCCTCCAGCGTCTCAACACGCGGCGTGTCCGAGTAGTTACAAGAACAAACCGCAAATTACTGCCCTATCCTCCGTGTATGACAGACTGCAATGCACTTACCATCATTTTATATAACTAACAGCCTTTTTTTTAAAAAAAAACTCTTATTCTAGATAATTAGCAATTTCTAATTCATCGTTATTTCTTGTACACGCTAAGCGCGTGATATTTGTGGCTGCAGTAGCGGCCGGTCTCTCGCGGCTACACGCCGTCTCACATAACCGCTGACGTGCCGGTGCCTACTCCGCACCTACGCGTGCGCTGCGCGCTCGCTAACAGCTCCAAGCTGGTTTCTTTCATGCAGCCGGAAGACACGGCAAACAAAATTCATTCAAACATCCCAATAAATCTTAACATAAATATTAAGTAGATGTGATTCATTGTTTAAATTCTTTTCCTTGTTTTGTTTCACATTAGCTGGATAAATCACACGAAGTTCTTAACGATTTACATTATTCTGCATACCTTAGTCTGTGAAGTTTCACTACTGCTTTGATTCATTGCATAAGCTACAAACTACAGCCCTAACCCTCTTACACATCGAACTATGAGGACATTTAACGTTATCTTCCTTGGACAAGGCCAGATATGGGCAAACCAATGCAATGCCACAGGTACAGTGTGCACCCATCTGCAGGTGGTCGCTCATGTCGGCACTAATGATGTGTGTCGCTATGGATCGGAGGAAATTCTCTCTGGCTTCCGGTGGCTATCTGATTTGGTGAAGACTGCCAGTCTCGCTAGCGGGATGAAAGCAGAGCTCACCATCTGCAGCATCGTCGACAGGACTGATTGCGGACCTTTGGTACAGAGCCGAGTGGAGGGTCTGAATCAGAGGCTGAGACGGTTCTGCGACCGTGTGGGCTGCAGATTCCTCGACTTGCGCCATAGGGTGGTGGGGTTTCGGGTTCCGCTGGATAGGTCAGGAGTCCACTACACGCAACAAGCGGCTACACGGGTAGCAGGGGTTGTGTGGCGTGGGCTGGGCGGTTTTTTAGGTTAGATGACATTGGGCAAGTACAGAAAGGGCAACAGCCTCAACGGGTGCGGGGCAAAGTCAGGACATGCGGGGACCAAGCAGCAATCGGTATTGTAATTGTAAACCGTCGAAGCTGCGTTGGTAAAGTACCGGAACTTCAAGCGCTGATAGAAAGCACCGAAGCTGAAATCGTTATAGGTACAGAAAGCTGGCTGAAGCCAGAGATAAATTCTGCCGAAATTTTTACAAAGGTACAGACGGTGTTTAGAAAGGATAGATTGAATGCAACCGGTGGTGGAGTGTTCGTCGCTGTTAGTAGTAGTTTATCCTGTAGTGAAGTAGAAGTGGATAGTTTCTGTGAATTATTATGGGTGGAGGTTACACTCAACAACCAAGCTAGGTTAATAATTGGCTCCTTTTACCGACCTCCCGACTCAACAGCATTAGTGGCAGAACAACTGAGAGAAAATTTGGAATACATTTCACATACTAAAATGTAAACTTTCACGGCCGGAAATATCATGTCCATTATAATTATCTGGGCTGTTATGCCGTGGTCGGTTAATGAATTCTGAGGTGATTCCCAACGTTTCGTCTCCGACTGCGGGAGATAACTTCAAGGGGGTCCGTAGCTTGATGGAAGGTCCAACACACACACTGGCTCGCTACTGACTGCCGCTAAATTCCGTGTTCGCGCACCCCCGCGCCGCGGCGTGACGTCATGTGTTTTGAAAACGTCAGTACAATTGGCCGCTGTCCGTCGCCGTCGATCGCCGTTGCCATCACCCAGTAGTGGACGAGTGGTATACATCTTCTTTAACACCGGCATCCATATACCGTTTAATTTGACGCCCTCCTCCTTTCGGTTGAAATTATTTGGGTGTTTAGCAATTTCGATTGCCTCCCTGTAGAGCCTTTTGTAGTATCCGCTCGTGGTCGCTAGTACTTGCGTCTCCTCGAAACGAATATTACTGTTCCCTGGCTGGAAAGCATGCTCCGCAACAGCTGATCGTTCCGTTTCTCCTCTTCTACAATTTCCCTTGTGTTCTTCCAAACGTTTAGAAACAGTTCTTTTGGTGGTACCCAAATAAACATCACCACAGCTGCATGGGATCCTTTACACTCCAGATTTTTCCAATGGTTTGCGAGCGTCCTTGGCAGGCCTAAGGTATTCCTGTATCTTCCTGGTGGGCTCGTAAATTACGGTAATATTCCGCTTCGTCAAGATCCTCCCTATTCTTTCCGTAACATTTTTAACAAACGTCAGGAAAACCTTAGATTTTGCAGTAGCCTGTACGTCAGTATGATTTCTGCGTGGCTGCCTCAACACACGTTTTATTTCGGCGGACGAATATCCGTTCTTCGTTAGTGCATTGTGGAGATGTTCCATCTCAGCGTCGAGCAACTCAGGTTCACAAATATTTCTAGCTCTGTCCGCTAACGTCTTGATAACACCCCGCTTCTGTTGTTGGTGATGGTTCGAATCCCGGTGCAAATAACAGTCCGTGTGCGTGGGTTTGCAGTACACTGAGTGGCCCAAACTACCATTTTCGTTTCTAAACACAAGCACATCGAGGAAATGTAGTTTGCCGTCTACCTCCTCCTCCATAGTAAACTGAATTCTTGAGTTTATACTGTTCAGATGTTCGTGGAATCGGCTTAGTTCCTCCCTACCATGTCTCCACAACACAAACGTGTCATCCACGTATCGGAACCATACATTTGGTTTCTTGCTGGCAGTACCTAAAGCCTGTTCTTCGAATTTCTCCATAAAGAAGTTTGGAATTACGGGACTTAGGGGGCTTCCCATAGCCACTTTATATACGAGTCCGAACGGCCCACATGTGGTTTTAACAGCGTAGTCAAAAACTTGGCTAACGAGTAGGTGGGCGAACCAATGGCACTTAGTATCGGTCTTAACGGAACATTTTCTTTATGAATTTTGGGCAATCCATAAAGCCTCGGTGGTAGTGCAACCGAACTGCAGAGACCTTTCTCTCACACTCTCTTCAATGGAGGACTTTTTTATTAACCGCGACACAGTTCTGAGAACGTTCAGCTTCCTATATGCTTGCGGATCCAGTAGATCCGTAATTTTTCTCTGATAGTCGGCCACATCCATAACCACCGTTGGAGAGACATTAACTTACAGTTTGTGCTTGCCAAGTCCCGTCGGGTCTGCTGAATGCGCTCTCGTAGTAAGGCCTCGCTCTCGTAGTAAGGCCTCCTCAGTCCGTTTGAAAATGCGTTGTGCCTTTCCCGAATAGAACAGTCGCTTTATCTTCAGAAACTTTGGTATAACGCAGACGGCTCTGCAACGAGACAGGAATGTGAGGGAACACAAAAGCTGCACTCTCTTCTTCTGGAGTCCTTCCAGGCGTCGCACTTCTCTTGACATCTCCTCCCCGTAGAGGCGTCTGATACTAAAATGTAAACTTTCACGGCCGGAAATATCATGTCCATTATAATTATCCGGGCTGTTATGCCGTGGTCGGTTGATGAATTCTGAGGTGATTCCCAACGTTTCGTCTCCGACTGCGGGAGACATCTTCAAGGCATAACAGCCCGGATAATTATAATGGACACATTTCACATAAATTTTCTCAGCATGTTATAGTCCTAGGTGGAGATTTCAATTTACCAGATATAGACTGGGACACTCAGATGTTTAGGACGGGTGGTAGGGACAGAGCATCGAGTGACATTATGCTGAGTGCACTATCCGAAAATTACCTCGAGCAATTAAACAGAGAACCGACTCGTGGAGATAACATCTTGGATCTACTGATAACAAACAGACCGGAACTTTTCGACTCTGTAACTGCAGAACAGGGAATCAGCGATCATAAGGCCATTGCAGCATCCCTGAATATGGAAGTTAATAGGAATATAAAAAAAGGAAGGAAGGTTTATCTGTTTAGCAAGAGTAATAGAAGGCACATTTCAGACTACCTAACAGATCAAAACGAAAATTTCTGTTCCGACACTGACAATGTTGAGTGTTTATGGAAAAAGTTCAAGGCAATCGTAAAATGCGTTTTAGATAGGTACGTGCCGAGTAAAACTGTGAGGGACGGGAAAAACCCACCGTGGTACAACAACAAAGTTAGGAAACTACTGCGAAAGCAAAGAGAGCTTCACTCTAAGTTTAAACGCAGCCAAAACCTCTCAGACAAACAGAAGCTAAACGATGTAAAAGTTAGCGTAAGGAGGGCTATGCGTGAAGCGTTCAGTGAATTCGAAAGCAAAATTCTATGTACCGACTTGACAGAAAATCCTAGGAAGTTCTAGTCTTACGTTAAATCAGTAAGTGGCTCGAAACAGCATATCCAGACACTCCGGGATGATGATGGCATTGAAACAGAGGATGACACGCGTAAAGCTGAAATACTAAACACCTTTTTCCAAAGCTGTTTCACAGAGGAAGACCGCACTGCAGTTCCTTCTCTAAATTCTCGCACAAACGAAAAAATGGCTGACATCGAAATAAGATTCCAAGGAATAGAAAAGCAACTGGAATCACTCAACAGAGGAAAGTCTACTAGACCTGATGGGATACCAATTCGATTGTACACAGAGTACGCGAAAGAACTTGCCCCCCTTCTAACAGCCGTGTACCGCAAGTCTCTAGAGGAACGGAAGGTTCCAAATGATTGGAAAATAGCACAGGTAGTCCCAGTCTTCAAGAAGGGTCGTCGAGCAGATGCGCAAAACTATAGACCTAGCTCTGACTTCGATCTGTTGTAGAATTTTAGAACATGTTTTTTGCTCGAGTATCATGTCGTTTTTGGAAACGCAGAATCTACTCTGTAGGAATCAACATGGATTCCGGAAACAGCGATCGTGTGAAACCTAACTCGCTTTATTTGTTCATGAGACCCAGAAAATATTAGATACAGGCTCCCAGGTAGATGCTATTTTTCTTGACTTCCGGAAGGCACTGTCGCCTGATAAACAAAGTAAGAGCCTACGGAATATCAGACCAGCTGTGTTCCTGGACTGAAGAGTTTTTAGCAAACAGAACACAGCATGTTGTTATCAATGGAGAGACGTCTACAGACGTTAAAGTAACCTCTGGCGTGCCACAGGGGACCATTGCTTTTCACAATATATATAAATGACCTGGTAGATAGTGTCGAAAGTTCCATGCGGCTTTTCGCGGATGATGCTGTAGTATACAGAGAAGTTGCAGCATTAGAAAATTGTAGCGAAATGCAGGAAGATCTGCAGTGGATAAGCACTTGGTGCAGGGAGTGGCAACTGACCCTTAACATAGACAAATGTTATGTATTGTGAATACATAGAAAGAAGGATCCTTTATTGTATGATTATATGATAGCGGAACAAACACTGGTAGCAGTTACTTCTGTAAAATATCTGGGAGTATGCGTGCGGAACGATTTGAAGTGGATTGATCATATAAAATTAATTGTTGGTAAGGTGGGTACCAGGTTGAGATTCATTGGGAGAGTCCTTAGAAAATGTAGTCCATCAACAAAGGAGGTGGCTTACAAAACACTCGTTCGACCTATACTTGAGTATTGCTCATCAGTGTGGGATCCGTACCAGATCGGGTTGACGGAGGAGACAGAGAAGATCCAAAGAAGAGCGGCGCGTTTCGTCACAGGGTTATTTGGTAACCGTGATAGCGTTACGGAGATGTTTAACAAACTCAAGTGGCAGACTCTGCAAGAGAGGTGCTCTGCATCGCAGTGTAGCTTGCTCGCCAGGTTTCGAGAGGGTGCGTTTGTGGATGAGGTATCGAATATATTGCTTCCCCCTACTTATACCTCCCGAGGAGATCACAAATGTAAAATTAGAGAGATTCGAGCGCGCACGGAAGCTTTCGGACAGTCGTTCTTCCCGCAAACCATACGCAACTGGAACAGGAAAGGGAGGTAATGACAGTGGCACGTAAAGTGCCCTCCGCCACACACCGCTGGGTGGCTTGCGGAGTATAAATGTAGATGTAGATGTTTTTCACGCTACTGACGAGGCACAAACGACCAATCGTCCGGGCTGCCGTATGTCGGTGGGCGATTGTTCCTTGGTTGCTACGCAGTTATTTTTGCCCTCCCCATTTATTTTACTCTACCGCCGTGGTCATTGTTCTATCCTGTTTTCCTTCTTCTGTCGATGAGGAGGCCCCTACAACATGTTAGGTACCCTCTTCCGACAGTACCGGTCTTTTAATCTTACCACCCATTTACACCGAGATATTGCTCTCCCTTGTTGCAGTCTCGCCCCAAAATATCGGCCGATGATCCATTGTGAGATACGTACTTTGCCTCTAATTAGCCGGTGATGTAAGCGCTATGGGAACTGTGCCTAGTTGTCCTTTCGGTTCAATTTGTTATCGTCAGTTTTAAAACTAACACACACGCAGCCTAGCAGCCAGCCCCAGATGGCCAGTGTTACACGTTAACGTTGAGCGTTCCGACTACTTACAGCGTTATTATTATACATCATTGTGTTTTTATTTTCCTGTCAATATATGTCTTTGTGTTTAATTATGTCATTATGCTAGCGCTAGTGATTTATAGTTCATGATTTTCATTTTATGTAGTGTTATGTACTGCGCGCACAAAAAGTGACGCTATTTATGCGTGTATGCTATTCTAGCTTCAGAGCTATTTTTATTGCTTGAACAGTCGACATTTTTCTAGTACAGCAGGTCGCTAATAACGTCGCTGATACTTTTATTCCATGTATCGCAGGAAACCCATGTGCCTACACTAATTCTTATTAAGTCAGACGGACGCCCTTAGGCCCGCTGAACCACGGTATCGCAGATAGCTCCAATGCACTGCCTATCCCTCAATTATTAGACAGGTTGCCTTAGCACTGTCAAAAAAATGGCTCTGAGCACTATGCGACTTAACTTCTGAGGTCATCAGTCGCCTAGAGCTTAGAACTAATTAAACCTAACTAACCTAAGGACATCACACACATCCATGCCCGAGGCAGGATTCGAACCTGCGACCGTAGCGGACGCTCGGTTCCAGACTGTAGCGCTCAGAACCGCAGGGCCACTCTGGCCGGCTTTAGCACTGTCCGCAGGTTGCTCCATTGCCCTGCAAATTATATAATCATCAATCCAAGTCTGCAGATTGCACTAATGCACTGCTGAACTTATTAGTCGAGTCACTCGCAGGTAGCTCATTCGCACCGCGAACTTGTACTTACACATCTCCGAATCCTAGGCTCCTCGGTTGACCACAAAACAATTCATACATTAATTACCGTGAGACAATTTGCGCTCACACTACGCCTTTGGCACTCAACCACAAATGAACTGAGCCCCAGACGGTCTTTTATTACATTTTATACAACGCCACTTTCTTCTACATGGCAATTCCATTGCAAAATCATCGGATTCTGCCAAAGATTCAGATACTGTTCCCCAAATGGTAGCCTTTTCCGTTGCTGAACGGATTCGTTGCTTTTCACCATCTGACAGTGCAAACTGCACTTTTAAGAACAATGTTGTTATATACACACACTGTCGGATTCTACTGACGTAGTCCCTTATGCACTTCGTCAACCGACTAAAAAACAACATCCCCTGACGGATTTCGTATCCGATTCGGAAGTTTATGTTCGGGAAATATTCCCTTTATTTTATTTCTTGTCAATTATTACTACTTCAATGTCATGCTTTATTGTTATCAATTTATAGTTATGATTAATGTTTGTACACTTTATGGTTATACGTTATTTTTGTGTCATATTCGGCATTCCCTTTTAATTTTCATTGTTTCTCGACTGGAAGTATCTCTGATAGCACCTATTGGCCTTCAATTCGTATCCGCCATCAGCTACCATTAGTCACACATTTACACAACGCTTCATACGCCCAATAACTTACAACACACTCACACTGTTCATATCCACACTACCTTGGTGTAACTTGTTGATGTTACCAGACCTCTATTGTCATATACTAAGTACATGAACAAGGCTTTTATCGTTTATGCCCTCCGCTCTTCGGAAGGGGAAAGGGAAGTACGTACGTATGTACATTATGTTCAGTAGCAGTTTCTTTTAATCAACAATGTAATCAACTTACCTGTTGAACACTTAAGTTGTTCTGTTAAAATGGAATCAAACGTCTTTGTGACATCAGCTATTTGTTTATTATTGCTTTGCAATAAACTGTTACTTTTAAGTTGCACTTAACAATGTCCTAGTCTCGGACGCAGAGCCACTAGCGCTCTCCGACACTGTTATCTGAGCTCAGCACTCTGCCGGCTCAGCGCTGATAAAGCTGCGCTGCGCCGCCTCCACTGCTTCACGCCCAGCCTCTGTATTCACGAGCAACAGACTCGCTCTCGCCAACATTCATTTCCGACTTCAGTACAGTTAATCTCTCTATTGACCACTTCTGTAAGTAAAGATCCTATGATTATTGAGTTGTCCTACCCTCATTCGGGTTTTCTACAGCTGAAAAACCACTCAGTATTATTTCTGAAATTTATGAAGTACTTCACCTGTCTCGCCGTGTCGAGCCTTAGCGGGGTGGGTGCCCCTGTGTAGTGGCCAATGCGTGGGAGGTGCCTAAGCTGTGCAGGTTTACACCGCGATCACAGGATTCCGTCTCATTTTATTCATTAAAAAAAAAAAAAAACTTTCTTCGTACAAAATCTCAAATTAATTAACGACACTTGGCCTTCGTCCCGTAGCAGGTTGAAAAATTTTTCCAACGAGTTACGCTTAGTCTGCGCTGCGTAGTACTGCCTCCGCGTTCAGCGTCTTTTTTGCTGACACGTGATTGATCAGCGGATACTCAGTGTTGAATTACACCATTGTCTTGCCGCCTTGTTACCCCCACGGCTGCCAAACTGTTGCCTGCCTGCCGTGATTCTACACTCCTGGAAATGGAAAAAAGAACACATTGACACCGGTGTGTCAGACCCACCATACTTGCTCCGGACACTGCGAGAGGGCTGTACAAGCAATGATCACACGCACGGCACAGCGGACACACCAGGAACCGCGGTGTTGGCCGTCGAATGGCGCTAGCTGCGCAGCATTTGTGCACCGCCGCCGTCAGTGTCAGCCAGTTTGCCGTGGCATACGGAGCTCCATCGCAGTCTTTAACACTGGTAGCATGCCGCGACAGCGTGGACGTGAACCGTATGTGCAGTTGACGGACTTTGAGCGAGGGCGTATAGTGGGCATGCGGGAGGCCGGGTGGACGTACCGCCGAATTGCTCAACACGTGGGGCGTGAGGTCTCCACAGTACATCGATGTTATCGCCAGTGGTCGGCGGAAGGTGCACGTGCCCGTCGACCTGGGACCGGACCGCAGCGACGCACGGATGCACGCCAAGACCGTAGGATCCTACGCAGTGCCGTAGGGGACCGCACCGCCACTTCCCAGCAAATTAGGGACACTGTTGCTCCTGGGGTATCGGCGAGGACCATTCGCAACCGTCTCCATGAAGCTGGGCTACGGTCCCGCACACCGTTAGGCCGTCTTCCGCTCACGCCCCAACATCGTGCAGCCCGCCTCCAGTGGTGTCGCGACAGGTGTGAATGGAGGGATGAATGGAGACGTGTCGTCTTCAGCGATGAGAGTCGCTTCTGCCTTGGTGCCAATGATGGTCATATGCGTGTTTGGCGCCGTGCAGGTGAGCGCCACAATCAGGACTGCATACGACCGAGGCACACAGGGCCAATACCCGGCGTCATGGTGTGGGGAGCGATCTCCTACACTGGCCGTACACCACTGGTGATCGTCGAGGGGACACTGAATAGTGCACGGTACATCCAAACCGTCATCGAACCCATCGTTCTACCATTCCTAGACCGGCAAGGGAACTTGCTGTTGCAACAGAACAATGCACGTCCGCATGTATCCCGTGCCACCCAACGTGCTCTAGAAGGTGTAAGTCAACTACCCTGGCCAGCAAGATCTCCGGATCTGTCCCCCATTGAGCATGTTTGGGACTGGATGAAGCGTCGTCTCACGCGGTCTGCACGTCCAGCACGAACACTGGTCCAACTGAGGCGCCAGGTGGAAATGGCATGGCAAGCCGTTCCACAGGACTACATCCAGCATCTCTACGATCGTCTCCATGGGAGAATAGCAGCCTGCATTGCTGCGAAAGGTGGATATACACTGTACTAGTGCCGACATTGTGCATGCTGTGTTGCCTGTGTCTATGTGCCTGTGGTTCTGTCAGTGTGATCATGTGATGTATCTGACCCCAGGAATGTGTCAATAAAGTTTCCCCTTCCTGGGACAATGAATTCACGGTGTTCTTATTTCAATTTCCAGGAGTGTACTTTGTGGCCTTCTTCATCAGTAAGCGTGACTGAACTGGTCCATCGTCACTACTTGCCAGGTAATTATTGCTACAACGTTGTACCCCCTCTGTCATCTCTGAATTACTCATCAAGTAAGCCAGGAAATTTTTACTTGAAGGGTCACTAATACTTTCTCTCGCAGTCGACCGTTATCAACATTGGAAGCTGAAAGCAGCCGCCGTTCAAATGGCTGTCAATTTATCATCCGCAATGGGAAGCATGTTAACCTAAATGGTTGTCGTCGTCGCCGTTAAGGCGCCTCCATGTCACGTCTACCCTTCCACATCTGCCGTGCTTTTTGGACGTCGTCACAATCTGGTGCATACTCCACATTATGCTATTGTGTTAGCTGATGTCAACTTAACATTATTAGAAGAGGAAGACCGTGCTTTATATGATACAGCTCAGCAATTGTCAAAATATGAAACCTTCTTGACGCAGACGAAGGAACATGAGTTTCTCCGATCTTTTTGGGAAGTGACTAGAATTATTTCAACCCTTCGAAGTCAATTGAACAGTATTAGGGATGCAGTACCACGGCCTCATTTCAAACGAGCCTGGTTGCCCGTTGGAGGTACATTATTAAAATCTCTCTTTGGGACTCCTGACGAAACAGACGCAAAACGCTGGGATTTGGACACACAGCAAGCGCTTTCGGAAACACCAGTTAATCACGAAGTGTTGGTACATCAACAGGTGCGCCTGACACATCTTGAGAATAACCTGTTAGCCACAACTAGACAAATAAAGTTGTAGCCAACAGATTAACACGACACTATGGTGCACTTGAACAATCCTTTAACCAAGAGGGGACTCATCTTTGCCCGGGATTACGTAATCTGACTATCACACTGGACATTGTGAAGACCACGCAGATTCTTTTATTTAATATACACACAGCACAGTTACACGTGCACATGTTACACTCGGCCATTCAACTCGGACTGCAAGGAAAGCTCAGTCCACATCTGTTACCCTCAGAGCCCTTCTTGCACATCCTACACCATGTGTCGTTGCAAATTTTGGCCCCTAAACAAATGCTTTATGCTGTGCGGGAAAGCAACCTCTCCTTTTACTATGCTGCGTTGGAGGTCTGACTTACCCGTAATTCGGATGCGAATGAGGTTGCCAATCACGTGCGCAAATTGCGAATACGAGTGCTACCCTTCACCACCATGTTGTTTGGCAGACTCAAGAATTTTTAATAGTTAGTCGGGATCGACAAACTCACGCCACACTTTCTCGCGCTGAACTATCCAGCTGCTTCCATACAACACATTACTTATGCTCCACGCTAATTTTACACACTAACACTACTGAGTGCGAGATGTCACTGTTTTTAGCTGAAACTACTACACCTCCATGTCCCTGTGTTCTAGTCTCACTTTGTCAACCAATAATTCAGCCTGTTGGCAACAGTTTTCTGTTCGCTGTTCCACAGACTGTCACCGCCACCCTGGTGTGCCACCGTTCAATGTCAGAGACTGAATCGTACCGGGTAACACTGAATAATAGTGGCCTAGTGTATAATAGTTCAAGATGTGACATATACGCTGCTTCCATGAGGATATCAGCTCAATTGCACTCCACCTTTCATGTCACCATTCCCACATTTACCTTATACCTTCCTGAACTCTCTTTTAAACTCCATCACCATGAGAAGCTAAAGAATGTACCGAATACCAGTGATTCAGATCTACTCCAATTGATCAATCATCTCCTTACCCAGGAACATAACCAAGTTGCTCTTGACCAAGTGGCCTCACATATTGCTGATTGGCACCAAACTAAGTGATTAACCACTTGTATTGCCCAGCGCTGGTTCGGTAATCATCATTGTAATAATTCTGATTATAGTATCCTGGATACTCTGTAAAAGAGGATTTTGCAAATGTTTCACTTCCTTCCGAGAAGTAGTACCACCCCCACAACCTGAAGGTGAATATTACACCTGAAACTAACTGCCAACCTTGGTGCATGGAATCAGGCATGATCCCCCCCCCCCGCTTATTAGAATTAAGTTGTAGTCTAGGTGTCAGGTCAATGAACTAATTTTTTAATGGATTTGTATTTCTATGTAAAGTCTATGGAATCACAATTTAACTGTCGAGTCTTAACCCTCATGTAAGTCATTTTGTTTTCTCTTTAAATTTTTGTCATTTTGTAATGTTCTCATTCACCCACTTGGGCAATTACTATTGTAATCCTAGATTTAAGAACTCAAAGTAATATTACGGGGAAAACCCCCTTGTGACTGTTAGGCCTGGGAGCATTCTCTCAACCCCACGAGGGTGGAGTGTTTCAGTGTGCTGTGCTCCAGTGCCCCTCATCATCGCCTGGGTACCCACCACCACTGATACTGCTGACACACTCACAGCATGGCGTCGCCCCACTGCCGTCGCACCAACTTCACAAGTTTGTTATTCAAGAGCCTTCCTTCAGGCCACTTTGTAACTTTTGCACTTATTGATATCACTATGTTATGGATGTTAATTTCTGGGACCCTAAATAATGATCATATATTTTTTAAATGGAATAATCAATTAGAATAAGCTCATTCATTTTCATCCAGAGAGCCTTCTTCGGAAGGGGAAAGGATGTGCAGGGAGGAGACCCCCCAAGAGGGATCATTGCCAACAAAATTTTATTAAATAAATTTTCCATGCATAATGTTCGGCCGAAGCCGGCATGGGCATACTGTGGTGGAAGGTGCTGGCCGGAAGACCATGGTCAGCACATTCCTGCCACGTGCTCCTCGGTCAGACTCAAGTCCCACGGGTTGGTTGCGCTGACGGGGGTACACTACTAGCATGGCACGTTGGCGGAATCAATCTTCCAATCAGAGACTAATCGTGTGATCACGTGGGGACACGGCCGGGAGGTGAGGGCGGCTTGGAAACAGCTCCGCGCTCTCTTAGCTTCAGACCTCGGCCCCGAGTAGTCGCTCCTCTAGCCTCTGCCTCTCTGACGAGCAGACGGCAAACCCTCTTGGGGCTGCTCAGCCCTACGTAGGCACCAATGTATCATCGTTACAGGAATAAACTGGGTCCATTCCACTTCATTACTTTTCATTTTACAACGCCCTCCGCTCCTGACCTCTATCCTGACGAACAGTTAGCACAAAGGACTCCCGACAGTTCATATCCGCATCCAAAAACCATCTTGATGTAGGTGTTTTGACATTTCCCTGAATCACTCCACGCAAATGCCAATGCAGTTTTTTTCAAAGGACAAGGCCAATTTCCTTCCCCATCCTTGAATCATTCCGAACTAGTGCCCCATCTCTAACGACCCCAGTGTCAACAGGATGTTAAAGCCGAATCTCGTAATCTTCCTTCCTTCCCAAATGAAAAAACACCTACTCCATGATGTAAGTATGCAAGCAAATGGACAGTACCACACCCCACCAACCAATATGTGCAGCCATGGCTTACTGTAGCACAAGACAACATTATTTGGCAAGCCTCTAAAAGTGTTGGGCCCTGAACTAGCACAATTTTAGAAGTGTCTTAATGTCAGAAGTAATTATTCTAAGAATACATGCATAGGTTGCATAAACCAATATAAACTGAACTAACATAGTTCACGGCCAAGTTTGTTATCCAAAACAACCTGAATGTTCTTACAACTAAATTCTGACTAGGAGACCATGAGATTTTGTACCATTCCAACAAAACCGTTACGATTTCTTAGCAGTATTACAGGAAAGTACAACATTTTTAACTTTTGTTTCAATAATATTCTAATCAAATGCGAAAGACATGTACGATTTGTTGATTCACCTTTGTGGTCATCAGACACATGTTGAGTGGTGTGCTATCAGAGCCCACTAGAAACCATGACATGATCATCCAAACCATCACAGAACCTCCACTATTCTCTACAGATGAAATAAAATAGTATGGATTGGAAGCACTGATGGAATAAAATAGTCTGGCTTGGACGCTTCCCCTGATGCTTTCTAAACGTCAACAATGTAAAAATGACTCGTTCAACCACTTTACAATTTCCATTGATCAATACTCTAGATTTTGTGTTGCTTTCACAACTAAATACTCTTATTTCTATTCAACTGGTTTAATGCATGTCTGGCAAAAGCTAGTTATCCATGGGTGTTGTATACATGCTATAAATACATTAGTTCTAGTCACCTCTAGTAGATTTGCTTGTGGGTGGATCACAAGAATGTTATGACGACTGCAGCTTTCATGTTAGATTATGAAACTTCCAGAGATGTTGCAGCCAAAGGGGGTACACAATGTCAGTGCATTATAGGTAAGTCAGGAAATAAACCCCTTGAAATATATAGGATGTATCTGAAATGAATGTAGAAAATGTGGGGGCTGGTGGAGTGGGTCATAAAAAGAATATTTCACATAAGAACCCATGTCCACATCCCTTAGTGCTGGAACACACTCTCAACAGGCTTGTATGTTCAACAGCCACAATCAAAATGTGTGGGCGTAGAAAATCTTCACACTGTCTTTGTTTGTGGTCACCAAGATCGCTTTGCACTCAACATTTGGGCCAGGTTGGTAGGTGATAATTTGGTCAGTCCATCATGTCCCTCCAGCGAAAGAACGTAACCAGATACTTAATCTTTGTATGAGAACTCTGCCAGAGGTTTTGGAACACGTTCCACTCAACATGCAACAACGAATGTGATACCAACGTGATGGTGCTCCTAAGTAATTCGCAGATGCAATTAGAATGCATTTGGATGAAACTTTTGGCGAGTAATGGATAACGTGCAGTGGGCCAGCTACAGGGCCTGCACATTCCCACCCCAACTTGATGCCTATTGATTTTTTCTTCTGGGGCCACCTGATCTGTTGTATATGAAACACCCATTGATACTGATGAAGATAGCATAGTGTGTATTATAGCAGTCTCCCCTATAATTTTTACATTGCCAGGAGTGTTTGAAAGGGTGCAACAGTCACTCCAGTGGCATTGCATGGCACATATTCAAGCAGGAGGGCGTAATCTCAAGCACTTTTTGCAACCGTCTTCAAACAAAGGTTATAAAACTTCACTCCAACTTCTCATTTACCTTGGGGGCCACAAATACATTGAAAACGTTACCCTGCAGACCTGATACCACAACAGCTTACTTGGCATGTCTTAAGTCTATCCTCTTGGTGGTATGCAATGCTGTTCAACAATGCCCAGTGCTAACTGAAATATGCTTGTTATGACCCACTCTATCAGCCCTCTCATTTTCTCCATTCGTTTCAAATACACCTTATATATTTAGATTAGAATGTTAACATTATTTTATCAAACTGACTTATAGATACATCATATGAATAGTTTACAGTAGCGATAAAACTGTGGAAGTCATGTATGAATATCAGAACAAATCTAAAAAAGAAGGTCCCCCGTGTAACGTCACTGCCTGGTAGAAATAAGGTGTTACACAAAATCCATACAGAGGAGAATATAATCTTCCAAACAAGTTGTCAAAATAGGAAAAGGTAATTGGATATCAATTTGAATGGCCTCAAAAGAGACATTCTATCTCCTTACACAGAACTCATGTGATTTTAGGTATTGTGAATAATAATATTAAAAGCATTCCCTACTCATATATCTAGTTGTTGTTGCTGTTGGTTTAAAAGGAGAGAGAAAGGGACCGAACTGCTTGGTCATCAGTCCCATATATCTAGTTCTCTCCATTAAACTTGTGCATGTAAAATAGGTGCATTGTGTGTGTGTCTGTTGCGTGACGAATCTGTCAGGTGTGATGAACTATTACTGCAAAGCTCAGCAAAATAACATCATGTACAGGGAAGTGAGCATCAGGCTGAAGCCCTGACACCATTTGACAAGAAGGCGTATTCAGAACAAAAGAGTGGTTATTCAGGGGTTGATGAAGTGGGAAAAGTTCGCCTACACCTCTGAATGGTGACGTTAGGCAATAGTACAGCTCCGGCTAGGCTCTTGCAGAAGCTAGCTAAACGAGGAAAGCTGAACCCAATGCTGACACCTGTCTGCTATAGTCTGTTGTCTCTTCCGCAGTGGGGGTGCTGCTGTTGGAGAAGTACTGGTCAGCTGACTTCCTATAAATACTCCCTCCTAAATCAGGTACTCATTCACAGATCCTTGCCAACCTGTAGATGACCGTATGAGAGTGGACATGATGCCAACCACCACTAATCTTCATAAGCTGCTGCAAAGACTGCTGCAGTGCTAAATGAAGCATCTAGTCGCCTTGTGAGGACTTTGTCTTCAGTAGTTGCAGGCAACTGCCTGGGCTGGCGACCACATCCAGACTTGATGCCTTCCACTGCTGCTTGTTCAAGCCTTGGTCAGGGGCTGCCCAGTCTACATTGATTCGTGAGGGCATTCATCACTGCTGACCACTATCCAGTGTGGGCTTGTGTCTTGAACTTTGGTGACGCTGAATGTTACAGTTTAAACATCGTGGTACATGGCGACCGCAAGTTAATCAGGCTGCCAGGAACTGTCTCTGAAATACTTTGGCACCAGTTCCATTGGTGTCAACATCCGGAGCTGCTAATGTGAGTTGTCCTCTGAGGCTGACCTATGAATGGCCAATTTCTCTGCCCTCCACCTCCCCTCCCCACACCCTTCCTGGGTTGTGTCCTAACCACAACACTTCTTTGATGTCAGTTTCCTGTTAAAGACAATGGTGGACATTGTCAAAAGCTTAGCAGTTTAGTAAGAATTAATGCAACAATGCTCTGACAACATTTAATACTACAAATCACATTCCTAAAGCATTTAAGAATACACATTTTTGTGCCTTGCAGATTAGCAGTAAATGTAGTACATTCATGGTACGACTATAACTGTGCATGTAATTTACGAATTTTAAGATCACTACGATTTTATCTTTGAAAACTATTTATTTGTTCATAGACATTCCACAGATTGCATTAGAAGGGATGGCATTTTAGGCTTCATGTACAATTTTAAATACATTAATAGAGAGAAGCACCTAATATATAAGGTTACGTCCAAAAATTAAAATTCTTCAAAGTAGTTACCGTTAGTATATACACAGTTTTTTCTAGCACTTCACTCATGATTGGTAAGCCACCAGGAAGGCTTCAACCGGAACCTCATTTAAGATCGTTGTCACAGCCTTTTGGATGTACTCAGTGCTCTCAAAATGGCGTACTTTGAGTGCGGTTTTAGTCCCGGGGAACAGGAAGAAGCCATATTGTAGGGATGGCAGCAGCAGCATTGCCAAGTTATGCTTGGCCAGATACTCGTGTACGTGCAGAGACATGTGGCTGAGCACATGGTTATGATGCAGCTGCCAGGTAGCAGCAACATCTTTTTGCATTAGGAGGACCTTTTTTCTTAATCTTTCCAGATCAATGACGTAGCAAAGAGCATTAATGGTATGTCCTTCGGGTACAAACTCTGTGCTCCACACCCTTGCTGTTGAAGAAGACAATCAGCATAGTTTTCACCTAAGATTTGCTCATTCTTGCCTTCTCGGGTTTTCTAAGGTGTGCTATTCTGATCTTTCGTGTTTTATTTCCAGCTCATATGTGAAAGTCCTTGTCTCCTCACCAGTAACAAAGCTATCCAAATAATCCAGCTCAGTGTCCATACTTTCCAACAGTTCAGTCACAATCAACACTCAATTGGCCTTTTGCTTGTCAGACAAAATTTTTGGAACCAGCTTGGCACACACCTCCCCCATGTGCAACTCCTCCATAACAATGCTGAACACGGAACTTTTTTGAAATGTTCAGTGTGTCAGCTAAAAAGTGAACACTCACTCAGCAGTCAGAATTCAACAATTCATGCACACGATTAACATTGTCTTCGTTTCTGCTTGTCAATGGTCTTCCAGTGCACGGGTCATCACTCATCCCTTCCTAGCCATCCTTAAACTCTTCACCCACCTTGTAACTTGCTTGTAACTCATCGCAGACTCCCTATAGGCTTGCTTTAACATTGCGTGAGTCTGTGAAGGCTTTTTATGAAGCTTTGTGCAAAACGTGATGCCCATGTTGTTCAACTGAACCAACCATCACGCATTGTGACAAAGCCGCGAAACAGAGGTACACTTATTCAACTCCGCTGATGCAGACTGAGGTTTGGTGCACTGTAACCCAACTGGTCCAAGCTTGCTGTGATAAATAGTGACACAGCAAACAAATATATTTCATGACTCTTTTTGAACACACCTTGTACAGTGCTTCACCATAAATTATTCTGGTCCGAGCTGCCGGAGATGGCAGTTATGTATGCATGAGGTGTGCTCACTTGTGTGAATGAATTTGTGTGTTTCTTTTCTTGAGAAGGCTTTGACCAAAAGCGAAGTGCGTAACTATCTTTTCATTGTGCCTATCTACAACTTGTCTTCTTTACAGTGAGTAGTAATCTCTTTTTTTCCTTATATTGTTATTTACATTTAAAATACACACAGGATGTATACCTCATTTGGGGAAAAAAAGGACAGTGAACAAACGCTGCTGATTTCCAGATATAACATCCACCATTTTATTGACTATTGGATAATGTATATTTATGTGAATGCAGGGACACTTACTATAAATACAAGAAGCTATTTTTACTTTATTACTCTATAAGTAGTAACTGGTCTTCATTCTCTCTGTTTAAATATTCAGATAATTTATAGAAGTCATTGACATAGCAACCTTTTAATTTATTTTTGCAGTATCCCAATTTCATGAGTTATGCCTATTGAAAACATGTCAAAGGCTTCTGCAACAGAATGTAGAACTCTGCACAACCTTCAACATGAATGCATGAAGAAGAAAAAGAGAGGAGGGATTGACAAGAGCTTAATACAGTGCATCTGAAAACTATTCTTCCTATAAGTCGCAAATTCTTCTACAGAAAATGTATTGATATTTTGGGTTTAATTACAACAAATGACATAACAACAAGAAAATTGTTTTCATCGTTTTGTGTTGTTGTTGTGCGTTAACAGTTTCCGGACAACTTATAGCAAGGGACAAGATCAAAAAGTATACAGAATGTGGTGGTAAAGCTATCACTTTCACTTTCTCCTTAGCTTTTACTTTCTCTGTGTGCAGTGTCTCATGATTTAGTTAAGTAAACCCATCAGCTAACAAGCCATTACAAACAAGAAACAGCCATGTCCACCAAAAAAGTGTGGAGCTCTTTTATTATAAAAGAAGAGGAGTACTACTACTGAAAGTCACACTGCGAATGTAAGAGGAATATTCATCCGGAAAGATCTGATGTATATGCCTTTCATGCTTAAGCTGCAGCATGCAACATCATAAGAGCCAAAATTAAGATGGCTGCACACTGCAATTTCCTTGAAGAATAAGGCAAATGTTTGTTACGATGGTCTCCCCCCCCCCCCCCCCCCCCCCATTCCACGTGAAAAAGTCTTTACTGTGGATGCTATGGAGTGTCACAACAATGGGATTTGTTAGCTCATGATCATGAGGGTGTTCCTGATACGACCAAACCACGTTCCCAAGTAGAGTTTATCTATGCGGAGCTATTTTGAGTAACAGTAACATCATACTGCCTCAGTTTATTTAGAATTAATGAAAAATAATTCAACTGCTCTCTCTTATTAAAATGTAAGAAAAAAATCTACAGGACTGCATGTGACATTGAATTTTAAATGTTGAGAAAAACATATGAACAAATTTATGTATGTATGGATGATGATAAAATAGATTAATGTAATGGATAGAGGCATTTATTACCAGTGTAGCAACACCAAACAGCTCCAAAAATAGAACATGGTATGACATAATTTTGTAAAAAAGGACAACACTTAAGGATGTTAGAGAATAATTTAAGTTTTTTGTGCCTGAATGCAGAATCCTTACTTATATTCATCTGAATTGCAACAGTCATGGTCATTCCTACCGTAATGGATAAGATTTAAGTCGCAATTGAAACATCAAATTAAGTATTATGTTATCAACAGACTTTCAAGCAAAAATCACTAAGCAGCTAGAATAAAATTTACTTTTTGGCGCTTTGCAAATATTAACAGCAAATTATAAATCTGAAAATTCCAGGAAAAAAAGGAGGAAAGGCAACCACTAACCTAAAGATGAATGGAAAGTGGCCCACACACTCTTATTAACTGGAGGAAAACACGACAAGCTTTTGTACTGTTTCTAATAACAATGTGCTCTTCACACACTAGTTCAAACATAGAGAAACGCAAATTTACAACTCTGCAGCCATGTGAGCTTCAAAGTGTGATGTGATCTCTGTGTGTGTGTGTGTGTGAGTGTGTGTGTGTGTGTGTGTGTGTGTGTGTGTGTGTGATAAGAAGGGCGAAGGATCAAAAGCTTATGCAGTTTTCTGACCTATTAAAGTTGTTCATGTGCCACTTGTCATTAATCTGAGGGGTTGGTTAGCTTTCGTGCTTTTTGTTTTACTGAGCAGTATGGAAAAAAAAGGAAGATACATTATTTATAGACATAGGTTAACAGTATGAATATTTAGTTCCTATACAGCTGATTTTATACAGTATATCAATGTATGTTCAGATCCTGAGACATTCAAAGCTTATAAGTTAAGGTACTATTTGTTGTTACTTAAATGAACTACGAAGCGAGTCCTAAATGAAATCTGTGAAACATATTTATACCATGATTCAAAATTACTTTTGTTACAAATTATAAAAACAAAATGTTTTAGCAGATTCCATGTAATGAGTGGAAATTAACTGCCAATGCAGTTCTACATAAACGTTGACGCAGCGCATCATGTAGCATAACCTTGCTACATAATGCATGAAACTCATCAATATGCAGAACAAAACTGAAAGAAACTATGTTAGTTTCTTAGTGTATCTTACTTTGTTGCTCTCAAGTGTTCAGTAAACTGTCTGTCATACCAGCTGCAGCAACACACACACACACACACACACACACACACACACACACACACACACACACCTCACTTCCATTGCAGCTGCCTCCCCCCCCCCCCCCCCCCCGTGCCACACACACACACACACACACACACACACACAGACCTCACTCCCCCCCCTCCCCCCAACACATAGTAAATACTTTTACAAATATATTAAACAAATACAGGAAATTATATTACATATATTTAGGTACAATAAGGAGATTAGATTACTTAATATTTAACAAATAACAATGTATTCTTATTTCATATGACCCCATTATTCATATAAGCAGCTTCTAAGAACCTGTTAATAACAAGTACTACAGCTTGATACTGTCACTTGTAAGAAGAATGAAACGATGACATACCTTGCTCATGACTTTTCTGAACAAGACTTCAGTCATTTAAAAATGAAACACAGAAAAGACGACTAAATGAAGCCTAATGTACCTCATATTTTTTGGAAAGTTAACAGTCTGGGCCAATGAAACACAAAAGAATACTGTTTACTTCACACTCACACATAGTATGATGAATGATTTTTGCTACATTGTAAGTCTCCATTACAAGAAGTAGTCTCGAAACTTCGAATTATTTTCACTTAATTCTCTAAGGAAGGATAACAATATACTGAAGAAATTAATGCTCAAAGTTTGTGCCAATTAGAATTTTATGAAAATAAAAAAGTAATGTGTGTACAAAATTTCATTTTAGTGAAAGCGCATGAACAAGATATGTATTATACAAAAACATCCATGTTTTCACCCATGTAATTGTACATGCTATTGTCATACAACAGCTTTCATAAATACATATGTGCAAGTAGTAGCTCCATTACTTCCATAAGTATGAGTTTCTTTTTATACAATTATTTTTATTTACACTTTCTATGACCGTATCCAATACCAAAACTAGATTACAACATTAAATGCACATTTAAAAGCACAGAAGTAACACAGTTTCAATAACAGTCCTAGAACACTCAGCTGTTCCAGTAAACATTGTAGCTGGCTGAATATAATCGCTTATTCCAGATGCTTTTACATTTGTGTGTATGTTTACATATAAAACAATATTTGTTAAATGTATAGCAGCTAAGATCACAATCTATAAATAATACCAGGCAGACAAATTTTACAAGCAGAAAGTAAAATTCATTGACATATTTTAGGGGTGTTCAGACTCTGCGGACTAGGCGTTGCTAGATCTGTAGTTGGGTTGGCTGAAGGTGACCCACTATTGAAGTGGAAGTCTGGTGGTGATCCAGGTAAAATCCATTCTTCCTCTGAACTCTGGCACATATCAGAAAAGTCTAAAATGTCCCCAGGATATGTCATTAACTCACTTCCTGAAACGAGTGGATCTGCCATAAGAAAAAATAAATAAATAAATAAATCTTCATTACACAAGTGTATTTAATCACAGTAATGTCAACTCTACTTTGACTGCCTCAAATTCAGTAGTAACCCATTTAAAAATGACTAATAATCAACTAGAAATCAGTGACAGTAATGTCTCTGGAGCATTAATAAATTTCTTATTTGCACAAGAGTTGTTAGCATTACTGCTGATAAAACTGTAAACATACCAAGATGGAGCAAAGTGATGTACAGAAAGACTTCATTAAAATTAAAATTTTGTCTAAGTCCATAAACCCTTAATGGATGCACTGAACAGAGCTTGTGCAAAATGTGTAGTTTCTTACCTCTCAGTATGTTTATACTAACACATACTAATGAAACAATAAAATTTATCTGAATATTATTTGGCACATCCCTTTGAAATACGACACAAATAGCTTCAATTTATGAGATAAGATAGGAACTGAACAGATGACCTCAAAAAGTTATTGCAGGAAAATGGCACCAGTAAGTGACTCATGTTTAGACAATGGAAACAATACCCGACTTAACTGTAGTACTGTTGAATGCAATGAGACACCATTTTCTCAATGGAACAATACAGAACTGTCAGTGGGTGGTGGTTCTTTCCAAACAGGAAACCATCAAAGTAACAATCAAATGAAAGTTCAGTTGACTACATTAGAAAATATGCAGGACAACCTTGTAAACAAGACAAAATTGCATACACAAAATTTAAAATCATTATGAATGGAGAAGCTTGAAAGAGGCTGAATGCCAAATAGTTGAAGGTGCACAGTACTCATGTATTTAGAAATAGTTCAAAATATTACACGATGATTTCTACTTGTGCCTTTAGTTATCTATTCTCTGGTAGCCCTGTGCCAGGCGAGACATCCGAGTTTTTGTGCTCGTTTTCACTTTCCTTTACGCATTAGTCCATAAAATGCAGAAAAATTGTAAGGTTGGATTGTAATAGTATACCTGTTTATGTTTTGGCGCAATTAACTTGGGGAATCCTGCTTAACTGTTCTGCTTTTCTTTCTGACAATTTAATTTGAGTGTGTCCATTCACTGTTACATTCATATTTCCAGAAATTAGCATAAATCTTAAATTTGTTTGATTTAGAATCTTTCACACTAGTCAGTCATTTACATGCAGTTTGCACACAATAAAGTTATATTCTGTCGTGAGTAACATAATTTAATGGATACTACAGTTGAGTACGACAACTTGTACTTACAGGCATTACTTTGCCCCTGGTGGGGTACAGTCTAAGCTGGGTTGCTGTTCCTGCAGTTAATTTTCTTTTAGGTCCTTTTTTATTCCTGGCTTTATGGATCGGCTTGTGATGTTATGTGGTATGGGTATGTCCTCTGGCTGGTGGGTGTAATTTTCACTCCCTCAACAGATCACACCATCTTGTTGGCCTATGGTGGACTGGATTCCCTAAATCCCTAATCAGCTGATTTGCTGATAGTTCTGACTTGGCATAAAAGGCCCTGGCAGACTGGCAGATGTGATTGTGCAACAGAGAAATGCCTGTATCCTCATGGAATAAATGTGTTGGGTATTTGCGTGGAAGGCGTAGGGCAAGCTTGACAGCATGGATTTGTGCCCACTGGAGCATTTTGATATGGGTTGGGGCAGCTTTGCCTCACACCACGACCACATACTCCAGCAGTAGTCTGACCACTACCAGATACAGCGTGATGCTGTGGTGCAAAAGCATAATTGATTCTGGGTTGAGGAGTGGGTACAATGCACGAAGGTGCCCCAATGTCCTACCCCTAATGTGCCTGACATGCGGAAGCTTGGTTAATCTCAAGTCTTGGGTTACCCCAAGGTACTTCCCTGTCTTGCTCCATGGGATGGGGCATCACATAATGGTGACAGGTGTCAAGTCTGGGGGCAGCATCCTCCTTGTAAATACCATGCCTGGGTTTTTGTGGCATTAAATTTTGAATGACATTTTGTTGACCAGGCTCCTAATGCCTCGCACCCTGACTGGAGCCGATGGTGCATTGTTGTTGCATTCATACTCCAGGTATGCAACACAATGTTGTCGGCATATAGTGTCAACGACATGGACACCAATCTCAGAGCGTCAGCTGTGTACAGGGAGTACAGCGCATGGCCAAGGACTGACCCCTGCGGCACACCTACATGTATCAGCAGCCTGGTTGATGTGCTGTCGTTAGTCCTGACATGAAAGGTCCTCCCTATGAGACAGGATCTGACCAGGACCACATGTGCCTTCGGGACCCCGAGTACAAACAATTTGTACATGAGCCGGTGTGCCACATGGAGTTGAAGGCCTTAGACATGTCGAGCAGTACTGTCCCAAGGTGCTCTCAGATCTCCAGGGCTCTCGTGGCTTCCTCCACTAGTTATAAGAGCTGGTGGGTGGTGGAGTGGCTGGGACGAAATCCGAACTGTTAATCCTGTAGCTGGTTTTCCTCTGTTATGTGACACATCAGGTGCCTGGCATATAGTCTCTTTAAGACTTTAGAGAGAGACGGGAGCAAGCTGGTAAATCGGTAGTTCTCAGCCAGTCGTGGGTCTGTCTTTGTTTTTGAGACTACTACCATTTCTGCATGTTTCCACGTCGAAGGGTAGATTCCTGAGCACACAACCGATTTAAAAATGTCCACTAAGGGGTGGTAGATCCCCGGCAGTAGAAGGAATAGCAGCATGTTATCGTCACCTCCCACTCTCGTAGGGACGAGCATTTTAATATATGTGCCTACTTCCTCGTTGGTTATAGGTTCAATGACATCATCATCAGCCCCAGCCACCAGGAAGGTGGGCAGTTCCACAGCGACACGGTGGACGTAGTCAGAGTCGACGACGTCCTCCATTGGCCTGAAGTCTACTGTGAAGGAACTGGCCAGGATGTCTGTCTTTGCGTCAGACCCACATATGTATTCCTGGACTACTTGGGGTAGAGGGATTATCTGTCTGCGGCACAGGAACCGTTTTAATATCTGCCAGGTGCCGCCATCGTCAGGGGAGAGTGTGTCTACAAGGTCAGCCCATTCTCGACTACGGAATTCCTCGACCACTACCTTGATTTCACACTGCATTGTGTTTAATCAACACTTCGTTTAGGGATGCTGCATTGTTCTCAGCGTGGCCACATTGGCAGCTCACAAAATTTGCCGACTGAAGAATGCCATTTACACAGTCACTCACCAGATTGTACAAATACGAGGGTTGAAACTTAAATACTGGCAACTATTTATTCACAATCGATAAAAGAGTTACATGTTTGCACCTGTTACTGTCCTTCAATGTAGTCACAAGCGTAGTGTAGAACCCGTTGCCAGCGATGTGGAAGGCGTAGTATACTGTTAGCAGAGGCTGTTCTGTTGATGGTGCGAATGGAGTGGTCTACTGCCTGTCGAATCTCTGGAGCAGTTCTAAAGCAAATGCCACCAAGTGGTTCCTTCATCTTCGGAATCAAATCAAAGTAACAAGGACTAAGTCCAGGGAGTATGGTGGATGGTACAGTACTTCCCAGTCCCATCGACTGAACAGAACAGCCACAGCTTGCGCTGTATGCACCCGTGCATTGTCATGCAAAACAATGGGTGGGTTGCGCAGAAAGTGTCGGCGCTTCTTTCACAAAGGTGGTCGCAGGTGATGCTCCAAAAACGAACAGTAATACTGTGCACTGACGGTCTGCTGCGGAGGAATGTAATGCGTTAGGATAATGCCACCACAGTCCTACACGACAATCACCGTAACTTTCACCACACTGGGGCTCTGATGCACTTTCGACTTTGGCGCCAACCCGTAATGACGCCATTCATTGGATTGGCGTTTCAATTTTGGCTCGTACAATGTGGCCCATGTGTCATCCAATGTTATGATATGGCGTAAGAAAGCCCCTCCCTCGCACTCATTGCACTCCAAGTGCATCTGAGCAGCGTCATAATGTATACATTTCTGCATTTACATCAAGTCATGCAGAACCCATCGTGATGCAAATTTTCGCATGCCCAGGCGTTTCTTCAGGATGTGAAGCACAGTCGTATGTGCTAATCTGGTTACATGGGCAAGCTCGTGAATCGAATGGCATTGATCTTGTCTACTAACGTGGCAACAGCATGCACTACTTCTTCAGAGACAATAGGACGACATACCCGATGCATGTCTGCCACAGTTTGCAAACCTTCGTTGAAGCCTTTTACCCAATGTGCCACTACTCTGTATGCCAATGCTGATTCCCCACATGCCTCTTGAAGACCTTGATGACACTGTCGTGCTATATGACCTCTGGCGCATTCAATCTTGATCCAACTCTGTTGTTCCTGTTTCAAAAACATAGTGACACCATTAAATTAGACCGCTCGCTCACAAATGACGGCGTTTCCCTCAATTGTGTGCACGCCGGTGTCATGGGACAGGCGAGTCCATTTGCTCGGAGGTAAGGTAGATATGTCAACAACGCGTGCTATCAGTGACAATAGTAGATTCCATTGCGTAGTGTCTGCACAGTAGTGTTGCCACTATTGAAGTTCCAACCTCCGTAAATAATAAAACAGTGCTGGCTGGTATTTTCTGCAACTTTTCTAAGACATCTGACACTGTGAATCACAGTATTCTCCTATGCAAAATGAATTTTATGGGTTTGTTGTTACAGTCAATCAAAGAAATATGTCATATCTAATGAAAAGAATGCAGAAAGTCGTACATAATTCAAGCAATATAGTCCATGAACATAATTCTGACTCGGGGGAAATCATGTATGGGGTTCCCCAACCCTCAATCTTAGGTCCACTACTGTTCCTCATATATGTAAACGATCTTAGCATACAAGCAGAATTATTTCTTTTTGCAGGTGACACTAGTATTGTAATCAATCCAAGTGTACATACTGAAATGGAAGAAATGGGAAACAAAGCTCTTAAAAGTATCATTGACCGGTTTTCTGGAAACGATTTCACCCTCAATTTTACAAAGACACAACATTTTAGGTTCTGCACATAGAGGTACTACATCAGTGGTAAGAGTAACATATGGTGAGGAAATAATGAATAAGGTGGGAACTTCAGAATTCTTAGGGATCCATACTAATGAGAATTTAGATTAAAAAAAAAAAAAATCTGATCTTCTAAAACAACTTAGTTCAGCCACATTTGCACCTAGAATCATTGCAAATCTTGGGCAGAGACAAACCAGTAAGTTGACATATTCTGCATATTTTCACTCAATAATGTCTTAAGGAATAATGTTCTAGGGTAATTCACCTTTAAGAAAGAAATTCTTCATTGCACAGAAACATGCTGTAAGAATAACGTGTCGTGCTCACCCATCTTGTGGACATCTGTTTTAAGGAGTTGGGCATTCCGACTATTTCTTTACAGTGTATTCGTTCCCTCATGAAGTTTGTTTTAAATAATCCACTACAGTTCAAAAGGAACAATGAGGTACATAGTTGCAATACCAGAAGGAAAAATGACATTCATTACTCCACATTAAGGTTGCCTTTAGCACAAAAAGGGGTGCATAATGCTGCAACAAAAAGTTTTGATCACTTACTCAGTGATATAAAATGTCTGACATATAGCACAATAAAATTTGATAACAAACAGAGAAAGTTTCTCCTGGACAACTACTTCCATTCTGTAGAAGAATTTCTTTCCTTGTAATGTGTGAAAGGTAGTAGGTAGGTGTTACTAACTCACATCTATTTTTACAATATAGAAATGTTCAGAATGTAACCGTATGTACAAATTAATGCAATGCAAATGTAAAATGACTTATTCTACATCATTGTGATCTATCATGCCAAATAATCTGTGGAATATGTAATTAACTAACTAACTAACAACTAAAGCAGAGAGCACATACAAAAGCAGTCACAGTACTACCATGTACCATAAATGATGAAGTACGTGATCTGTCAAATTCATTCATTCTTCATTATGATTATCATTGAATCTGAAAATACTATGCAAATTAAGCTTACTATTTCTGGTATTTCAGTAATACAACTGATCCAAGTTTACTCATAATCTCATATTAACCCTCTAACAGCGGGTGATTTTCTAATTTTTCCATCCAAAATCAAGGAGCATTTTTATTTGATAATTAGAATGGTTTTAGGGATAGAATTACAGGACTTTACTTTAGATTTGATTTTTAATTAACATTTAACATAAATAATGTTGGAAACAGAAAAATCATGTTCAACATTACACAAGCAGAATAAACTTATTGATTAATGTTCTGAGCATTGAACATCTTAAAGCAAGATTCTACACACAAGCCTAGGAATTTGGATATGAATTGCTGCCACAAGAAGGTGTATGTGTAAGTATATAAGTGAAATGGGAGAATGTGTAAAACACAGCTCCCGTGGCTTTAGGCAGGAAAATGGCAACCTCCAATGTTTCGGAGAAGAAGAAAAAGATCTGACAGGAAAATAGCAGTCTACAATAACCCAGAGCAACAGAAAAGTATTTGAGCGGAAAACTGCAACTTGCAAATAGAGCAGAAATTACATATGACGTGATAATCGCAGACCACAAAAATTGTCTAGAAAGAGTGGAATGCACATACCCGTGTTGCTTGTGGCTGGAGGGTTAAAGACAGATATACAAATGACTCTACTGTTTCTTCATTATAATGTCTACTGTCATCATCACAAGCATTTTCTTTGATTTTCCAGCAATTGATATACCTACCTAGGTTTTGCTGATTTAATCAAATCAACATGAAGGGAACTCGAGTAGTACCGCAATATGAGCCTCCCAGCATATTTTTTACAAAAATGCAATTTAACAGATATTTACTTAGCACAGTGGTCAATCAGTTATAATCAAGAAATATGACAATTGAAAAAAGGATAGTGGCATTTTGATATAGTTCTATTGAACTCACTGCTCTTTACATAAATCTGATTTCAACTGCGACCATATATCTATTTCAAACTGACTGCTTCATATGAAAACTCTTTTGCAAACAATAACCTAAAATTATATGTAATAAAAGTTGGTTCTGATTTAACACAAGACACACTATCAGCTACAACATAAATCTGCTTGAAATTATCCGGCCCTTTCCACATCAATCTTTATATTTGTTTCTACTTTATCAACTTTCTTTGTGTGGTTCAAGTATTTGTATTTGGTTTCTCTTTCAGAAATTATCCCCAGATTTACTTACATGTATTGGGATTCACTACCAGCTCTTATTCACAGTGACATAATAGAGTTTGGTGGTTTGCTACCCAGAACTAATTCTGCAAAGCCTGACACTCTTTTAAAAAAGCCTTTTGAAGCAATTACAGTATTTCAATTGAAGAAAAATATCAAAACACCTGAAATCGGGTGACTAGTTTTCCTTAAATGATGACACTTTAATTACTATCAGTTAGTTAAAAGACAGAGAAAGAATCATTCTCATAATTCTTTTCCTAGGCAAAATTTAATTTCAGTTTTCTAATCCTCTGACTGAATGGAATTTTTTGAGATACGCCATGACAACATTCTGTTTGATTTTTGTCCCTGGCATTTTTCTAGTGATTTTTATTTTTGTATTTTTTTTCTCCCTTTCAACTCCCATTCAACTTGGTTAAACCAATATACAATAAACATGATTTGCTTGCAAACAGAAATGGCAGTTTGTGAGAGACTCCCAATGTCATCTGGATCTACCGAATTATCTGTATAATTATTCATCAGCATATCTTAAAATTATATTACATTTAAATTGATTCATAAGACACATTGTAATGCTGACAGAGGTCTTGTATGATGCCATGGCAATGATGTCACTAGCTACAACATAAACGTGTAACCTCAGGTGAATGTGGGCAACTGTGGGGACAGTATTCACAAAATCGATGGGTTTAGCAAGCAGACACTTTGATAGCTACATATGTAATATTTCAGTGCATTACAACTGTGTTATTGTTTTTGTACTTAACAATGATAAATGAACATTACACAAAGTTTAGTTGTTTGTTATTTATAAAGTTAAAAAACACTCCAATTGAAATGTGAAGCTGTGGACCTGCGACCCTGGACAACTAATAACCACACAATAAGTAAATCCACATGAGTTGTGGATTTGAGAATTTGCTGATGAAGTTTGTATTTTATAAACTAAACAACAAAACATAGGGAGCTCAGCACACCATTTTGTGGCACAATTTGTATTTAGAGCTCACAGCTGATTCCTGCTTCAACGAAATATCTTGAAGAAGAATGATTTTTTTGTTGTTGTTGCAAGACATTCAAATATTACAGAATGTGAAGAATTGCTTAAGCCTTGAGGAAGATCTCCTGAATTTCTGCACAATGTTATTGTCATAAATGATTTTATGGCTTCTGCACACATCATTTTGTGAGCTACCTAACAAAATTGAACAAGTGTTTTTTTCCATCAGAAAATGGTGAAATATATCATACTTTATCATCTGGGTAGGACTCACTACCAAATTGCAAGTGTATAATTTATTTGTATGTTTCAATATTTTATTTTTTCATAAATTGTATTAAGTTGTTAACATAATGGTTAATACAAACATTAACTTGCATATGTAAGTTATATTTTAACAGTGAATTACAGTTTATTATAATATTATAACTGAAAGAGAGCCACCAGAACAGATTAGCAAATTTAAGTCCATGGGCAGTACTATCACTGCAGAAGAGAAGAAGGAAGAAGGATTTATATTTAAAGCAGATGGAAGGGATATTAAAAGGGACAGATTAGCTGTATATAGATCTTACTACATCCCAAAATTAACCTAAGGATGCAAAAGTTGAACAGTGAGGAAGTGAACAAAAAAAATCTGATCTAAATAGTAGATGTGAAATACCTCTGAAAAATAGAAAATAATATTTGGAAGGGAACAATTAAAAAACAGCCATACAAAAAATTTGTAATGCAAATAAACAGACAAAAAGGACAATTAATAAATACTTCTGTAATTTGACAAGGAAGAATATATTTTTACTATTAATTAAGGGAAAAAAAATTAATTTCGTACCTGTCAATTTTGAAAAGGGCTATCAGTAAAACTCAGGCACGACAAAATCTAACAGTTTTCAACATACTCCAGCTTGATAAAAATAATTCTTATGGGCTACAAAATACAATAATTCATGCATTACAAACAGGATACTTCAATGAAAACACATCTACTTAGATCATAGGCCAATGATTTGTAGATGAACAAAACAATCTAGAAGAAATGCATAACAACAGCAGCGGGCGTGGTGAACATTGATTTGGAGCTTTCTTGATGAATTAAGAAGATATGTGATAACTGGAAAAGGCTTTACACAATAAAAGTTGTTTAACATAACACAGACAAGAAATAATATAATACACACTACAAATCACATGCTAGTTCAACTTTAAAGTCACACTTGTGGCCTTTTTAACTTCCTGCAAAAAGTCTTGAGAAAATGTTTTGTCATAAAAGGGACCAGAACTCCTGGGCTTCAAAACAGAATCAGAAATTCATTGTACATGGATGAGCTGAACTCTGTTCTATTTTTCTTCACACGGCTGAAAACACAATCACAGTCTGCACTGCTATGGGGCATGGTGAGAATAGAGATCATTAATCGAGAAATTCTGTTATACTTAAGAAGCCTATCAGTTACACGAATTCTTGATATTTGTGCCCAACTGGAATCACTTGCAGCATGTTCATTTGCTGCCAAAGTGTCATCTACCTGAACAGCTGTGAACTGCCTCTGAAGCTCATTCACCACCTTAATTGTAGTTTCATTCCCTTCCTTGCATAACATGATACGAAACTATTCCAAGAGAAAAGGAATGGAAGAATACTGTGTATATTACATTTTGTATAATGTAGCAACTTGAGGATGCTTTAACACACCATCCTTGAGTGGAAACTTGTTGATGATGTAGTCACAGGGAGTATAAAAGTAGTTTCCCACTGATGAAAAGAAAAGGGATTGAGTCAACGGAAGTGACTAATTCTGTCTGCTTTGACCTGTGACGTAATGGTGTTGAGGGGTGTGACGTCATTACGGCGCAGAGTTTTTGAGTTGGTTGTGTTTGTAGATGTTGTGTTGTTTGTTTTATATGCCAAAAGAGAATTATAAGAGCCATAGAAAATGCTGCATCAAGTAGCTCATGCAAGCCCTTATTCAAGAAACTACATATTCTTCCGCTACCATGTCTGTACATTTTACAAGTAATCATATTTGTAAGGAAAATCTTAGAAAATAGCAACAATCTTGTGTCAACTAACCAGAGTATCCAACTGTATAACACAAGGAGAAAGCAGGACATACATATTCAACATGCACACACAACACTAAAACAGAATGGACCACTGCAAACAGGAAACAGACTATACAATAAGCTACCTACAAACATTAAAACAATAAAAGACACTTCAAAATTTAAAACTGCTATCCATAAATATTTATTGTAAAAATGTTATTATAGTACAGATGAATATCTTGAAACATAAAAAACATTGAATTACTTGGGTTAAATACAATGTATGGAAGCTGAACCTTCAGTTGTGATAAAATTAAGCCTAAATCAATGTAAATATTATTGTAAATCACAATTACTTGTCCAGTATCATATTGTATACCTTGTACAACAAGTGACCAAAAGGACCAATAAAAATTTAATGTAATGTATTTGATGGTACCCTCTGGTGGTGTGTGTGTGTGTGGGGGGGGGGGGGGCGTTTTAATTAGGTTTGATTAGTTTGATGTTTGTAGTGTGGAAAGATGTCTAAATTCTTTTTACTGCTTATCTGTTAGGTACAGATATAACAGTGAAGTTCACAAGTGTATCATTACGTTCTGAGATGGGTGATGATATGATGTCTACCATAAATTTGTATTTATTTATTCACACGTCAAGTCCGTAGGACAAAATTGTGGAGCAAATCTCCAAGGTCATGGAACGTGATTGCACATGAAATTACAATGTAAAAGTAATAACAGATAAAAATAAAATGTTTATGAACCCAAAAAAATTCAAGGTATAAGTAAATGCAATCAACAATACGACATAAGAATCAGCTTTATTTTTCAAGGAGCTCCTCGACAGAATGGAAGGACTGACCCATGAGGAAACTCTTCAGTTTCAAATTGAAAGTGCATGGACTACGGCAAAGATTTTTAAATTCTTGTGTTAGCTTATTGAACATGGATGCAGCAGTATACAGCATGCCTTTCTGCACTTGTGTTAAGGAAATCCAATCCAAATGCAGGTTGGATTTCTATCGAGTATTAACTGAGTGAAAGTTACTTATTCTTGGGAATAAGCTGATATTGTTAACAAGAAACGATAGTGAAGAATATGTATATTGAGAGGCCATTGTGAAAATACCCAGGCTAGTGAAAAGGATCGACAAGAGGTTTGTGAACTTACACCACTTATTGCCTGAACCACCTGTTTCTGAGCCAAAAATATCCTTTTAGAATGGGAAGAGTTACCCCAAAATATATTAACATACGACATAACTGAATGAAAATAAGCAAAGTAGACTAATTTTTGTGTCAAATGATCCCCTACTTCAGATACCATTCGAATAGTAGGCACCATTAAGTCATGGACAAGATCCTGAATGTGGGCTTTCTACGACAGTTTACTATCTACCTGAACACCTAGAAATTTCAACTGTTCAGTTTCACTAATAATATGCAACTGTTCAGCTTCACTAATCGTATGTCTATACCGTGAAATTAAAATGTAGGGTTTTGTTGAATTGTGTGTCAGAAACTGTAAAAACTGAGTCTTATTGTGATTTATCATTAGTTTATTTTCTACAAGCCATGAACTTTATGTCATGAACTGTACTATTTGAAACCGAGCCAACATTGAACACAACATCCTTTACCACCAAGCATGTGTCACCAACAAACAGAAATATTTTAGAGTTACCCATAATACTAAAGGGCGTATCATTTACATAAATAAGGAACAGGAGTGGCCCCAACACTGATCCCTGGGGCACCCTTCACTTGACCGTACCCTACTCGGACCCCACATCACAGCCATTCTCAGCACTGTGAATAATGACCTTTTGCTGTCTGTTGCTAAAGTAAGAAGTTAACCAATTGTGAACTACTCCCAATATTCCGTAATGGTCCAACTTTTGCGATCAACACAATTAAACGCCTTAGTTAAATCAAAAAAATGCCTAGTGTTTGAAACCTTTTGTTTAACCCATCCAGTACCTCACAGAGAAAAGAGAATATAGCATTTTACGTTGTTAAGCGACTTCTAAAGCCAAACTGTATATTTGATAGCAAATCGAGTGATATAAAATGATCAATTATCCTTACACACACACAGCCTTTTCAATAACTTTAGCAAACATTGATGGTATAGAAATAGGCCTAAAATTGTCTAAATTATCCCTTTCTCCCTTTTTACAAAGCAACTTTACTACTGAGTACTTTAATAGTTCAGGGAACTGACCATTCCTAAAGGAAAAAATTTCAAATATGGTTAAATACAGGGCTAGCATGTGCAGCACAGTAATATTCTGCTAAGCACTCCATCATATCCATGAGAGTCCTTAGTGATTTAATTATTGACTCAATCTACCCCTTGTCTGTATCACTGAGGAGTCTTTCAGGCATCAATCTCGGAAAGACATTTGCCATAGTTTGTAATTATATGTGACACTTGTTTGAGTACAAAAGTCTTTTAGTGTTAAAATTTGTGCACCATGGTCTGAAAGGCCATTCACCGTTTTACTAATAGAATGTGCACCTAGTAATGAAGAACGAATAAAAATATTGTCTATGTCTGTGTTACTGTTGCCCTGCACCCTAGTTGGAAAAAACAGTCTGCATCAGATCGTATTACTTTAGGAGATCTACCAACATCCTTTTTCTTGCACTACATATACAAAATTAATATTGAAGTCACAACATATTATTAAACAACATATTATTAAATTCTGGTACTTTCTATAAAGTGAATCAAGAACCCTCTCTAGCTTGAGCAGAAATGCTCTGAAATCAGAGTTAGGGGACCAATAAACAACAAAAATTAGAAGTTTAGTTTCACTAAATTCAACTGCCCCTTCACAACATTCAAATATCTGTTCAGTGCAGTGCCGTGATACATCTATGGACTCAAATGGAATAATGTTTTTTACATACATGGCCACTTCCCCACTCCACAAGGAAGTCCTTGAAAAACAGCCAGCTAATCTGTATCCTGGTAAAGGAAGCCTCTGAACTGTCAAATTATTTAACTGGTGCTCCGATACACCAATAATTTCAGAGTCAATATCTTCATCTCTAATACTGCTTATATTTTAATGAAATATGCTAATTCCTTCTCTGCTTGGAAACATGACATCCGCTGAAGGCGATTCTTTAGTTAAACGGACTTTCTTCAAGCACGTATTCCTATCAGCTGACTTAATCTAAAAAAGGTGCAGCTCTAACACTAAGTATTACAGGAATTTTTCCGTAAGTGATCCCACCACCACCCATTACACTGTCACCTATAAGCTTTGCCAGCCTCCCCTTCCCATACCTACTGAGGTGCAAGCCATGCAGATGTTCGGTCTTTTGGCTACGTTGAGACTGACGAGAGTTCCGGTGGCTCAGACCATGGACAAGTATATGTGGAGTCGTGTGTGTGTGTGTGTGTGTGTGTGTGTGGGGGGGGGGGGGGGCTGACATAGGTGGTATTGCCAGAAGCTTTTCTTGGCAAGTAGTTTTGGTTTTATTCTGTAGTAATTGTGAGGTTATGTGTATATGTATGGTAGGTTGGTGGTTGCGTTTTAACTGATGTACTGAATATGGGATGTATGGGATATTTGAGTTTTTGAGTTGGTGCAGTTTGGCTCCACTTTTTAGAGTTGTAGGTGGTGTTTTTTTGGTATTGACAGCTGCAGTTGAGCTATATCGGTCAAGGTAAATGTCTGGTTCCACTTTTTGGGGTTATTTGTATTGTTTTTTTGATATCAATAGCTGCGGCTGAGCTACACAGGTCAAGGAAAATGTACAGTTCCTGTGGTTTTATTTCTATAGCGGAAAGCTGTAATTTAAACTGTTTTGGGATGGTGCAGTGTTTTTTTTATTGTTGTGTACTTAGCTTGCCCCCATCCTAAACCCCCAATTTTCTGCAATTGTCCTGTTAGTTCCATTTACTTTTTAGAATGAGACGTTACTGTGTCATTTTTATTTTTGTTTGCGTTTGTTGGCACGTGTATGCAGTGACATCATTGTGATTTTGTATATGTTGGAAGAAGCCATTTCCACCATATTAATGATGTCATGTGTCAAAGCAGATGTGTGGAATCAGATGTTGCTGTGATGCCAAGGGATTTATCTGTATCCTGGAGATCATTCACTATGTTCGAAGTCTGAATGCCAATGACTAACTCATCATCTCTTCTTTGATTTTGAATCAAGTTGTACTGAACTTCAAGCAATGGGGAGATTTTGACATTTTTGGGCTTAACAAACTTGGTGAACAACTGCTTTAGCAAATCTATAAGAAATTCTACTAAAAAGTGAACTTGTGGGGAAGAAGTCTGAAGGGCAAAATTAAATTTGTCAAATACAGGAATAGTCACATGAAAGAAAGTGCAAAAGGTCTTGTTGAAGTTTGAGAACAGGAACATAGACAATTTTTTTTCACATGTTGTAGCAGAAGTCTTATTTTTACGCTGAGTTTTTCACATTTAGGAGAATATGCTATTTTATTAGGGGCCTGTGTAGTAGCAGTATCAAGAATGCTCTTCTTCTGATACTCTTTGGACCCAGTTTGCTCAACTCTAAGTATTCTGAAAGATGTCATGCTTCTGCAAATGTATTGGGTACTTCCTCCTTAAAGAAAGAAAGAAGCGGATCCCACTGGTCCAACAGTCTATCCACATATCTGCATAAAGATAACCACCTAATACACACATGCTTCAGAATTTTCTTTGCTTCTTTATTGCCCGAGTTCCGAAATTTATGAATGCAATCTTTTCTTTTGACACTCTTCTTTAAGAAATAAAATATATCAACAAGTATCTCATCCACTTTAAGTAGTAATCTTCCAGCACCTTTCTCAGCTGCTTGATTATTAATCAGGTAGCAAATGCCACCTACGATAGCAATACCTGGTTGAAATTACTTCAGAACTGCTGAAACCCCAATTTTGAGTCCTATCATAACAGGAGTATTGTCAGAGTAGAAAGCCACACGGTTTTCAGTTAGTATGCTATGAAGATTCAGCTGCAGTAACATCAGGTTACCTATGTTTTGCCCTTTTGAGTCCCTGTCTAATGTTGGTGTGGACAGCACAGTGCTCACTACTTCTTCCTGCAGAATATCATAGAATGTAACAATAGGATACAATTTGCCACTTGTATCGCTGCTTCCATTTGTTGCCAAAGAAAATGGTCCATTCTGAAAGCACTTAACAACTTCAGCTGATGCATTTTTTGCGATTTCATTTACAATTCATGTTGTTTTTGTGTGACCACAGCTATATTTCCTTGCAACTTCTGATGTGGGAAATATCTTCCTAAAAAATGCACCAGCATGATCAGCTGCACTTAAGGGCCTATTGTGTTTCACCAAAAAGGAAGTAAACAGCCACACTGCCCTAATTACTTTACTGACTTGGCAAAAAATATGTTGATTTTCTCGTCATCTTCCTCTGATTTAACATAACTTACATGTTTACTGCACTTCACATGATTACTTAAATTGCTGCTTCCACCACATGCAATATTAATATCACAACCACATACCGTGCATAAGGCACATTTTTCTCCCTTTCTTGATTTTAGTATGCATGGAAAATCAACAGAATATGATCCTTTAAATGTCTGGAAGTACTGTTTCTTGTTGGATTAATTCATGAATCCTACAATAGGAATATAACGTATAAAAATGTCTGAAAACAAATGTCTTGGTATGTACTGAAACATCGAAAGGAACCTAGATCATTGAATGTCACATAAAATTATAACAAACAACCAATAAGTGAACATGATGTTTACCTCATGACAAAGAATATGCACATGGTACAAAACACACACACACACACACACACACACACACACACACACACACACACACACACACAAAGGTGGAATGAATGTAATTAGCCCACACGTGGTCAAAGAACATGGGTTAGATCACAAGAAGCGAATGGAACGGAACAAAGAATTTGCGGAACAGAGCCTCTTGACACACGAGATTCACATGGAAGAACTGTTATCCCAGCTTAAACTTCAATTCCAATGACAACATGGACATGATATCAAAGAATGAGTTATTGAGTATTGTGCACTGGCCTTCAATCCATGTAAACTATCGGCTGTACAGAAGTGGGCTGATTAACAAACGTCAAGGTTTCAAATTTTTGTCCACAAAGTCGTAAAATGACACCGTCCATCCTTAAAACCGTAAAATATAGCAATTACCATAAATTTTACGGATACATCATAAAAGTCGCTACGATAAGTGCCTTAATTTAAATGGCAACTATGTAGAAAAGTAGTATTTAAGTGTGGCTTTCATCTGTATATAATAAAAAAATTTCCAATACTTTATTTATTTTTAATTCCAAAACGTAACGTACTTTGTGGATAGCCCTCGTATTCCAAGAAAGACTACTTACAAAGTTCCAAGAACTTATTTTAAATGATGACTCAAGGAATATATTATAGCCCTCTATGTATCGCTCCCATAAGGATCGCGAAGGGCAAGATTACACTAGTTCCAGCAAAAACAGAATTTTGTAAACAATAATTCTTCTCACACTCCATATATGAATGGAATGAGAAGAAGCCCATATAAATGGTACAGTGGGGAAGTATCCTCTGTTGTGCACTTTACAGGGCTTTGGAGAGCATGAATGTAGTTATAGGATGTAACCTAGTTGCTTCTCTTAATCTTCAAAAAAATTTGTAATCAAGGGCCCTTTCTCTAGTGGTGATAGTAGTGTGTGTGCGTGTGTGTGTGTGTAGGAGGAGGAATGTGAGGGGACGGGGGGAGAGGGGGGAGAGAGGGGGGAGGAGGGGGGAGAGGGGGGGGGGGATATTGAGCCCAAATTTTACATGGTGGTTTTTTTTACTCTGCTTATAAATATAAACTGTACAGATAAATCACTGATATTATAGCCCTTCCTAGTTTTTTCGGACTGTCTTTGTTTTACTGACGTGAATGCTTCATTCAGGTCAGAAAGAGGAGGGAGTGGGAGGAATGAAGGGAGCGAGCAAAAGGAAGGTCAGTGGAAGAGAGAATATCAATATCAAGGACTAAATGCTGTTATATCTATTATGCACCTTTGTTCACATATGCAATATGTTTATGACATGTTTCCCTCATCAAATGCCATCAAAAGAAGTGGCGAATGTGGAACTACAAATTTCTATCTGATCGATCACTTGGTTGTCACTGCATTTTCATAAAGCTAACACAAAAAGGAATATATAATTAGGGATATATGTACATCTTTAGATTATTACATATCCCTTGTTTGAATCAATATTACTTATTAAATTTTACCTCTTTAATTAATTATAATTCAAAATAAATTTCTGCATTACACTCATACATAAAGCAAACTGTCTTCATAAATCTTATTTTCACTTACCAGCCACATTGTTATCTTTACGTTTTTGTTCACCTTCTGGTCCTGGAGCTAGATGAATACCATACGAAATAAGGTCATCTCCTCCAAATAGCTGAAAACGTAAATGATCATCAGGTTTGAAGTCTATAAATAAAATGTCTCTATCACATTTAAAAGTACGTTTATCCACTGGCTAAGATGCTACAAAAACACTGTATGATACAAATAATACCAATTATTAAAATATACTTGTTGACTCTTCTGCCAAAAAAGCTTAAGAACATTTATAAGCTCACCATTCACCTTTCTCATATGAGTACTGTACTCTTACGCTCACCTACCATCTCAAAATACTCAACGAATTTCCAAAGGAAAAAAGGCTGACCTAGTAAACACTATTAGAAATAAAACACAATAAAAGAGGTTATGTAGCACAAGATATTATAGTACTGATAGTTCACTTGATAGACAGGGGAAATACCCTCAGACTTCAAGAAGACTTGGGAAAGATCAGTTTGAATTCTGACAAAATGTAGGAATACATGAGGCAATAATGATCCTATGACTTCTCAATACAGGTCAAGGAAAGGCAAACCTATGTCTATAGCATTTGTAGACTTAGAGAAAGCTTTTGATAATGCTGACTGGAATACATTCACTGAGTCTGAAGATAGCATGGGTAGAATGCAGGGAGCAAGACATCATTTCCAACTTGTACAGAAACCACACTTCAATTATGGGAGTTGAAGGGCATGAAAAGGAAGTAACAGCTGAGAAGGGGGAGCAACATGGTTGTAGTGTATGTCTGATCTTGATGTTATTCCATCTGCATATTGAGCAAGAAGTATAGGAAACCAAACATACATTTCCATAAGGAATTGTAGTTCAGAGAAAAGAAATAAAAGCTTTGAAGTTTGCTGATGACACCGAAATTTTGTCATAGACAGCAAAGGACTTGGAACAGCAGTTGAATGGAATGGAAAGTGCCATGAAAGGAGAATACAAGATGAACATCACAAAAGCAAAATAAGGGTAATGGAATGCAGTAAAAATAAATCAGGCAATGCTGATGGGATCAGATTAGAAAATGAGACACTAAAAGTAATAGATGAATTTTACTATTTGGGCAGTATATAATTTAAGAGGAGGATATAAAATGTAGACTGTCAATGATAAGAAAAGAGAAAAGTGAAACAGAAAAAAAGAGAAATTTTTTACAACCAAATACAAATTTACGTGTTGTTATTGTTGTTGTTGATGTGGTCTTCAGTCTTGAGACTGGTTTGATGCAGCTCTCCATGCTACTCTATCCTGTGCAAGCCTCTTCATCTCCCAATACCTACTGCAGCCTACATCCTTCTGAATCTACTTAGTGTATTCATCTCTTGGTCTCCCTCTACAATTTTTACCCTCCACGTTGCCCTCCAACACTAAATTGGTGATCCCTCAATGCCTCAGAACATGTCCTACCAACCGATCCCTTCTTCTAGTCAAGTTGTGCCACAAACTCCTCTTCTCCCCAATTCTATTCAATACCTCCTCATTAGTTATGTGATCTACCGATCTAATCTTCAGCATTCTTCTGTAGCACCACATTTCGAAAGCTTCTATTCTCTTCTTGTCCAAACTATTTATCGTCCATGTTTCACTTCCATACATGGCTACACTCCATACAAATACTTTCAGAAACCACTTCCTGACACTTAAATCTATACTCGATGTTAACAAATTTCTCTTCTTCAGAAACGCTTTCCTTGCCATTGCCAGCCTACATTTTATATCCTCTCTACTTCGACCATCATCAGTTATTTTGCTCCCCAAATAGCAAAACTCCTTTACTACTTTAAGTGTCTCATTTCCTAATCCAATTCCCTCAGCAACACCTGACTTATTTCGACGACAGTCCATTATCCTCGTTCTGCTTTTGTTGATGTTCATCTTATACCCTCCTTTCTAGACACTGTCCATTCGGTTCAACTGCTCTTCCAAGTCTTTTGCTGTCTCTGACAGAATTACAATGTCATCGGCGAACCTCAAAGTTTTTATTTCTTCTCCATGGATTTTAATACCTACTCCAAGCTTTTCTTTCATTTCCTTTACTGCCTGCTCAATATACAGATAAAATAGCATCGGGGAGAGGCTACAACCCTGTCCGACTACCTTCCCAACCACTGCTTCCCTTTCATGCCCCTCGACTCTTATAACTGCCATCTGCTTTCTGTACAAATTGTTAATAGCATTTTGCTCCCTGTATTTTACCCCTGCCACCTTCAGGATTTGAAAGAGAGTATTCTAGTCAACTTTGTCAAAAGCTATCTCTAAGTCTACAAATGCTGGAAAGGTAGGTTTGCCCTTCCTTAATCTAGCTTCTAAGATAAGTCGTACGGTCAGTATTGCCTCACGTGTTCCAACATTTCTACGGAATCCAAACTGATCTTCCCCGAGGTCGGCTTCTACCAGTTTTTCCATTCGTGTTAGTATTTTGCAGCTGTGACTTATTAAAATGATAGTTCGTTAATTTTCACATCTGTCGACACCTGCTTTCTTTGGGATTGGAATTATTATATTCTTCTTGAAGCCTGAGGGAATTTCGCCTGTCTCTCACATTTTGCTCATCAGATGGTAGAGTTTTGTCAGGGTTGGCTCTCTCAAGGCTGTCAGTAGTTCTAATGGAATGTTGTCTACTCCCAGGGCCTTGTTTCAACTTAGGTCTTTCAGTGCTCTGTCAAACTCTTCACGCAGTATCATATCTCCCACTTCATCTTCATCTAAATCCTCTTCGATTTCCATAATATTGTCCTCAAGAACATCGCCCCTGTATAGACCCTCTATATGCTCCTTCCACCTTTCTGCTATCCCTTCTTTGCTTAGAACTGGGTTTCCATCTGAGCTCATGATATTCATGCAAATGGTTCTCTTTTCTCCAAAGGTCTCTTTAATTTTCCAGTAGGTAGTATCTATCTTACCCCTCGTGAGATAAGCCTCTACATCCTTACATTTGTCCTCCAGCCATCCCTGCTTAGCCATTTTGCACTTCCTGTCAATCTCATTTTTGAGACGTTTATCTTCTTTTTTGCCTGCTTCACTTACTGCATTTTTGTATTTCCTCCTTTCATCAATTAAATTCAGTATCTCTCCTGTTACCCAAGGATTTCTACTAGGTTTCATCTTTTTACCTACTTGATCCTCTGCTGCCTTCACTATTTCATTCCTCAAAGCTACCCATTTAAGTGTTAGGAAGTCTTTTCTGAAGACATTTGAGTGCAGCTTTGCACAGAAGTGAAATATAGGATGCTAAGCCACTGAGAACAAAAATAAAATTGAGGCTTTTGAAATGTGGTGCTACAGAAGAATGATGACAGTTAAATGGGTAGATTAAGTAACTAATGAGGAGGTACTGAATAGAATCAGAGAGAAAACAATTTTGTGGCATAATTTGAATAAAAGAAGGCACTTGTCGATAGGGCACATTTGAGTCATCAAGGAATTGTCATATTACTATTTGAGGGAAGTGTGGATGGGCTACAAATTGTAACAGGAGATCAAGAGATGAGTACAGTGAGCAGCAGGTTCTAATAGATGTGGGCTGCAGCAGTTATTCAGAAATAAAGAGGCTTGCACAGGATAGACTAGCGTGGAGAGCAGCATCAAACCAGTCTTTGGACTGAACTGCAGAACAACAGTTAACCTGCACCTGTAAGAGTTGTGTGTGATTCTAATAATTAATTGAAGCTTACGAGGTTCAATTTCCTATTCCCTACTTCCCATTAAACAGGTGACAAAAAGAAAGCAAACATTTTTAAGTTAATAGAATAAGGAAAAAGCTGCATACAGGCACAACAAAAAGACACTTACACATTAGCTTTTGGCCAAAACCCTTCATCAGAAAAGGAAACCCGAACACATTCATTCATTCATACAAGCAAGTATATCTCACACATACGAGATGGCCATCTATGGCAGTGCTGACTGGAGCTGCCATAGATGGGGATCATCTATATGGTAAGCCGCAATCTACCTTCTTCCTTATATTGTTGATACTCCAATCTGGAGTTTCCACTGTTTTAAATTAAACGAACAAAAACATATTTGCAGAAGAGACTGTTGTATCACAAGCTGCCACATCTTGCAGGTTTTCATCTGCCATTAGTGCAGCGAAGCTGACTGGCACAAGCCACCACTGCCATACAGGCACTGATTAAAGTAATCAGTTGATACAGCATTTCACCATCACAGCCAGACTCAGTAAATTTGTAAGGCTACTTGGTTGTCAATCAGCAACGTTACCAAAATTCAGGACACTTCTGCGACAATGCTACAGGAGAGCTACGTGACACCTGAGGTATCTGCATGTCAACAATCTTGATCTTGGCATGTATATCCAGCTGGAAAAAGGGATAGAGTCAATGGCCATTGTGGAGTGGGCGACTGCCATGTGGCCTGGAGAAGCATCGTCGGTCTACTGTTATCTGCTGGTGCAATCATAAAGTCTGCCATTCTGCAAGACCACTTGCTGTACTGTCCAACATCCTATAGGCCATGATTCAAACAAGGATCCTTCCAGTCATTGACCTGCTTTGCGACTACCATTGCCATGTGCCATCAGCCACACATCAGTAGCCACAGTTCACTCCCTGGATGACACTCGCCCTCACTGCAAGTTTCTGCCTGGTTGGCCACAAAGACCAGCAGCGTCAGGTGTTGGTCCAACATGCAAGTACTACTACGAGTCATACTGCACTGCTGTTTACATGCTTGAACCAATATCCTGACAGGCACTGCTTCCAAGTAAGCAAGGAACGTGGGTTCAATCCCCACCACTGAATGTAAGCATTGTATTTCTGACATATATGCTGAACTAGAGACATAAATCAACTTTCACCAACCTGAGTGTGACTGGATATTCTCCTGCTCCAACCAAAAAAAACCCATCCACATGTTCGGTACCACCTAATACCATTACTTTACACTGACTATTTACTGGTGATTACACTCCTCCTTTGTTTAACAACTTCAGACTTAATTTGTTTTTTATTTTCATTTGAGGACTACTAATGAAACATTTCTGTTTAGAATTACTTATAATTTTTGTTGTACTGCTGACAGATACCGCTGATTACGATGAAGGAATGCTTAGACCAGCCTGTCCTTGGGATACGAATAATTTGCCACCACACTCCAGCAACACACTCCAACATTTTCAATTGTTGCAAATCTTTGTAACTCAATCAATCAATTTCGCAGTGCTGTCCCCAGACACTGAGAAATAATGTAATATTTTTTAGCTTACTCACTTTCAACACTCAGTTCCTGATTTGTCAGTAGTGTGGTAAGTTTCTAAGATGTAAGTTACATTCACCACAGACGTACTCTTCATATTGTGAACAAGCTAACTGCCACACTACTTACTTGTTCTAGCAATGTAAGCTATATGAGCAATTGCCAATATTTCCTCACATGATGTGTTTCTAGCAATCCACAACCACAATACTAGAAATATGATGGACAACCAACAAATGGACTGTGGAATGGTTCAATTCAAAAGTAACTGCCATACATATTAAGGCATTTAACCCCTTGGGGAGATGAGACAATCTATTTCTGTTCTTTAGAATGCAGTCAGCTGCTGATGGATCCACAATAGCACCCATTCTCACACTTCCTTGTCCAACATCCACCCAAATGTCACCAAAGATATGAAAATCACACACTGAAAGATCTGGGCTGTACAGAGGATGCTGCAGTGTTTCCATCCAAATCACTGGAGCGTAGCCTTTGTCAGACTGGCAGTGTGGGGCAGGCATTATCGTGCAACAGGATGACTCTGCCTGACGGAATTCTTGGGCATTTTGTATTTATGGTTTGTTGCAGATTCAGCAAAGTGTCTTTGTAGTGCTGCACACTGACTGTGTTTCCACGCTCAAGAGGCTTGACAACCACAGGGGGCCTTCAGTAAAAGAAGTAGTTCATCATGACCTTATTGGGACTAGTGTGTACAGCTTTTGATTTTTCTGGCAGGGGAGATGTGCAATGTTTCCACTGTTGGCTTGACCATTTGCCTTCAGGCATGAGGTACCACATTTTGTCCTCTGTGACGATATGGGCTAGAAACACATGTCCTTCCTCGTGGTACCACAGCAGATGACTCAGACTTAACACAGTTCTGTCCATCTTTTGTCCCTCTGTCACGTGATATGAAACCCACTGTGCACAAACTTGTTGGTAATGCATATGGTCTTTGAAGATGGCATGCACAGAGGCATAGCTAATGCTGACCTGAACACAAATTTTATCGTCCGTGATTCATCAGTCTTCCAGATAAGGCCACCAATCCGCCCCATCAAATCAGGGGTAATGGCTTGATGGGCCTGTCCTGGGCTTAGATCATCTTGCAGTGATGTGCACCCTTCCCAGAACCTACTCCGCCACTTGTGCACCAATGTCAGGGATGTGTAGTGTTCACCATACACAGCACACATATGACTTATGAATATTGTGTTTCCTAGCACTCACAGCCACCAAAAAATGAACCACACCTCAGTGCTGTTCTTGGCTTGCCTCCATGTCAATAGCTGGATGAAAATACTAGACCAGTCCACCAACAACCAAGGTCATAACAACAGTATGCACCTGTGGTGTGGCACTATGCCATTCCCCCTACAACAGCAGTAACAGTATCTAAATGTAACAACAGTGAGGCCACTTGTGCAGGTTGTACTCATATATTATGGTGGGAGTTCAGTTTTCATTCGACCGCCCCTTATAGAAATAATTTTCATATCGACTATGCATCCCTCTCTTGGATTCATAATAGAGTTTTATATTCTGATGTAGAAGTCTATAACCTGGTTGCCAGTAAACATCAGGCAGGAAACTGACAAGCCCCAAATATTTAAATATGAAGCAAAAGAATACCTCAGTAGCCACACCTTCTACAATACATCAGACTACTTGGACTCAAGAAAGTAAATTCTGTCAAACTCAATTATTTGTGTCGGATACATCCTGATTTTGACAGTACAAAGACAGTTAATAGTCATTTTTGTAACGTTTTAATACTTCGTTTGAAGCATAAGATAATAATGACAGCTGAGTAGTACAGGAGAAGGAACAGTGGCTTTTTTTCCAAAATTATTGTTTTTCTCCTAACAGAGACATATAAAGCAATAAAGAAGTAATTATCATAACTATTAGTGTGAACAGATTAGCATCATCCGCATTTGTTGTGTGTATATGTTGCAGAAGTAGCTAGCAGTGATTGCATCTGCATGTTAATATACAACTTTGCTAATTCTATATATCTGAAGGGATGGGATTGACAAACACGATAGTGTGAATAAATGAATTTAAATAGCTTTGTATTATGTAAAATGAACATGATAACTATCTGTGGTGATAGGCCAGCAAATAATTTAGAGCTTCACTAGCTGTATCAATATCCACTGCCCCTGTATATTCTATGTCCAACAAACCACTCTTTGAGGCTGCAAGCAACAATGTAAGTGTCCAGGTTCAGGTACGCTAACTGGTAAATACTACAGTTTCAAGGCAAACATCTCATTACCCACCATCTTGTTAATACCGAAACTGACCTACATCGTATAAAGCATTTCACCATTTACACTTTGCATGTGAAGAATTTTCTACCCTCTGCAGTGCAGTTACCAAACTTACACAGCCTGTTCGGTTGTAGACCATTTCTATTATGTGAAGTCCCTCTTCCATTTTCTTGTATGCAACAAACTCAAAGTGGTCTTCCTCCGAGATAAAATGGGCGACAGAGCATCTACACAGATATAGATTGGCCTGTGTACTAAATCAGTGAGAGAAATTTGAGTGCTTAACAAAAGCTGTTGAAGCACGTTGCAAAACCATATTGCTTGCACATGAAGCAACTCAAAATAATTTTGCATATAGGATCTAATGGGTCAGGGAGTCAGAGAGAGAGAGAGAGAGAGAGAGAGAGAGAGAGAGAGAGAGAGAGAGAGAGCTCATCAAAAGACTCATGGATCTCATGTAAGGAGAAGTTTCCCTTTCTTCTGCAAAGTTTCGTTCTCAACACACTACATTGTAACAAATTCTGCAGTTCTCGCGTCTGAATTGCGCAGTCTTTTTACTGTGGCATACCGTAATTGTACAGTGTAATTTGAACAGCCAACTCCCAAAACACTTTAAAGTGACCATATATTGTGAGTTACTGATGATTCTTGATTTTGTTTAGGAGATGTTAAATACATTTGTAAAAAACAAGTATGCAGAAAGTAAATCACACAGACTAGCAAACAACTGCTTAACTAAGGTACCACTATCTAAAGATACTTTTGTTTAGTAGGCCTATCCAAGTTGCTTTATGACAGGATGATATATTTCAACAGAGTTTCATACTTTCTTCAAACCCTAGGTAACAAAATGATGAGCCTCATTCTTTCAAATAGTTCAGTATCAGATCCTATTATATGAGGTGCTTTCAATAAGTAATGCAACGCTTTTTTCTGAAAGCAGGTTGGTTTTATTCCAGATTCCAATACACCATATTATTCTCCACCCTGTTGGCTACAAAACCCTACTGTCAACATAATCTCCAGTCAATGATCTCCGTTCAATGTGAAGGCTTGCATCACCTTACTGGGAAGGCCTGTATGTCTGCATGGTGCCACATTTCCCGTTGACATCGGAGCCAATGTCTTGCTGCATCAGTAACCTCTACATCATCCACGTACTGCACGCCACAGAGTGCGTCCTACATTGGGTCAAAGAGATGGAAGTCAGAAGGTGAGAGGATCTAAGCCGTAGTGTGGATGAGGAAATACAGTCCAATGACGTTCTGGGAATGCCTATGGGCCGTGCGGACTTGTGTGAGGCCTTGTGTTGTCATCGAGAAGAAGTAGTTCGTTTGTATTTTGGTGGCGACAAAAATGCTGCAGTCATTTCTTCAGTTTCCTAAGGGTAGCACAAAACACTTCACTTCACAAATTGATCACTGCACCATGAGGGAGATATAGAATAACCCTTCAGAGTCTCAGAAGATGGTTGCCGTGACTTTACTGCGAGAAGAAATTCCGCACAGACAGTCCTTTGTTGTTGTTTATGGTCTTCTGTTAGGCGGCGAGGAGCCCAGTGGGCATACACCTTAGAGAACCCCAACTGGTGGACAAGAGTGTCAGCACTACCAACAGAAGTGTACAGTTGAGCAGCGAGGTGTCTGACTGTGATCCATCGCTCACCTTGAATGAGAGCATCTGCACATCCCAACATTGCAGGAGTCACAGCCATGTGTGCCCTGCCAGCTCACGGGAGATCAGACATGTTTGCGTGACATTTTTATTTTTGTTCGCTGCCACGTCTCCGCAGACATTCTGAAAGTGCCTAGGAATATCTGCAACTCTCTGTTTTTCCATCAAGAAAAACTTAACAACATCTATCTGCTTGGAACACAAATATTTAAAGGTATGTACAGTGCCACCACCTACAGCAGCTGAAGCAGGAATATTCCACGATGTCCCTAAACAAATTCCACATTTTTTCAACTGAAACAGGTTGAGAATAAAATGTGTCACATTACTTATTGAACACCCCTCGTAGTTATAGGAATTTTCTCTTGCAGTACTGAAAGAATGCCAAAAGATTGCATTAATAAATGTCCTCAACATTAAGTTACAAATATTTACTTTTCAATACCCATGGACCATGGAGCTAGACCCACTGACGAGGCTTTTGCGACTATGTTGGAGGTGTATCTGTGGAGAGGCCATGTTAGCATATGGTTCCTGAAAAGAGGCAAGTAATTTCCATGGAGTAGAATAACAAGTAATCCACACATCCAATTACTAATCGGTACAGACAATAAGAATGCAATACTGACAGCGAATAAGGCAGTATTTATCGGAGACCAAACGACAACCCTGCAAACTCTCCAATACAGAAAAGACTGCATAAGGTGTCATTGTAGCAGACCATTCGAAGTCACTGTCATTCACCTCACAGTATGTCCGTAACCCCCACCCCCACCAATATTCTAAGCTTTATGAAAACTTCCCAATTTTTAAAACTTCTAAATGTACGAGGGCGGTTCAGAAAGTAACCTCCGATTGGTCACAGTGCGGGTTGTGGGGGGAGTAGCGACGCCATCTGTGCGTTCACGCACTCAACAGGTCAGTCGGCATCAAGCCGTGGTCGAGTGAACGTCATACCTGCGCTAGTTTAGTTTTTGTGGCAGTTTGAAATGTGTGCTGCAATAGAAAACCCCGCCAAATGTGAAGTGCGTGCTGTCATAAGGTTTTTTACAGCCAAAGGATATTCTGCAGCAGATATTCATTGTGAGCTTTGTGCCGTGTACGGACCAAGAGTTATGAGTGAAGGAGTTGTCCGTGAATGGGTACGTTTATTTAAAAGTGGACGAGAAAACGTTCATGATGAAGAGAGGAGTGGTAGACCATCATTGGTGACTGACGAACTCGTTCAGACAGTTGATGCAAAAGTTCGTGAAAATCGACGTTTCTCAATGTCGGAGTTGTCTACTGGTTTTCCACAGATTTCTAAGACTCTCTTGTACGAGATAGTGACAGCAAGATTGGGTTACCGTAAGTTCTGTGCACGATGGGTGCCCAAAATTCTTACCGACCACCACAAAACTCAAAGAATGGCCTCTGCATTAGACTTTCTGTCACGTTATGAGGACGAAGGAGAACCATTGTTAAACAGAATCGTGACCGGTGACGAAACCTGGATTAAGTACGTGAACCCTGAGACAAAAGAACAATCAAAGATGTGGGCACATTCAAATTCACCTACCAAACCAAGAAAAGCCTCGGAAGATTTTTCTGCCAGAAAACTGATGGCAACGGTGTTTTGGGATGCCAAAGGGGTGTTGTTGGTTGAATTCATGGAACGTGGTACGACCATTAATCAAGACGTGTACTGTGAAACAATAAAAAAGTTACGACGGGCTATACAGAACAAACGCCGTGGTATGCTGACTTCCGGTATCATTTTTTTGCATGATAACGCCCGTCCTCACTCTGCTCGCAGAACAACGGCCCTTCTTGAGTCCTTCAAGTGGGACGTTATCAACCATCCACCTTACAGCCCAGACCTGGCGCCAAGTGATTATCACCTCTTCATGCATTTGAAGAAATGGCTCGGGTCACAGCGGTTTGATGACGACGAAGTGCTCAAAGATGCGGTCACAGGCTGGCTCCAGGCACAAGTGGGTGATTTTTATGCAGAAGGAATTTCAAAGCTTGTGAAGAGATACGATAAGTGCCTCAATCGCTATGGAGACTATGTAGAAAAATAGTGCAAAGATGTAGTTGTAAGATGTATATATTAAAATATTTTTATTTAACTTGGTGTATTTTTTTAAATCAACCGGAGGTTACTTTCTGAACGGCCCTCGTATTATACAAAAATATTGTAAAATATAAACATAAAATTATATGTGGTCTATAGTGTCATGGAGTTTGATTTAGTTTAGTTTATGATCAAGAAACATTTTTGAACTTGTGCTGCCCTCCCCTCCTCCCCAAAAATGAGACCCCAAATTACACCCATGATCTTTACTGTTTTTCAATAAAATTATTCTTTTCACACAATACAACAAATAGGAGATGACTTTGACAACACAAACTTGCAGCTACAATGTGAACCACCTTTGAAGTATAATCCTTTAAAATAATTTTTATTTATTTAAAGTTTACATTTTAAAAAATACAACATTTATACTTTTATTAGTAGCTTTTTTCCAGATATGTAGCTTATTTTCATTCTACACCAAATGTTTTTATAACTGACTTCTTTATTCCTGCTAGTTGCTTTCCTATATTGTTGATTAAAGTCCTATATCTCATTTTTTATAGGTAGCCAACCAGCATCGTCCAAATTATGTACACATTCATTACACTTACGTCGATCATTTAGAAGAAAACCACCGATGGCCAGGCCTTGTGTCTCTCTTCTCACTGTAGCATCATATCTTCTAGTTCATGGTGTCACTGCCACCTTCTGTGGCTTTGTATGTCATTATAATTTCAGGCTTCTTTATTTCTGATAGTGATAACTTTTGTTGGTCATGAACAGAACTATGGACTTTAACAACTTTGTTCATCTTAAGAACATAGAAGGCTATCATAACATTTGATAGAAGCCTAAACAATAGAGAATGTACTTTATGTCCTTTAGGTGTAATAAATTCGCTAGGCAGTTCACTTTTGTTTTTCAAATTAGTACCAAACAGTGTCAGATCTTTTGACAACAAATAGTGAGCTAAATAAAGCTCTGTAAAAAAATTATGGCAGATGATACTATGTCCAGATCTTTTAAGTTCAATCACGTTTCCACGGCATTCTCTCCAAGTCACACAGCTGTGGTTTCTTCCTTCCTTCCCAAATACACTTTCCTATACCAGCAGTAGCTTGTTGCACTGTCACACACTGCCCAGAACTTTATTCGGTATACTCAGGATGAGGCAGAAAGGTTGGACCTTTTTTAGAACAGCTAGTATTCAGGCTCAGGCAGTCGGAGTGGGGCAGAGTGATATGGTAATGTGATCAGTAGCTCCAGCCATTTTGTTTAGTCAAGGTCATGGAGCCGCAATAATGAGTCTATAATTGCAGTGCAGTGCGAGTTTTGTCACCATTTCAATCTTGCTAGACATGATAGAGTTCCCACTCGTAACACCATTTTCTGTTGGGTAGAATCATTTCGAACACGAGGGACAGTTGTGAATAAAAAACCATCAGGAGCTCCTCGCTCAGTTTGGACGCAAGAAAATGTGGACAGAGTTCGGCAAGCCATATTCCGTAGTCCTGGTTGATCTGCTAGAAGACACTCGGCTGAGCTGCACCTCAGTAATCGCTCGGTAAGGCATATTTTGCATACTATCCTAAAATTTCATCCCTACAAACAGGCCATTGTGCAGAGATTACGAACAGCAGCTAAATTTTGCCCGAGAAATGGAAGCCATATTTGAGCAAAATGACAACATTATTTTGCTTATGAGTGATGAACCTCATTTCCATTTGAATGGAATGGTAAATCAGCAGAACTGTTGTTACTGGGCCAGTGAAAACCCAAAACTACTGGATGAGAAACCATTACATAGTCCCAAGGTGACTGTTTGATGTGCTGTCACAGGTACAGATGTTATTGGTCCATACTTTTTCCAAGCCAAGAACGAGAACACTGTAACCATAACATCTAAACAATATAGAGAGATGATCACTGAATCCTTCCTACCGGAATTAAGAAGGAAACATATTCCTATCCAGCAAATGTGGTTTCAGCAGGATGGAGCTACAGATAAAATGGCAAGTCGACTATGGAAGCAATTAAGACTGTTTTTTGTGGTAGAGTTATTTCCCGGTTCGGGGACCATTCATTGGCCTCCTCGTTCCCCTGACCTATCCATGTGTGACTATTTTTTGTGGGGTTACCTAAAATCACGTGTGTACGTGCATAAGCCACGTACACTTGAAGAATTGAAGGAAGCTGTTTGTGTGGAAATCAGCCAAATAGACAGGGGCACGTCACAGAGAGTTGAAGCCAGGTTCCGAGAACGCCTTGAGCAGTGCATTGCTGAAAACGACCGTCACCTGGGAGATGTTGTTTTCAAGCATTAATTTTGTTAAATATCAACATTATTTGAGTGTTATTATGTAGTTAAAATTTTTTTTGAAGCATTACTAACGATGTATTGTTCATTTGAAAACCGTTCATCCTTTATGCCTCACCCTGTACCAGGTCTCGATAGCATGTATTGTCAAAATGGATGACAACCTTGAAATGTGACCAACTGCTCATCCACAGTCATGCACCAACCTGAACACAGGCATCCCTCAGCGTAGTTTCACACATCACTTGACCTATATTAATGTTGGGGTGCTGCAGTGTCAAAGTGCAATGTCTTAGAAGAGCATGGAAGCGGTTGTGAGACATAAATTCACCAAACAGTGATCAGCCATCCTCAACACTCCATAGCTGACTGATACTTCCATCACTGAACTTGTAAAACCACTCAGGATCAGAACATCAAAAAACTTTTTTATTTTATGCAAATCTATATCTTTTCAGTCTTTGTAAGAGATTTGACCTTCCTTGTTGGTCCACATACACATTTCTCAATGAGGGGAACACAAGAGAACAACAAGAAACAAGACTTTTCATTATCATAGTTCCTAATCAAGTACCTTGTAGATCCCTGGTTGTCTTTCCTGAAGGACTATAGACCATATTTAACTCCCATTACGAGAAAACAATAAGTCACACTCAAATCAATTTGTGCTAAATTGTTCTTTTCCTTCTTTTTCAAGGGATTCATCATAATTCTCATCATCTTCATGTTGTTCTGAGCTTTCAGTGATGTCTATCTCCTCATTATCATCATCACTGGAAAATTCAAATTCACTACATGGGTTTTCAGAATCTTTTCATCTGATAGTCCTTTTACCCGTAAGAGTTTCAATTTATAGAACAGACAACTGTTGTGCAGTTAGTTTCTCAGCCTCTGCCACTCCCAACACAATTTGCTGGTTTCAATGTGTCTACAAAAAAGGTGGTAGAATTACCTGTGACAGTTCTTGCTGCACTGCAATGTAAGGCACATCGTCAATCTAATTGATAATACCGCTCTTCTGTTGTCCAGTAGCATGGGTTTATACAAAGTTGTCAAAAATCATAAGACCTCCGCTGAGCCTGACAAGCTTCCCTTTGATAAGCTTTTTATGTTGCTTTTGCTGTACTTCGGACATCAAACCCATGTGATGCTGGCATGGTTGCAGTTATACCAGCACCACATGCTCCCTGGCCAGTCGTATGCGTCATGGATCACTGATTTGTAGAGTCTCTCGTGAAGTGTCAGTTTGAGTATTGCAAATGTGCTATCCCTTATGCAAGTCACTAATCTGGGATGTGATTGTCCTGTTAGCTCCCAATATCAAGGTTCAGACGAAGGAGTTAACCTTGTCCGACCCTTCATTAGTCGACATTGCCCACATTGCAGAATTGCATGAACTCCGTGGTAGCAAGACATGTCCTTTTACACAATTGGCAGGTGGCTGAATTAGGCGCCACTGCTCCATGGGGTACCCCAAGCAACCTCAACTCCTGCAGAGTCACTGTGTGTTGCCACCATTAATGATTCCGGTGCAGTAGCGTCACAGCACTACACACCTCTGCCCTTGTCGAGTTCAGCAGGTTAGTGACAATCACAGCCATGTAATTCATGTTCACGACAGTTTTTAGGTCCTCAGCATCATTTGCTGCACGTTTGACATGACTGCCTGCAAATGGACGCCACGTGTGGGGTATGCCATTGTTTGTTACAGGCGGTGGGCTGCAAGTCAGTTGTCAGACACCCCTGTGTTTTCACTGGACTCTGGGGTTGTCTTTGATGCCCCACGTATTGCCCTGGTGTATTTTCCAGATGTTAGTAGTGGATTGGTGACCAGTCAGATTTCAGTTAGACATGGCAGCAACTGTCAGCCTCATTAATTTAGATACATACAGGCTCTTGGGATGCCCAGAGTAGCAATGGTTGCTTAGTCAGGTTGTCTCTTATAGTAAACAATGGATTCTTCTGCGTAGGTGATTCTCCGTCTCTGTGTGTTACAAGGAAGTGGAATGGCGACTTAGACAGTTAGTGGTCAATTCACTGTTAGTGCAAAATATTTTCTGGCCTGATGCTTTCCCTGTTTTTTTACTTCCAGATGGAGGAAGTGCATTTAGTGTCTCAATCTGTACCTTTTCACGATTTGGACTCCTTACTGTGGTCACATATAGTTCACTGTCTGAGAATACTTTGAGATGGGCAGAAAATTTCAAGTGACATGTTTCTCTTAAGCCATTGGCAGTACTTAAATACTGTCGCCCTCCATGCACGAGAAGGTAATGGCCGAGTTGCAGTGTTGGCTGGATCAAGGCATCATTTCTTCTATTTCGTCGAGTCATTGGGCTACCCCTTTGATTGTGACTCAGAAGCTCGATGGTGACATGTGCTAACTTTAAACAGATGGTCACATTATGTAATGTGCATCAGATTCTTATCCAATGCCAAAGCTGGAGAGTTCTTGATGAAACTGTCGGTAGTCAGCATTTTTCACAAATAGACTTGCACTATGCCTACCTGCAGCTGCTACTGGATGCAATTTCTCGGACTTCCTCAGTCTTCAATACTTCCTGTGGGCTCTGCCAGTTTTATAAGTTGCCTGTTGGAAATTTGCCTGCACCATAATTTATCAACAGTATTTAGAGCAGTTGATTCCGGACATTGCCTGCTGCATCAATTACCTGGATGACATCCAGCTAACATTCCAAGCAATTCCAGAACCTCCAGTTACTTTCCCAACGTCTCCTGGAGAATGGCCTTACCTGTGAGCTGGAAATGTGCAGTTTTTTCTCCCCAAGGTGCATTTTTTGGAATATATGCTTCACAAAGGTGACCTCATCCCTATTATTTTTATTATCACAACAAATATATTTATAATTAACAACAAGTTAATGAGCAAATGCATAAAGTTTTCCTGAAAATGTGCCTGTAATGGTTTCTGAAATCCCTTATGTCTGCAGTCATGTAAGGTACAAAGAACTGCTTTGCACCTGGATGTTTCGATCTGCACACACAGGTTTCTATGACAAGGGACAGGCTTAGAAAGCCCAAGTCAAACATTGACAAACAAAGGTGTAAATAACTTTATTCAATCATACAATGAGTTACAATTGCAGAACAATCACTGGAAGCAATTACTTCCACAAAATATCTGGGAGTATGCATCAAATTAATCGTAGGGAAGGTAGACGCTAGCCTGAGATTCCTTGGAAGAATAATGAGAAAATGTGATCGGTCAGTAAAGGATGTACCTTATGAAGCCTTCATTCAATCCAACTTGAATATTGCCTGTCACAGTGGTATCCGTATCAGATAGGATTGATAAAGAAAATAGGAAGCTCCAAAGAAGAATAGCGCATTTTGTTACAGTTTCATTCAGTAAGCATGGAAGCATCTCCAGGGGCAGACGCTGCAAGAGAGGCATTCTACATCACTGCATCAAGGTGTGGTAGACTGCTAAAGTTCCAAGAACGTACATTCCTAGAATAGTCAACAAATGTATTGCTTCCTCCTGTGTATACATCACAAAAAGACCATGAGGATAAAGTTACAGACAATTGGGCCCACGAGAAAGCTTACCTGCCCTCATCTTTCTGTGAACCTTTCACAACTTGGAACAGGAAAGGAGGTTAGTGTGAGTGGTAAACCAAGGGCCCTCTACCATACACTACAAAGTGGCTTGTGGAGTATAGATGTAGACTTAGAGAGGGAGGATGAGGTTGGTTGGTTTAAAGGCAGGAAAGCGACCAAACTACGAGGTCATCAGTCACTTATTCCTAATAAAACAATGCCACAAGTGAGAGAATAAAATGGACGAAACATATAACACAAAACAGAAGGAAAGGAAAAGCCTCAAGAACAAAGAGAAGGCAACGAACACTAAAAGTAACAAGAGAGGCCAAGAAAACAACAAAGAGATGCTAGAAACAGAAGAGAGTAAAACATGAAAGCAGATTACAGTGGCTGGCCAACCACGAGAATAAAAAGCGAAAGCCAGCCACTCTGCAACACATTAAAACCTCCACCCTAAAAAGCACTAGGGTGGAGGACACAGAGGGGCAAATGACATGCGCTAAAACCTACACAGAAGTATAAAACCCACTCTCACGGATAAAATGTAAAACTAAAGCTGCTGTGGGAGGCATTGCCGCCCAACACTGAAGGCAGGGTGCTGGGAAAGTTAAAAGTCTGCCGCAGAGCGGCTAGAAGTGGGCAGTCCAGCAAGAGGTGGACGACTGTCATTTGGGAGCCATAGCGACACTGAGGTGGGTCCTCGCGACAGAGTAGGTAACCATGCATTAGCCACTCATGGCCAATGCGGAGCCGGCAGAGGACAACTTATTCCCTGCGAGAGGCCTGCATGGAAGACTTCCACACATTCATAGTCTTCTTAATGACACGCAGTTTGTTGCACGTGCTGTTATGCCATTCCGTCTCCCAAAGCAGGAAAACCCTGCGGCGTAAGACAGAACACAGGTCAGCTTCGGAGATGCTTATCTGCAGAAACGGTTTCCGCATCTCCTGTTTGGCCAGCCTGTCGGCAAGTTCGTTTCTGGGGATTCCGACGTGTCCTGGGGTCCACACCAACACCACGGAACGGCGGGACTGTTCCAGGGCATAGATTGACTCCTGAATGCATGCTACCAGAGTCACAGTGGAGAGCGGCGGGCTTAACAGAGTCCTTGGGGTCATGCAAACGGTCCAGACAAAGCTGCGGCCGAGGTGTACACCATGGAGGCATACGTGAACGGACCGCAAGTAGAGGTGGTAAAAGGGAAGGCCTCCATTTCTGAGAGAAGGGACTGCACACAAACCATAATCGTTAGCCCCGATCTGGGCTGCTGATGCCAGAGATGGACTGCCTCGGGCGGGAAAAGGAGACAGTTATTCGCATGCTCAGGGGAACTATGAACGTGTGCTGCGTAACTGGCGAGCAGTTGCGCATGTCTGATCTGCAGTGGAGGGACACCAGCCTCTACCAGTACGCTGGTCACTGGACTTGTCCTAAAAGCTCCTGTCGCTAATTGAACCCCACAGTGGTGCACAGGGTCGAGTAAATACAATGCTGAAGGTGCTGCCGAACCATAAACCACACTCCCATAGTCAATTCGGGACTGAACAAGGGCTTTGTAGAGCTTCAGCAGTGTACCGCGATCTGCACCCCGATTGGTGTTGCTCTGTCGTCTTGTTTAAGAACGGATTCAGTGAATTGTGGATAGTTAACTGTCGCCAAGAACCACAGATCCTTCCAAGATGCATGTGTGTAGCAAATGCTGAGCCATTAATTGCAGAACAACTGAGCGTCATAGAAACCTCCCATGCCTAGTCTGTGCGCGAAATTAGTGCTACCACTACGAGACAAGATCTTCTAGCTCGACTATCACCAAATTTCACTAAGGAACAGCAGAAGAAGCTACTTAGCATTCATCAAGAGTTCTCTGAATGCTTCAATCCACAGGTGAAGAGCAAATTAGACAAATCAACAGTGAAGCACCGGATTAGCACTGGAGACCATCAACCAATAAGCCAGAAAGCATACTGTGTGTCAGCAACGGAGTGTCGAATAATTCACAGCGAGGAAGAGAAAATGACTAAGAATGACATCATTCAGCCTTCGCAGAGCCCACGGTCATCACGAGTGGTCCTCATCAGGAAGGAGGATGGCAATTGGTGCTTTTGTGTTGATTACAGGAAGTTTAATAAGATAACTAAAAAGGACGTTTACCCTCTACCACGAATTGACGATACACTAGATTGCCTGAAGGGGGCTAAGTTTTTCTCAACCATTGACATGTACTCGGGATACTGGCAAATCGAAGTAGATGAGGCTGATCGTGAGAAAACTGCATTCATCATCCCTGAGGGCCTGTATGAGTTTAAGGTCATGCCATTTGGTTTGTGTAATGCACCAGCAACTGTTGAACGGATGATGGATAATCTTCTAAGACACCTGAAGTGGACAATGCGCCTTTGTTATTTAGATGACATTATGGTGTTCTCAGAGACATTTGATGAACACATAAAAAGACTGAGGGCCATTCTAAAGTATCACCAACAAGCCAGACTGAAACATAATCCAAGAAAGTGTTTCTCTGGAGCAAAAGAAATCAAAATATTTGGACACCTTGTGTCAAACGAAGGTGTGCGGCCAGACCCACGAAACGTGAGATCTATAACAGAATTTCCTATTCCTAAAAGTATTAGAGATGTGAAAAGCTTCCTCAGATTATGTTCTTATTACTGTTGTATTAGCAAAGACTTTTGTATCAAAGCCAGGCCACTCCAAGAGTTGTTAAAAGCTGATTCTAAATTTATCTGGGGTGGTGCTCAACAAGATTCTTTCGATGCGCTGCGAAAAGCTCTGACGACTGACACTGTACTTGGTCTGTATGATGAAAGAGCACCTACATAACTACACACAGATGCCAGTGGGTATGGGATTGGGTGCTGTTCTGGTGCAGATTTGGGATGGGAGAGAGAAGGTTATAGCCTATGCTTCTAGGGCACTTACAAAAACCGAGAGAAACTACTCAACTACAGAAAGAGAATGTCTTGCTGTGATCTGGGCCATGCGCAAATTTTGTCAGTATCTCTATGGAAGGCCATTCACAGTTTTTACAGACCATCACTCACTTTGTTGATTGGCAGGTCTTAAGGATCCAACAGGACGACTCGCCAGGTGGGCACTACGTCTTCAAGAGTATGACATTACCACAGTGTACAAAAGTGGAAGAAAACACCAAGATGCCGACTATCTCTCAAGAAACACTGTGCAAGACCATCAAGACTTTGATGAAGATAGTGACTGTCTCGCTGCACTCCAGGATCTCTCTGCTAAGCAAAAGGAGGATGCCAAGATATCTCAAATTATGCTTGCCTTAAATCAGTCAGAGGATGTGAAAGGACAATTTAAGATAGTTAATGGATTACTTTGCAAGAAAAACTTCGATCCGTTTGGAAAGAGGTGGCTAGCAGTGATTCCTAAACACATGCGCTTAGATGTTCAACAGAAATTCCATGACACACCCGAGGCCGGACGTTTAGGATTTATTAAGACATACGATAGAATATGCAAGAGATTTTTCTGGCCAGGTTTATTTAGGAGTGTCTGTCACATGTGTCGCACTGTTGAGAGTGCTAGAGGAGAAAGGCAGTTCCTCAGAAACCACCTGGCCGACTCATACCAATTCCACTAGCCGAAATGCCTTTCCAGCGTGTTAGGATTGACCTCCTCAGACGGCTTCCAACGTCTGCTGGTGGCAATAGATGGATTATTGTTTTCACTGATTATCTGACCCGCTATGCCATTACAAAAGCTGTGGAAACAGCTGAAGCATTTGAGGAAACCAAATTCATTGTAGAAGACATTGTATTAAAATATAGTGCCCCAAGGTTGTTAATTACGGATCGAGGGAAAAGTTTTTCAATTGAATCTTGTGACAAACATAAACCGTCGGTGCAACATTACTCATCATATGACGACTGCCTACCATCCACAAACTAACGGGCTTACTGAATGCTGTAATACGACCTTGGCTGACATGCTATCAATGTTCGTCAATGTTGAACAGAGCATCTGGGGTGAAGTGCCACCTTTCGTGACGTTTGCCTACAACACCACCAAACAAGACACCACAGGATTTACGCCATTTTACCTGGTGCATGGGCTTGGGGCCACAATGACGATGGACACTGTGTTTCCGTTACATCCTGATGACGTGGACAATGACTACATCGGTCAGGTGTTAACCAGAGCTGAGGAAGCTTGGCAGTTAGCTCAACTCCGCACGCTCAAGGAAACGATCACTGAAGGTATGACGCGAGCCATTGCTCTGTTGTCTACCAGCCTGGTGACCTCGTTTGGATCTTCACTCCTGTTCAGAAGGTTGGTCTTTCTGAGAAGCTCCTCAGGCGCTACTTTGGATGTTATAAAGTTGTAAGACAGTTGTTTGAAGTTACCTATGAAGTTGAAGATTTCGAACCCGACACAAGACAACGAAAGATCAGAGATACGGTCCATGTCCTTCGAATGAAGCCACATAAGGATCCTGCAACACCGGGTAAATTCAAAGCTTCAGCGACAGGCAACAAGCGGAAAGGTAACGAAGAACGTAGCAGCAAGAGAAGTTCTAACAAGATTACCGTCAGGGCGAACATCAATCATCGGGCGTGGAAGTATGGAGGACCAATGACTTGTTCTCGAACTAGGATGACGTAACACTGAGACGCTGTTCTCTTAAGGAGGGAGCAATGTCGCAGAAGAAGCTGAGTAACACAGTCGTTATAGTGTAGTGGTTATGACACTAAACTGTTGCGTGGAGGGTTGTGAGTTCAAACGTCACCTGAACTGAAAAATTTTAATTTCTATATTTGGTTCGAGTTTCTTCTATAAGTATAAACACAACTGACAAGAATCATTCATTGGAATGTTTTGTAGCTGTACATATACCGTATGTGTTCTGGCCGGAGGCAGTTCGCTCCGCACTCTTGTATGTGCATGTGCTGAATAAACCTTTGTTAAGTGAAGTTAGTGTTCATCATTCATCTACTTACACCCTCTTCTACGTGACAATATTATGTTTGCTTCTTTTCGGTCAGTTAGCCATACTGCCTTAATTTTTTTTCTAATCAGATGTGATCATTTGCATAGTGAGATAAAATAAAAATGAAAAGCTACTTTTTCTGTTCTATACCTTTTTTTTTTCCAAACTGCGTTTCAAAGTAGTTGTTGTTGCTATGTTACTGCTACTACTACCAAGTGAAGTGATGCAGTGTAAGACACTGGTTATTTTTTTAAAAGGACAGCAGGTCAAATCAAAATCTAGGTTTTCTGGTTTCTCTAAATTGCCAAAAGGTTACGCAAGTATAGTTGCATTCAAAAGGACAAGGTCAGTTTCCTTCCCCATTGTTCCATAATTCAAACCTGTGCTTCGTCTGTAACAACTTTGTCATTGATGGAACACCGAATCTTAATATTCATATTAGTTTTTCATTTATTACTACTGCTGTAAACAATATCACTAAAGTACACTCATCAGGTGGTGGTGGTCAATGAGGAAATTTCCATTCCAAATATTGGTGTTGGAAGAAAAGGGAGGTGAGGTTGTGATGGAATGCTTCTGATCAGTAACATATACACCTACTCTGCATCCCACATTAGTGCGATCACACAGTAATGGTCTCTCCGTCCCCCATATATATACAGCATTTTGACTTCTCTGTATAAAATAGCATCATCCACAAAAAGCCCTAATGAACTTCCAGTGTTGTCTATTACATTCATTTATACATATCGTGAAAAGTTTTTGGACCCATAACATTTCCTGGGGCACGCCCGACATTACTTTTACATCTGAAGACTTCTCTCCATTGAGAATGACACGCTGTATTCTGCTTGCTAGTAATTCTTCAATCCACTCACGCTGTTGGTCTGATATTCGATATGCTCATATTTTGCTCTTTAAGCGGCATTATGGAACAGTATTGAATGCCTTACGGAAGTCGAAGAACACAACATCTACCTGGGAGCTGCTATCTCTCACCTTCTAGGTCTCGTGGATGAACCGACTGAGCTAGATTCTACACGATCATTATTTTTAAAACCCAATCCATGTTGATTCCTACAGAGTGGACTTTTAGTCTAAGTATAAAATAATGTTCCAAAATTCAACAACAGACTGATGTCAGAGTGGCCTATTGTTTCGTGCATTTGTTCGATGACACTTCTTTAAAACGGGAATGACCTGTGCTTTTTTTCCAATCATCAGGAAAACTTCATTCCTCCAGAGACCCCACAGCTAGATGAGGGGCACTTTCTTTTGCATACTCTATGTAGAATCACACTGGTATCCCATTAGATCTAGCGGACTTCCCTGTGTTGAGCAATTGCAGCTGCTTTTCTATCCCTTGATCACTTACTTCAATATAAGTCACTCTGTCATACGTGCAACGATTTTAAGGAGGTATTACAGTTCATTGTTCTTCTGTGAAACAGTTTTGGAAAAAGATATTAGTATTTCAACATTTTCTGTTTCATCCTCCATTTCAACATCACTGTTATCACTCAGAGCCTGGACAAATTGCTTTGATTTGTTTACTGATTTAATCTAAGATAAAAATTCTTAATATTTTCTGTCAAGTTGGTGGACAGAATTTTACTTTTGAATTCACTGAACACTTCAAACACAGCTTTCCTTACAATAATTTTGGCTTCATTTAATTCTTTTGTCTGTGAAGCTTTGGCTATGTCTAGGTTTGCAATGAAGCTCTCTTTGTTTTCATAGAAGCTTTCTAACATGGCTGTTTAAGCACAATGGGTCTTTTCCATTCCTCACAGCTTTGGGTGGCACATACATGTCTAACAAATATTGTACAATCCTCTTGAACTTTGTCCATTGATACTCAATGTTGTTAGTGCTGGAAACAATCACTGACTCCCTGTGTTGTGCTAATGGAGTGGAAAAGTTCAGGTCTGTTTGCTAACAGCTGATTTAAGATGTTACCTTCACGAATCAGTTCTTTGATCAACTGCTCAAGGTAATTATTGGATACAACATTTAGAACAATTTCACATGATTCCCTGTCACTACCACCTGCCTCCGTCACTTGAGTCTCCAACTCTGTAGCTGCTACATTGTGATCTCCACCTAATACTACAATATGATCACACAAATATTCTCCACATTTACCCTCAAATGTTCTGTCACTACTGTTCCTGAGGCAGGAGATCTATAAAAGTCTCTCTCTGCGTCCATCTCCTCCTCCCCCTCTGCATGTCCATCTCCTCCCTCCTCTCAATATACATCTCCTCCACCCCCCTCCCGCTGCTCAGTCATGCCCTGAAAGGCATGACAATACTAGCCAATCCACATGCCTGTCATGCAGGGCAGTCTACAAGTCAGAGGTGAAAAAACCTTTTCTGCTTGTATCTCCATTCCTATAGGAATTAGGTCTGTGGTCGTCAAACTGCAGCCAAATCAAGTGTTAGTGCAGCCTGAAATTCTCTGTGTATCATAGCAAGTCTAGATTTACTTCATTAGGAAGTTGATCAGTTACTACAACACACAAAAAACATTCGTTCATTTTACTATAACTCTTTAATGTAAAATGCTTAACTTAAATGCTCCTTGCACATTTAATGACAATATCTAATTGCTACTGTTGCAGAGCACAACAAATGGTTTCTACTTGAATAGTACTAAAAGATAGCCAAGGTACATTTAACTTTAAATTATTTAATAGGGTAGATAAAAAATGTACTCATCTAGTGATGGCAGAACACACACATAAAAGACAGTTGTAATTGGCAAGCTTTTGCAGCCAGTGGCACCTTTTCAGGCCGAAGGGGTGAAGGGGAAGGAAAAGAACTGGAGACGTCTAGGAAAAGGGGTAGATTTTGGAACAGTCACTCAGAACCACGAGTAAGGGGAGACTTACCGTATGGGATGAGAAAGAAAGACTGATTGTTGGGGACTGCATCGGATGAGATTTCAAAACCTGAGAGCTTAAAGATGGAACAGGGTAATATGCAGACACTCATTACTGCTTAAACATCATGCAGGAGTTAATAAGAGTGAAAAGGTGTATGTCACAGAGGTGGGGGGCAGTGAAAAATAGATGGGAAAGACAATGAAAGGATGTAGAAAACTAAAACAGAGTAAAGCAAAGAGTAGTTACAGTGAAGAAATGCTGAGACGGAAGAAATTACCATACATTAAAGCCAGGAGAGTGGCAAGAACTAAGGACATGTTGCAGTGCTAGTTTCCACCCGCAGAATTCTGGGAAACTAGTGTCTGGGGGAAGAATCCAGATGGCGCTTGTGATGAAATGCATTGAGGTCACGAATGTCATGTTGTACAGCATGCTCTGCAACAGGATATTTTGAGTTGCCAGTATACACCCTCTGCTTATGCCCATTCATCCTAATTGATAATTTGGTGGTAGTCATGCCAATGTAGAACACCAAACAGTGTTTTACATAACAGCTGGTAAGTGACGTGTCGTTTTGCAGGTGGCTCTCCCTTTGATAGTATATGTTTTGCCAGTTACAGGGCTGTTATAGGTGGTGGTAAAAAGGTGCATAGGGCAAGTCTTGCAGCAATGCGATCTCAGGTGTAGGAGCCACAGGGTAGGGAGATGGGTGCAGAAGGAGCATAGGGTATGACAAGAATATTGCAGGGATTGGGAGGGCAATGGAAAGCTATTCTGTAGTCTACTCAAAATTACTTTAGTATTGACAGCTGCGACAGAAGTGGTAGGGAGAAGGCCACGCCGGAGGCACCGCTCAGATTCAGCTAATCCTGTGACGCCTGTAGCCTCATCCCAGTGGGCACATGCACCCTGAGTTACTAAATCTCAGTCCACAACACTTCCAATTGTACCACAATTTAGTTGCGGTGAGTGCCTGTGCGATCGCTGCACGTTGTATTTGTTTCATTGCAGTTTAGGAGCTACCATATTGTTTTTGTGACAGTTATTTGTTGTGTCTTATTTGACAGGTCAGAAGAAAGTACACCGAAAGTTAGTAGCGGAAAAGTTCGACGTCATTCTCATGGACAGCGGATTGCTTTATGAGGACAGTGTAGAGAATTGGTTTGTTCGTTAAGAGCTTATGTTGAGAGTGAAAAACTTAATGGTGGCCCACTACTCTCCATTAGCAAGGTAGTAGATAGAATGGCAGCAGCACTGAATATCAACAAAAACACTGTTGTAAAAATTGGGAAGGAACTGTGAGACAGAAAAGGAAGTTGGAGAACTCTCCAAATTTGGTACTCCCGGGAAGAAACGTTCTATGGATAAGCATGTTAAGAATTTAGATTCATTTGCAGAGGATGCAATTCATCGACATGTTTACGATTATTATCGCAGAAAGGAACATCCCACACTCTCAAAGTCATTGATGACACTTAAAGAACCAGGACTTTTTCAGGGCAGTTGAACATCGTTATTCACAGTTTAGCACAATGTAGGATTTCACTATGGACAATTTTGTGGCCGTAAGCTATTGATGGAAAGGAAGGATATTGCTGCATGGTGATGCCAATTTTTAAGACAAATATTAAACATAAATGTTAACGAAGTGGTTTGGCTCGATGAAACATGGGTTAATTCTGGTCACGTAGTTAATCAGGGGTGGACAAACAACACGATTAAAGGGAAAATGCAGATGCCGTCTGGTAACGTGGGCAAATTGATTCTACTGCATGCAGGCACTTCGCAAGGTTTCGTACCAAACTGTCTCCTTCTCTTTAAATCAAAGAAGATAGAAGATTATGATGAAGATATGAACCACATTACATTCACAAAGTGGTTTGTAGAAGCTCTAATACCCAATCTAGATAAACCGTCAACAATTGTTTTACACACCGCTCCATATCAGTCAGTTGTTGTTGATAAAGCACCTACCATGGCAAAGCGAGAGGAGGAAATGATTAATCGGCTTGAGTGTCTTAACTTAAATGTATCTGATGTCCTTGAAGAAGGTTGAGCTTACGGAAAAAATAATTTTCCATAAACCGCAATTTCCAAAATATGAAATCGACGAACTGCCAAAAACATATGGGCATACAATCGTCAAGCTGCTACTGTACCACTGCCGCTTCAACCCTATAGAAATGATATAGGCCTAAATTAAAGGTTACGTTGCCAGCAGAAACCAAAAATTTACGCTCTCCACAGTACAACCATGTACTAAAGAAGCTATTACTCACGTTACCGCTGAAGACTGGAAGAAAGCCATACAAGAATGTACTAAAGAAGCTATTACTCACGTTACCGCTGAAGACTGGAAGAAAGCCATACAAGACTGTACTAAAGAAGCTATTACTCACGTTACCGCTGAAGACTGGAAGAAAGCCATCAAACACACACTCAACATTATGGAAAGAGCATGGCAGGATAAAGGTGCTTTGGAGACTTCAGTGGAAGAGATGATTATCTCTTTAAATGACAAGAGTGACAGGGAAACATCAAGTGCCTGTAATAGCGACAAGAGTGATGTCAGTGGAGTTTTACCATTATCCATATAGAGATGCAGCACAAACGGATTCAGCTACACGTATGGAGTGCCCAGTTTGCACTTGTAAGAACTAGCATAACAAAATTAATTCACACCACGTTTTGAAATTTTAATATGGCAAGATTATCAAATATTAATTCCAAAGAAAGTACATTTCTAGAATTCAATTTGTGCATACATATTACAGTATACAAAATAATGTATGCAATACAATGACCGTACTTGTATTGTTTTAGTTTCTCAGAATAGATGTTGCCCAATTTAAGGTACCAAACAAGCATTATTTTATTTTTTGTTGTGTTGGAAATAAGGATGCATATCAGAAATATATCAGGTCTTTACAAATATAGATATCTGTTGCCTATCGCTACTGTACATGAGCAGACAATTATGTGTCATATTATTTACAGTCCTGTATCTCGCGTTAGAGATCTTCGACACAGTTAATGTTTGAAACAGATGAAAATTTGATGTTTTCTTGACATTTCATTCTTACTCAAATAACAAAAAACTTTCTCGCATGTCGAAAATTTGATAATGTCGTCGGAAAGTTGTTTCTCAAAAACTGTAGTATGTCTGCTTGTGTCTGTATATGTGTGGATGGATGTGTGTGTGTGTGTGTGTGTGTGTGTGTGTGTGTGTGTGTGGGCGCGCGCGCGCGCGCGCGCGGGCGAGTGTATACCCATCCTTTTTTCCCCCCTAAGGTAAGTCTTTCCGCTCCTGGGATTGGAATGACTCCTTAGCCTCTTCCTTAAAATCCACATCCTTTCGTCTTTCCCTCTCCTTCCCTCTTTCCTGATGAGGCAACAGTTTGTTGCGAAAGCTTGAATTTTGTGTGTATGTTTGTGTGTCTATTGACCTGCCAGCGCTTTCGTTTGGTAAGTCACATCATCTTTGTTTTTAGATATATTTTTCCCACACAGAATGTTTCCCTCTATTATATTAAACTGTAGTTTTATTGTCACAACTAATTACAGTCGGCTCCACATTTAAAGATCTAATAGTTAGCATGTGTGAGTTAGTTGAATGAAACATGAGATTACGTGCGAGTTCCGTGCGGGACTTGGCAACTCTGTTCCGCACTCACCTATGCTACTTCCGAACTGTCAATCCTTAAGTAATTCTGAATGCACTATAGGTGTGATGGTCAGAATTTCAGACAGAATAGATCTCATTTCAGGGCATGATTTTAGGAAGTCATGGCCCTGTTGAAGTAACTGATTAGCACATTCCAGACCAGGACAGTACTAAGTCACAAATGGTGTGCTCCGAAGTTGTTTTTTGGAAGGATCAGCAGTACCAGGATTGAATGTGATGGCCCAGGAAATCTGCTTTTTAACTAAGCAGGTGGGGTAATTATGTGCAGGAAGGCTGAGGTGAGAATGGTGGGGTATTACTGTAAAGAGTCTGCATTCGAACAAATACGTTTGTCTCAGATGCCAAGGCTGTATGGGTGGGAACATTTGACATGGACAGGGTGGCAACTGTCACAATTTAAGTACTGTTGTTTGTTGGTATGTTTAATGTGGATAGAAGTGTGTAGCTGGCCTTCAGTGATGACAAGATCAACATCAAGGAAAGTGGCATGGGATGTGGAATAGGACCAAGTGAAATTTAAATGGGAGAAGATATTTAAAGATTCCAGGAATTTTAGCAGGTTAGCCTCACCATGATGGTCAGGATGTCATCAATGTATATAAACCAAACCAGGGGCTGAAGACTTATGGATCCCAGGAAAGCTCCCGCCAAGCGGCCCATGAAAAGGTTGGCACAGGAAGGAGCCATCCTGGTTCGCATGGCTGTAGCCCTGATCTGTTTGTATGTCTGCCCCTCAAAGGTGAAGTAGCTGTTTTTCCTACTCACCTCAATCATCATCTACTTCACCTTTGAGGGGTAGACATACAAACAGATATCAGGGGTACAGCCATGAGAACCAGGATGGCTCCTTACTATGCCAACCTTTTCATGGGTTAGCTGGATGGGGCTTTCTTGGGATCCATAAGTCTTCAGCCACTGATTTGGTTTAGATACATTGATAACATCTTTACCATATGGACTCATTGTGAGACTGACATGCTAAAATTCCTGGAACTCTTAATACCTTCTCTGGATTAAATTTCACATTGTTCTATTCCAAATACCATGCTACTTTCCTTGATGTTGATCTTGTCCTCACTGAAGGCCAGCTACAAGCTTCTGTCCACATTAAACCTACAAACTAACAACAGTACTTACATTTTGATAGTTTCCCATCCTTTCCATGTCAAATGTTCCCTCCCACACAGCCTTGGTATCTGAAACAAACATATTTGTTTGGATGCATACTCTTTACAACAACACACCACCATTCTCACCTCAGCCTTCACTGCACATAATTACCCCACCTGCCTAGTTAAAAAGCAGATTTCCTGAGCCATCACATCCAATCCTGGTACTGCTTATCCTTTCAAAAAACTACTTCAGAGCACACCATGGGTGACTCAGTACTATCCCGGTATGGAATGTGTTAATCAGTTACTTCAACAGAGCCATGACATCCTAAAATCATGCCGTGAAATGAGATCTATTCTGTCACAAATTTCGGCCACCACACCTAGAATAGCTTTCCGTCACCCTCCCAATCTCCGCAATATTCTTGTCAGACCCTATGCTCATTCTGCACCCATCTCCCTACCCTACGGTTCCTACCCCTGAGACCGTCCTTGCTGCAAGACTTGTCCTATACACCCTCCTACCACCACCTGTAACAGCCCTGTAACTGGCAAATCGTATACTATCAAAGGGAGAGCCACCTGCAAAACGACATGTCACTTACCCGCTGTTATGTAAAGACTGTTAGGCTTTCTACACTGGAGTGACTACCACCAAATTATCAATTAGGATGAATGGGAATAAGCAGAGGGTGTATACTGGCAACTCAAAATATCCTGTTGCAGAGCATGCTGTACAACATGACATTCATGACCTCAGTGCATTTCATCACAAGCGCCATCTGGATCCTAACCCCAGACACCAGTTTCCCAGAATTCTGCAGGTGGGAAATAGCACTACAATATGCCCTTAGTTCTTGCCACTCTCCTGGCTTTAATGTATGGTAATTTCTTCCGTCTCAGCATTTCTTCACTGTACCTACTCTTTGCTTCACTCCGTTTTAGTCTGCTATATCTATCACTGTCTTTCCCGTCTATTTTTCATACCCCCCCTACCATCTGTTATGTACAATGCACTTAGCTTTTTTCTCTTTTTAACTCATGCATGATGTTTAAGCAGTAATCTGTGTCTGCATATTACCCTGTCTTCCACCTTTAAGCTCTCAGGTTTTCAAATCTTGTCCGATGCTGCCCCAACAATCAGCCTTTCCTTCTCATCCCGTGCAGTAAGTCTCCCCTGACCCGCAGTCCTGGGTGACTTTCTTGGTATCTACCCCTTTTCCCAGACCTCTCCAGTCCTTTTCCTTCAGCCCTCTTCCTTCCCCTTCAACCCTTCCACCTGAAGAAGAAGCCACTGGCTCCAAAAGCTTGCCAATTACAACCATCTTTTATGTGTATGTTCTGTCGCTGCTTTGTGAATAAACTTTTTGTCTATCCTATTAAATAATTTTGTAAATAATTGATTGTTTTCATTGTTTTAACTTTAAACTATAATACACAGTTCTGACTAATAAACCTTGTGCTGCCATATTAGAGCTAGGTTGATGCTGTAGTCGTTGTTGGCAATCAAGGCGTATGGAACCTCTTGAGGGTTGTCTTCACCAACAAGTCTCATTCATGGCTGCATCTGCCAATGACTGTCTTTAGCTTGTGGTGCTACTATAATGTACCAACTGCAACCTGGAACCTCACTCTTTGGACAAAACCACAATATGTATCTAGCAAGTAACAGCTGAATCAAGTAAAGTCAACACTCTTTAGAGTGCAGCTTTCTTGCTAAGTGAGAAAGAAACACACATACAGGCAGAGTTATATCTTAACAGGTGTTTAATTTTTAATCAACGCTGGTGAAATTGTCCATGAGCTAAGTAAAACTGGCTGCTTACCTCAGGGGCAGAGAGGTAAGCAGTGCAATCACTGCAAGGTTAGCAGATGTGAGAGGAGGAATTATTGTTTGCATTCCAGTTCTGACAACTCAAGGGCTTGTGTGCCTCGTATCGATCAGCTGCTATGGTACAAATTTCAACAGAAGCAATACAGATTCATGAATGTGATTACAGAGACAATCAATGTTAGGTGTGGGACATTCATAGCAAGGAAAATTAAACTAAACTAAGACTGTTGTAATACATTATACACTTTGGTGATCATGTTGCATATTATATACTGCATTAAAATGTAAGTACAATTCCTATTATTAATCAATTAACCATCCTTTCACTCAGACAACACAACACTTTGTCATGCAATTACAGTATAAAAACTTTGGGGTTGCTGAGGGTGGTGGCAATCTGAATCAGAGTACAATTGACACAAAGTGTTTTGATCAGTTCTTTGAGGAGGGCAACCAAATTATCTTGAGTCTATTGGGGGAACATAACATACTAACTTATGTAGGTAACCAATTATTAATAAGATGCATGACCCAAGGTGCCGCCCCATAATATCCGTATTGGCTCTTGAGCAAAAAAAGTTGGACAAGCACTGAGCTAGGCAATTCTCTCGCCACAGTGTTGATTCTTACATAGCACAAAGAATATGTACCACATTTGGTTGAAATCAATCCACTGGTTTAGGAGGAGATGCTGGACATACTCATATACATTGCATGCATACTTTTTTTTTGTACACACACACACACACACACACACACACACACACACACACACACACACACACACACAACTGCGGTTTGATAAGTCTGGTAATAAACCAAGGAAAAAAAGCTTGTTTCATAAACAAATCACCTTGTTTCTAGGCATAGTCTCCTTTGAAGGATATTTCATTGGACCAGCAATCCTTCAGCTTTTTCATCCCATCAGAAAAAAAGATTCAGTCAAACTTTACAAAAATGTTTGTCGACTTCCTCATTTAATGAAAATTTCTTCCCAGAAAGACAAAGTTTCAAGTTAGGAAACAAAAAGTCACTTGGGGCTAAGCCTTGTGAATAGGGTGGATGAGGAACCAATTCAAAGCCCAGTTCATGCACTTTTGCCATAGTTATCGCAGAGGTGTGGGATGGTGCATTCACTTGGTGAAACAGCACCTTTCTGCAAGCTAACCTTGGCCTTTTTACAGCCAACGCAAGTTTCGAACGATTCAACAATGAAGTGTCATAGGATCCAGTTATGCTTCTGCCTTTTTTCAAGTACTCTATGTGGATTATTCCTCGGGAATTCCAAAAAACATTGGCCATTGCCTTAAGAGCTGACAAAATGGTCTTTGCCTTTTATGGTGCACTTCCACCACCCTTTGTCCATTGTTTTGACTGCTGTTCTGACTATCATATGTAATGATGGATCCTGGTTTCATCAACAGTCACAAATTGGTGCAAAACGCCTTATGGATTGTGATTAGTCATCAACAGACATTGTGTTGAAAACTTGTGCCAGAAGTGCTTTTGGCCAACTGTGAGCAATCGCGTTGCCCAACTCGCACATGGCTTCTTCATAGCCAATTCTCCATGTAGGGTATCATGCACTCACTCAGTTGAATGCCGACAGTCTCACACCAATCTCATGAGTTTTTATTTGGTGGTCTTGCATTACCTTATGATTGATTTTGTCAGTGGTTTCCTTTGTGGTGACAAAAGGATAACTGGAGAACACTTTGTCTCCGGTGCTTGTATGACCATGTTTAAAATTTTTATAGAGTTGAGCCTCTATGGACTGCGTGGTAATAACCAATTTCATTTTAGTGTCTAGGTCTTGCTCTTGTTCCAGCTTTGACTTCCTGCCGGTATCTTCTGAGCCCACCAAGAAGTGCCTGTTTATGCTCTTCGGATAAAGGTCCTCTCCGTCTTTTGGATGTTGATGCCATTTTAAAACCTTGGTAGTTGTTCACTAATCTTCTAAATTTGTTCCTGTCAGTAATCTCTCTCTCTGAGATACCAATCTGCCTAAGATATTTTTCACATTCTTCGAACCATCTCAGCCTTGTTTTCTTAGATTGGAGGAAACTCCATTTTGTTTTTGTTTGTCGGTCACTGTCCATCCTCATGAGATGACTGTAAAATAACAATCGCCTCTTCTTAATGGATGACGTGATAGGTTCTGTCTTGCTGTTGAAGTCCTTATTTGCTCTCCACCAACCTATCTATTACCTAGGATTTTCCTTAATATGCTCTCGCTTTTCCAGGTCAAAGTTTCAGACACATGTAAGCCCTCAGGTTTTACAACTGTATTATAATGTCGGAACTTGGGCCCTATACTCATAGACTTTTTGTTATAGATATTCTTTGTCAGTTGGTGTGCCTGGTCTAACTTCCACATCCTGACATAAATTGCTGCTTCTTCTAATCCATTTTCCTGGATAACTTCACCGAGATACCTGAAATTTTTAACTCTTCCGATTTTTACCATATTGGTGATCACCCATCCAGGTCCATCATAGTTGTTTGTCATACATTTTGCTTTTTGAACAGAGATCTGGAGTCCAACTTTTTCATCAATTTCTGACAGCCTATTGACCTTGTTGACTGCTGACTATGTTGTAAGCAAAAATGGTCAAGTAATCCGCAAAGGCCAAGCAGTCCACGTACACCCCTTTGTTCTTAGGACCAAGTCTGAACTGCTCTTCATTTGTTTCTTCTTGGGCTAACAACTACCTCCACTCTTGAATGACCTTTTCCAAGACGCAGTTGAAAAGGAGTGGGGATAGTCCATCTCCTTGTCTTATGCCCATTTAAATTTATTAATTCAAAAGTAAATAGTCTTCAACGATTGTGCAGAGACTGTGTGAACTTACTTTCTGTTTTGATTTGTATAGCAAAACAATGCTTCCAATGAAAATGTTTAATAACACCACAAAAAACTGTTTTCTTAATTTTCAATCACAGTTGACACACTAATCAATTCAGACTGCTATCAACAATGAACTGTACACTGTAAATTGTTGAAATTCTTTATACACAGCTTGGAGTAATCAAGCTTATTGACCATGAAAGCACAACAAAAAATTTTCCGTTCTTTCATGGAAATTTACCAGACTTAGCAAACCAACCTTGTATAAGGATTCAGACCTATTTTTTACACACCTGCTTAAGAAGGAAACTAAGGGCCAAAGATGGTTTGGAAAACGTGAATTTCAGAATGACTATAACAGAAGTTGGTTTAGATTCTCATTGTAATACTTCATCTCAGCTGAAAGTGTGACACTAGATTTGTTCACAAACACATTTAATTCTGTACATGGGGAAGAAAGGAGAGGGCTAGACACACATTACGAGAGACCTTTGAAGTGTAATCACATCACTGAAAAACCTGGTTAAGAACAACCATTAAGGTACAATGCGCAATTCCTAGGAATAAGGTCTGAATGTTGAATGTTTGTAACACCACCCCGCTCCCCCTCCCCCCAGACAATTATTTCCCCTTTTCTTCCCGGGAAGAAGTAACAAGTGGTAATTAAATGAATCAGAATTTTGAAGCCTCATCTATTTTAACTTGTCATGCAAACAGAGAGTACTTAATTTGTCTGCATCATGTACTGCTGATCACAGTATCATATTATTAAATATTTAAATTCCAGTTCATACGATACTTTCGTTAATAAGGCTTACAATAGAGATGCTAGTGTAAATGATTTTTCAATAATGCTGCATACACTTTGAAAGGTCTGATATCACAGAATTAAAAATTAGTGTAACATAAATAAAGGCATAGATATATTAAAACACTAAAAACACCACCAGAATCAAGAATACCTACATTAGAAAATGAACCATTACTGTTTGAGCAACATCAGGAATTAAAATATTACCGCTAAAGGTGAAAACTACAACTAACAAAGACACACCATTAACAAAGTGCCATCAAGACAATGTCAAAATTCAACAATTGTAACAAATGGACATAAACAGAGACATCAAACTTTGAATTTCATTATCAAGGGATACATTTTATTCTCTATACTGGTTAATTTGTAAGCAGGTATTATTGTGTCTGGCAGTGCATCTACCTTTAGCATGGCATCTTTTTCAAGGCCAAGCACGGTTTGACGTACCCCCAGAAGGGTGTTGGCATCCAAACTGTAGCCTTCACCTTTCAGTAACTCCTTCAGACCATCCAGATCATTCTGCATTGAATCCAGATGGGAGTCCAGTTCTTCTCTACATAAAACAAAATACCTTTCAACTGTTTGCCACACTATAAAGATGCAGAAGACACTAAAATGAAGTGAGAAACTAAGGAATGAATTCTCAACAGCTATCACGCTGAGGAAAGTGTACTTCAAACTCTGCATTGTTACACCATGAAGGCTGATGTGAAAAAGTACACGTCATCAAGTCACGAAAATGGGGGAAAATGGATGGGCAAGGAAGATAACGGGCATCAAGAGGCATGTTTGTTTGGTGGGACAACAAAAGGCATCCTCTATGGAAGTGAATTGGTTACTTCATTGCTACCATTTCCACTATATTCCTTTTCACAGATTTGTTTGTAACCTATAGTTTGTCAAATTTTTAATCTGTACACTGTGCACAGAAGTTAACAATAACATCACTCTTCAATTAACAAACTGTCACTCCATTCACAGCATACATGACAAAACAAGTTGAGCTCAGTTTTCTAGAAAAGTGTATCAGAAGAATGGCATAGCTGTGTTAAGGCAATGATCTACAAATGGAAGTAGTTGAAGTAATCTACATGTTGTTGTTGTTGTTGTGGTCTTCAGTCCTGAGACTGGTTTGATGCAGCTCTCCATGCTACTCTATCCTGTGCAAGCTTCTTCATCTCCCAGTACCTACTGCAACCTACACCCTTCTGAATCTGCTTAGTGTATTCATCTCTTGGTCTCCCTCTACGATTTTTACCCTCCACACTGCCCTCCAATGCTAAATTTGTGATCCATTGATGCCTCAAAACATGTCCTACCAACCGATCCCTTCTTCTAGTCAAGTTGTGCCACAAACTTCTTTTCTCCCCAATCTTATTCAATACCTCCTCATTAGTTATGTGATCTACCCACCTTATCTTCAGCATTCTTCTGTAGCACCACATTTCGAAAGCTTCTATTGTCTTCTTGTCCATACTAGTTATCGTCCATGTTTCACTTCCATACATGGCTACACTCCATACAAATACTTTCAGAAACCACTTCCTGACACTTAAATCTATACTCGATGTTAACAAATTTCTCTTCTTCAGAAACGATTTCCTTGCCATTGCCAGTCTACATTTTATATCCTCTCTACTTTGACCATCATCAGTTATTTTACTCCCTAAATAGCAAAACTCCTTTACTACTTTAAGTGTCTCATTTCCTAATCTAATTCCCTCAGCATCACCCGATTTAATTTGACTACATTCCATTATCCTCGTTTTGCTTTTGTTGATGTTCATCTTATACCCTCCTTTCAAGACACTGTCCAGTCCGTTCAACTGCTCTTCCAAGTCCTTTGCTGTCTCTGACAGAATTACAATGTCATCGGCGAACCTCAACGTTTTTATTTCTTCTCCATGAATTTTAATACCTACTCCGAATTTTTCTTTTGTTTCCTTTACTGCTTGCTCAACATACAGATTGAATAACATCGGGGAGAGGCTACAACCCTGTCTCACTCCTTTCCCAACCACTGCTTCCCTCTCATACCCCTCGACTCTTATAACTGCCATCTGGTTTCTGTACAAATTGTAAATAGCCTTTCGCTCCCTGTATTTTACCCCTGCCACCTTTAGAATGTGAAAGAGAGTATTCCAGTCAACATTGTCAAAAGCTTTCTCTAAGTCTAGAAATGCTAGAAACGTAGATTTGACTTTTCTTAATCTTTCTTCTAAGATAAGTCGTAAGGTTAGTATTGCCTCACGTGTTCCAACATTTCTACGGAATCCAAACTGATCTTCCCCGAGGTCCGCTTCTACCAGTTTTTCCATTCGTCTGTAAAGAATTTGCGTTAGTATTTTGCAGCTGTGACTTATTAAACTGATAGTTCGGTAATTTTCACATCTGTCAACACCTGCTTTCTTTGGGATTGGAATTATTATATTCTTCTTTAAGTCTGAGGGTATTTCACCTGTCTCATACATCTTGCTCACCAGATGGTAGAGTTTTGTCAGGACTGGCTCTCCCAAGGCCGTCAGTGGTTCTAATGGAATGTTGTCTACTCCCAGGGCCTTGTTTCGACTCAGGTCTTTCAGTGCTCTGTCAAACTCTCCACGCAGTATCTTATCTCCCATTTCATCTTCATCTACATCCTCTTCCATTTCCATAATATTGTCCTCAAGTACATCGCCCTTGTATAAACCCTCTATATACTCCTTCCACCTCTCTGCCTTCCCTTCTTTGCTTAGAACTGGGTTGCCATCTGAGCTCTTGATATTCATACAAGTGGTTCTCTTCTCTCCAAAGGTCTCTTTAATTTTCCTGTAGGCAGTATCTATCTTACCCCTAGTGAGATAAGCCTCTACATCCTTACATTTGTCCTCTGGCCATCCCTGCCATTTTGCACTTCCTGTCGATCTCATTTTTGAGATGTTTGTATTCCTTTTTGCCTGCTTCATTTACTGCATTTTTATATTTTCTCCTTTCATCAATTAAATTCAATATTTCTTCTGTTACCCAACGATTTCTATTAGCCCTCGTCTTTTTACCTACTTGATCGTCTGCTGCCTTCACTACTTCATCCCTCAGAGCTACCCATTCTTCTTCTACTGTATTTCTTTCCCCCATTTCTGTCAATTGTTCCCTTATGCTCTCCCTGAAACTCTGTACAACCTCTGGTTCTTTCAGTTTATCCAGGTCCCATCTCCTTAAATTCCCACCTTTTTGCAGTTTCTTCAGTTTCAATCTGCAGTTCATAACCAAGAGATTGTGGTCAGAATCCATATCTGCCCCTGGAAATGTCTTACAATTTAAAACCTGGTTCCTAAATCTCTGTCTTACCATTATATAATCTATCTGATAACTTTTAGTATCTCCAGGATTCTTCCAGGTATACAACCTTCTTTTATGATTCTTGAACCAAGTGTTAGCTATGATTAAGTTATGCTCTGCGCAAAATTCTACAAGGCGGCTTCCTCTTTCATTTCTTCCCCCCAATCCATATTCACCTACTATGTTTCGTTCTCTCCCTTTTCCTACTGACGAATTCCAGTCACCCATGACTATTAAATTTTCGTCTCCCTTCACTACCTGAATAATTTCTTTTATCTCATCATACATTTCATCAATTTCTTCATCATCTGCAGAGCTAGTTGGCATATAAACTTGTACTAATGTAGTACGCATGGGCTTCGTGTCTATCTTGGCCACAATAATGCGTTCACTATTCTGTTTGTAGTAGCTTACCTGCAGTCCTATTTTTTTTATTCATTATTAAACCTACTCCCACATTACCCCTATTTGATTTTGTATTTATAACCCTGTAATCACCTGACCAAAAGTCTTGTTCCTCCTGCCACCGAACTTCACTAATTCCCACTATATCTAACTTTAACCTATCCATTTCTCTTTTTAAATTTTCTAACCTACCTGCCCGATTAAGGGATCTGACATTCCACGCTCCGATCCGTAGAACGCCAGTTTTCTTTCTCCTGATAACGACGTCCTCTTGAGTACTCCCCGCCCGGAGATCCGAATGGGGGACTATTTTACCTCCGGAATATTTTACCCAAGAGGACGCCATCATCATTTAATCATACAGTAAAGCTGCATGTCCTCGGGAAAAATTACGGCTGTAGTTTCCCCTTGCTTTCAGCCGTTCGCAGTACCAGCACAGCAAGGCCGTTTTGGTTAATGTTACAAGGCCAGATCAGTCAATCATCCAGACTGTTGGCCCTGCAACTACTGAAAAGGCTGCCGCTCCTCTTCAGGAACCACATGTTTGTCTGGCCTCTCAACAGATACCCCTCCATTGTGGTTGCACCTACGGTACGGCCATCTGTATCGCTGAGGCACGCAAGCCTCCCCACCAACGGCAAGGTCCATGGTTCATGGGGGAGTAATCTACATATGCATAATAAATTTCCATCTCTGTTGCTTGATTGATAACAAGCAGGCATCTTTTACATTGTCCCTTTCCAATGCTTAATTCCTGTAATGATTCCATAGTGAATATGTTGAGCAGTAGTCCACATCGAAAACGCTTCTCCTCTTTCAATTTCACAACCTTCCTGTCTCAGAAAAGTTGCAGGGTGACAGAAGATGTCTTTCACACTTTTTTTCCCAGGCACACATCTGCACGCGCAGATGCATACATAAAGGTACGTGCACGTTCACATGTGCGCACCCCCCCCCCCCCCCCCCCCCACACACACACACACTATTTTTCTCTGCACATTTCAACTATTCTATTTATCATGGCCCTTATATTCTTTCATGAGAACTTTGGAGTATGAAAGAACGTTCCTGCTGCGAATTTTACAATGCCTTACCTCTCCTGAATTACATAATTTATAATTTAGGATACCATCACATTTCCAACAGTAAATGAATTATCACAAATTTGAAGTTACTTTCATTGGTATTTACATATTGCCACCAGATTTAACAAAAAGGTTGCATTACCATAAAAAAATATCACTTTCAGTATCTCGAATCTGTGACATATGGTCATCTCCCTACAACATGAATAAAAATAGTCCTAATTTTGGTCCCTGTAATGCAGATATGAGTCATTATGCACACATCCCACACATCTTAATAAAAATGTGTGCATTCTTTTTGTTAATGCAAGATGAAAACCCGTTAGTTAGTTGGCTGCGTGTTCCATTGATCAATCACACGGTACGGTACCCGTTATGATGTGGAACGTGTCAAAAGCATAAGCAATGCACATATGAAACATGATATATATATATATATATATTTTACAGAGTTAAAGATCAATATTTCTATTATTTACCCCATTCCCTTAAATGGCACAAAATGCATATACAATATTTACAGATTTATTTATTCCTATTCAAGAATTCATCCATGGTATAGGAGTTGTCAAGAAGATACGATTTCAATTTATTTTTGATGCTATTACTGTTTCATTTTATTTCAACTGGTAATTTGTCAAAAAATTTTATAGCAGCATATTTTATCCCTTTCTGTGGCAAAGATAGGTTGAGTAAAGGATAGTGTAAGTCTTTCTTTTTTCTGGTATTATAATCATGAATGTCACTGTTGTTTTTAAACTTGTCCATGTTGTTGAGAATAAATTTCATTAGTGAGTAACTGTGCTGTGAGGCTGTTGTACGAATTCCCAATCTTTTAAAAAGATGCCAACAAGATGTGTGACTATGAACCCCACATATTATTCTAACCACTTTCTTTTGCGCAGTGATTACTTTTTGTCTAAATGTTGAGTTACCCCAAAATATTATTCCGTATGACATCAGAGAGTGAACGTATGCAAAATATGTTAGCTTACTAATTTCTGTATCCTCAGTATTGGCAATTATTCTGATTGGTGAAGTTGCTGAACCTAGTCACTTTAGAAGATACAAAATATGAATTTTCCAATTAAGATTCTCATCTATATGTACACCTAACAACTTAGTATGCTCTACCCTGTCTACTGACTTCTGTTGAGTGTTATATTTATTAAAGGAACTGTACTTTTTGCAGCAGAAAATTGGATGTACTGTGTTTTCTCAAAGTTTAGAGCAAGCCCATTTGCAGAAAACCAATTAATGACTTTTCCAAAGACCTTATTTGTATAATATTCAATTGGAGTTTCTTTTACTGGATTAATAATGATGCTTGTATTATCAGCAAACAGTGTCAGTTAAGCTTCCTGTTTCAGATAGGAAGGGAGGTTGTTCACATATATCAAGAACAGAAGGGGACCCTTGATTGAACCCTGTGGAACACCTAATGTAATTTCACCCCAGTTAGATGAAGTCACAAATTTATTTAAATCACTTAACTCATATAAAGAAACTTTTTTCTTCCTGTTCTGTAGGTATGACTTAAACCACTCATATGCTATTCCATTTATACCATAGAATTGTAAATTCTGTAACATTTGCTGATATTTGACTTATGGGCATAATTCACCGCCTAATGGTTCATCTTCCACTGCTGAAGACATCATCAGAGACTTTATTGACACAGAAAGCTGTTACAGGCTCAAACAAGAGCAACAAGCTGAACTGTTTATATGTCACCCAACAGTCAGTTCGTGATGTCATCAGGCCACATCTTAAGATTGCGGAGTTGTGCCGAGGTGGCAGTGTTTGTTTTATTTGGTACTGAGGTCCACAACTTGTCTAATTTCAATCCATCTTCTTTTCAGTTGAAATTGTGAGATTTTGAATTCCTATGGTCTCTCCCTGCATCTTAGTGTAGCCATTACTAGATCTTGTTAAAACCACAGTGTTAGAGAAATGAATTTAGTGGTTTCCTAGTCCTAGTGCATGATCTGGTACTGATGATTTACTACTTTTGCAGTGTTTAAATATACATGCACCTTTCATGGTTTAAACACTGTTAACAATACAGTGTTTTCTGAGTACTTTGCTAATGCAATCTGTGACAGTTCTTACAAATAGAATGAAAAGTTTCCCTTAGTTGGTTCTTTCCATTAAAAGCTCTAGATCTTTTAGAATGTAGTGCCCAGGTTGTCTCTTTGTCAGAGCAGCCGTTTCTTCTGAAAGCTGTAATGGATCTGGGAGATGTTATTTTTTTACCGTATTTGTCGATACCGAATTGTAAATGTTTTCTTATATTTTTGTCAGAATTTATTATAATTTGTCTTATTATATGTTAATTTACTTCTGTTTTTGAGAGTAAAAGCATATTGGTTACTATTAGAAAATGTATCGAAGAGTAGCAAAGAGACTGATTACAAGTGGAAACTTGTGAATTGTGTAAAATATCTTTGACGCTGGAGTCGTCTTTGACTATAGTCAGTCGGCAGCTAACTCTTGGTGTGTGTTGACGGAAGAACAATGTGAAGGTCGCAGTCATAAATAATTTTGAATTACGTTACTATTATTTTTGTATTAACTAAAAAGAAGAAACTACATTTGAAGAAACTGTATTTGAAACACCGAAATGAGAGAAACACGTTGAACCACGTCATTTCTGCAGCTGACATAGATGCATTGTGGAATCATACTTAGACAACTGAAGCCAAGACTAATATCGCCTTGCAAACGTCTAACGGAAAAGGTACTGTCACGAAATATGGCAAATTTAAGTAAATAAAAAATAGTGACCATATTTTCAACTTGTGTCAGCCGGGAAGCCATATTTCAACTGTGTCTCAGCCGGCATGCCACATTTCAAAGCTGATCTTAAGTGATCGAGCTCGTCTACCAAGTACTGTTGCTGTTGTTGTGGTCCGTGCTACTCTATCCTGCGCAAGCCTCATCATCCCGGAGTAGCTAGTGCAACCTCCACCCTTTTGAATATGCTTAGTGTATTCATCTTTTGGTCTCCCTCTACGATTTTTACCCTCCATGCTTCCCTCCAGTACTAAATTGGTGATCCCTTGATGCCTCTGAATGTATCCTTCCAATTGATTCCTCCTCCTAGTCAAATTGTGCCACAAATCCTTCTTCTCCCCAATTCTATTCAGTACCACCTCATTAGCTACGTGATCTACCCATCAAATCTTCAGCATTCTTCTGTAGCACCACATTTAAAAAGTTTCTATTCTCTTTTTGTCAAAACTGTTTATCGTCCATGTTTCACATCCATACATGGCTACACTCCATACAAATACTTTCAGGAAAGATTTCCTGACACTTAAATCTGTACTCGATATTAACAAATTTCTCTTCTTCAGAAATGCTTTTCTTACCATTGCCAGTCTACATTTCATATCCTCTCTACTTCGACCATCACCACTTAATTTGCTCCCCAAATAGCAAAACCCATCTACTACTTTGAGTGCCTCATTTCCTAATCTAATTCCATCAGCATCACCTGATTTAATTCTACGACATTCCATAATCCTCGTTTTGGTTTTGTTGATGTTCATGTTATATCCACCTTTCAAGACATTGTCCATTCCATTCAACTGTCTTCCAAGTCCTTTGCTGTCTCTGACAGAATTACAATGCCATCGGCGAACCTCTGAGTTTTTATTTCTTCTCCATGGATTTTAATTCCCATTACAAATTTTTCTTTGATTTCCTTTACTGCCCATTCAATGTACAGATTGAATAACATCAGGGATAGGCTACAACTCTGTCTCACTCCCTTCTCAACCAGTGCTTCCCGTCCATGCCCCTAGATTCTTATAACTGCCGTTGGTATCTGTACAAATTGTATATAGCCTTTCGCTCCCTGTATTTTACTCCTGCCATCTTCAGAATTTGAAAGAAAGTATTCCAGTCAACACTGTCAAAACTTTCTCTAAGTACAAATGCTAGAAACAGAGGTTTGCCTTTCCTTAACCTAGTTTCTAAGATGAGTCACAAGGTCAATATTGCCTTGTGTGTTCCCACATTTCTATGGAATCCAAACTGATCTTCCCCAAAGTTGGCTTCTACCAGTTTTTCCATTTGTCCGTAAAGAGTTCGTGTTAGTATTTTGCAACCGTGACTTATTAAGCTGATAGTTAGGTAATTTTCGCACCTGTCAGCACCTGCTTTCTTTGGAATTGGAATTGTTATATTCTTCTTGAAGTCTGAGGGTATTTCGCCTGTCTTTTACATCTTGCCCAACTTCCATATTCAGGGATGCTGCAATGGCCTTATGATCACTGATTCCCTGTTCTACACTTACAGAGTCGAAAAGTTTGCGTCTGTTTGTTATCAGTAGGTCCAAGATGTTATCTCCATGAGTCGGTTCTCTGTTTAATTGCTCAAGGTAATTTTCGGATAGTGCACTCAGTATAATGTCACTCGATGCTCTGTCCCTACCACCCGCCCTAAACATCTGAGTGTCCCAGTCTATATCTGGTAAATTGAAATCTCCACCTAAGACTATAACATGCTGAGAAAATTTGTGTGGAATGCATTCCAAATTTTCTTTCAGTTGTTCTGCCACTAAATGCTGCTGAGTCGGGAGGTCGGTAAAAGGAGCCAATTATTAACCTAGCTCGGTGGTTGAGTGTTGTTCTGCCGAGTTCCATTTGATACACAGTATTTTGATAGCTGACTCAGCCATCTTCTTCAGGTGCAGAGAGTTTTTCTGTTACATGTTCTCGCTGACTCAACACCAACCAGACTGAGAACATCATCATTGGTTGCATGCTGCTATTTATACCGGAGTTCAATTCCCAACACCCACTACATCCTTTGATAATCTTTTGTTTTTCAGAGCAGGCACTGATATTCTGTGAACTGCAAATTCTTGCATTATCTGCCAACTGTGCTACAAGTGATGGCCGGCAAGATATTAATAAACTGAGTGCCGGATCTCACGCACTATTTAAATTGGGTCTGAGAACCCTGTTTATTGTTTTTTGACATCTTTGACATCTTTATTTCAATAGATTCCTTAATTATGCTGTCCCAGAACCTTCACTTCTCCACTATGATACCGGTCTCATGGTATTTCATGCCATGATTGTATTCCAGGCAGTGCTCGACGCCATCTGGTTGTCTTAGTTGGATATGTTGCTAATATTCCTTGCATCTCTCTGCAATTGTTCTGATGGTCTCCCCAATGTAAAAGAGGCCACATTTGCATGGAATCCAATGAACACCCAGCTTTCGGAAACCTGGTGGTTCTTTAACATTACAAAGAATATTTTTTATCATGTTGAAGGGAATAATGCACACCAGATGCTATGTTTCTGTAGGAGTCTACCAGTCTTTTGGCATATTGAGCCAGCATAAGGTAAATAGTGAGTTTTGCCATTTCTTCCATGGTCACAAGTCACAAGTCTCAACCTCTTTGTCAGGTGTTCTTGATTTTGTTTGTATTGCCCATTCAATTTGATAATCTGTGTATCCATTCCTTCAGAAAACTATTTGTAGGTGTTGTAATTCTTTGGTGATCTCTCTTTGTATGAAACTGCTTGAGCTCTATGGACAACAGCCTTTAGCATCAAATTTCTTTGTGACAGATGGTGATTGCTCAAAGCATGGAGACAAGAGAGCAGTGTGCGTAGGTTTTCTACATACACCTGTAACCCAAGGATCCATCCGTTGTTCTCTTAACTAACACATCAAAGAAAGGTAGTTGGCCCTCTTTTTCTATTTCCATCATGAATATTACATTATGATGCTGGAGTTTAAATGCTCCAGGAACTCTTGAGGCTTCTTTGCTTAATGTGATCACACTACAAATGTGTCATCCTTGTAACTGATAGAAACACGATGGCTTCAACTTGGCGGATTCTAGAGCCTTTGTGTCAAAATGTTCCAGGTATAGCTTCACCATGACAGGTGATAACTGATTACCCACTGCTACACCATCAGTTTGTTCATAATATTTCCCATCAAGTAGGAAATAAGTAGATGTCAGAAAATGCCTAAAAGGTTCTGTGAAACAATCTTCAAACTTTTCTGTGACTACTTCCATGGAATCAAAAAGTGCAGCTCTTTTAAAGGTGAAGACTATGTCAAAACTGACTGTGATATCCACTTCCTGGAGCCACAACTGACAGAGTTGTGGATGTAGTGAGTGCACTTCCCCACACATTCGCTGAGAGTGTTTTTACACGTATTTTGTCAGCTGGTATGTAGGTCCACCAATATTAGTAACTATGGGTCTTAGCAGAATTCTTCCTTGTGTACCTCAATAAGGCCATATAGTCGTGGTGGCACTGCTGATTCTGTTTAAAGAGTTTTAACGATATGATGTGGTAAGCCTGACTCATGGAGAAGAGTCATTACCTTCCTCACAATTTTATTTGTAGAATCAACATCCATCTGTCTGTATGCAACATCATCCAAAAGATCGAAAATCATCTTATTGTACCCCACATGTGACAGTAGAACCTTAGCACTGCTCTTGTCCGCTGGCAGAACTACAGTTCTTGTCCTCCCACAGATTTCTCGGTGTTACTTATTCTCCCTTGGACACGTTTGATCTTAGCATTGGCGACTTTTATTAAGTTCTGCGGTGAACCTCTTCTGCTGTTCCTGGTGGGAGAGAAGCTACAACATGCTACACATACTTGATGTAATCTGTTATTGGTAGCATTTTTGCAGTGAGCACAAAATTAACCTTTTAGTGAGTAACTTCACTTTAACCTCACCAAGAAGTTTGTCATTGAGAATAATTATAGTATGGGTCCCAGTATCTTGTCTTGGCTTTTTGTGCAAATGACAGAATTTTGCTTTCTGGTGTGAAGACATTTTCTCCTTGTGACCGCCCATGCCCAAGAATCAACAGGGTGTTTAGCTGACATGAAAAGATGGGGATGAAAAAGCTCTTTTAAAGTTAGTTAGTTTTAGCATCTGTCAGGTGTCACAAATCCTCTCTCTACTAGAGCCAGGCTTGCACGTCACATAATTGTATTCACCACTGGAATGTTACAGTAATGTTTGATTTTAGCACTTGTAGGTACAACTTTTTCATCTCGACACCTTGTTAGGAAGATCAGTGTACTGAGAAATTGACCTTTCTTTCGGTGAATTTTTTCCAACTTCTGTACATTGTGAACATCTTCTCACTATAGAGTGGAGTAATGTCATCTCTTAGGTTTTTTTGGCACGACTGTGTTTCCGGGTGTTCTGCCAAGTTGTTGTTTCTATTTGATGCACAATATTTCAACAATCAACACAGCTGCCTTCTTCAAGTGCTGGGAATTTTGCTGTTATGTGTACTCACTGTCTGAACTCCAACCAGATTGTGAACTATGTTGGTCTCATGCCACTATTTATAGCAGATTTCAATTCCCAATGTCCTCTACACCCTTTGCTGCTCTTTTGTTTTTCAGAGCCAGCTTTGACAGTCTGTGATATCATAATTAAGGAGTCTACCAAAATAATAATATCAGAAAAACAAACTAACAACAGAGCCAGTGGTTTCAATTTAAATAATGCACGAGGTCTGGCTCTGAATTTATTAAACTCTGATGAAGTGATTCAAGGGACAGAGGCATCAGAGCTGCATGGACACAGCAGATGAACAGCTCAGTAGCCGGTCAAAATCATCTGTCAAAAACGCCAATCGACGACATACTGATGAAGTGATTCAAGAGGCACGTTCATCAGGGCTCACAACCAGCTACTTTAAAATCATGAGAGAAATGAATCAAGAAGAAAAACACTGAATTTTTTCCAAACCGACAATTTATGTTGCTAACTGGCTACAGCTGTGAGATATTTACCAGGTGTAAAAGTATGAAAGGCACATTTTAGACAACAGATGTTGCACTAATGCAGTTTGTGCTATAAAGATTTGACACTTCGCCGTTTTGTTGTGTCATCAACAAGTGTAAGACATGCACGAGTGATAAATTGGAAAACTGTGTGCAGAGTGTTCTTTTGTTGCGTTCAATATGTCGAAATCTATACTGAACAAAGGTCATTTGTGGACAGCATTCATTTTTTTTTTAACTGAAGAAAACTGCTGCTGAATCATACTAATTACTACGAGATGCTTATGGTGAACCTGCTCCATTGCAAGATACATGTGAACGATGGTTTTGGAGTTTCAAAAATGGTAACTTCAATGTTGCAAACAAGGAATGTGGAAAATGGCCAAAACAATGCAAAGATTTGGGATTGGAAATGTTGTTGCATGAAGATGATTCACAAAAACAAAAGCATCTCACCAAGCAATTGGGCATGAGTCAACAAACTGTTTCCAAATAGTTACAAGAGATGGAAAAGATTCAGAAGACCAACAGATGGGTACCACATCAGTTGAACGATAGGCAAATGGAAAAGCACAAAAACACACATGAGATTGTGCTCAATCAGTACAAAAGTCATTTCGCATTGTATAGTTACAGGGGATGAAAAGTGGATTTATTCTGAGAATCCCAAGTGCAAAAGATCACGGGTAGATGCAGGCACATCGACTGCAAGACTGAATCACTTTGGCAGAAAGATGATGCTCTGTGTTTGGTGGTACCAGAGGGGTGTGGTCTATTACGAGCTGTTAAAAACCTGGGGAATGATTAATATTCAAAGCTACCAACAACAATCAACTGATATGAATAGTTTGCTGCTTGAAAAAAAAAAAAAAAAAGGCCACAGTACCGAAAGAGGCAACAGAAAGTCATTTATCTTCATGATAATGCTCCTTCACATACGGAAAAACTAGTTCGCAACATGTTGGAAGCACTACCCCATGCAGCTTACTCAAGACTTGGCCCCCTCTGATTACCAACTGTTTACATCAATGGGTCACGGACTTGCTGAGCAGCACTTTGTTTCATAAGAAGCTGCGAAAAAATGGCACGATGAATGGTTCACAACAAAAGGGAAAAATGTATAATAAATGATGGAACATACTTTGAATACCGCACTATTTATCATTCTTCTGAATTTAACATTTTTTAAGAAAAAAAAAGATCCACATTTCATACTTCGACACCTGATATAGAAGAATGATGATATCATGAAAAGGATAGATCACTATTCGCCATATGATGGACATGCTGGGTCGCAGGCAGGCACAACAGAAAGACTGCTAAACAAATGAGTTTTTGACCAAAGGGCCTTCTTCTCAATTTTGGGGGGGGGGGGGGGGGGGCACGCACACACACACACACACACACACACACACACACACACACACACACACACACAAAAACCCTGAGTGTGGTGAGGTAAGGAGGAGGCTGGGGCAGGGAGGGAGAGGGGATAACCAGACAGGTCTGGGGGACAGTAAAGTACTGCTTGTGGCAGCATACAGCGGTGAAATGGGGAAAGGGTAGGGCATCTAGGTGTACCTGGGATGTTAGATGGGATGAGGAGGGGAGGACGTAAAAGGAGAGAAGTGAAAAGACTGTAGGTGCAGTGGTGGAATAGAAGGCTGTGTAATGCTAGAGTGGAAACAAGGAAGGGAAGAGGGGATGAAGGACAGTAACTGACGAAGGATGTGATCAGGAGGGCTATGGGAACATAGGATGTATTGCAAGGGGAAATCCCACCTGCACAATAAAAAAAGCTGGTGTTGGTAGAAAGGATCCATATGGCACAGGCTGTGAAACAATCACTGAAATCAATAACATTGTATGGGCAGTGTGCTCAGCAACTGGGTGGTCCAGCTGTTTATCTTGGCCACAGTTTGTCGGTGACCATTCATGTGGACAGATAGCTTGTTGGTTGTCATGTCCACATAGATCACAGCACAGTGGTTGCAGCTTAGCTTCTGGATCACTTGACTGGTTTCACATGTAGCCCTGTCTTGATGGGATAGGTGATGCTTGTGGCTGGACAAGAGTAGGTGGTGATATGAGGAAAAGCCTTTATCTAGGTCCACTGCAGGGATACGAGCCATTATGTGTGGGTTTGGGATCAGGGTTTGAGTAGGGACAGACAAGGATATTGTGTGGGTGTTCTGTAGGTGGCAGAAGGTGGAATCCCACTGCGGGATAGTGGGTAAAACATTTGGGTAGGACATTCCTCATTTCAGGGTATGACGAGAGGTAGTCGAAACCTTGGTGGAGAATGTAATTCAATCGCTCTAGTCCTGGGTTGTACTGAGTCGCAAGGGGAATGCTCCTCTGTGGCCAGACAACATGGAATTTTGAGAGGTGATGGGTGACTGGAGAGATGAGGCATGGGAGATGTGTTTCTGTGCAAGGTTGGGACAGTAATTACAGTCTGTGAAGTCCTCAGTGAGACCCTTGGTGTATTTCGTGATGGACTGCTTGTCACTACAGATGTGACGACTGTGAGTGGCTAGGCTGTATAGAAGGGATTTCTCGGTATGGAATGGGTGCCAGCTGTCAAAGTAGAGGTACTGATGGTGGTTGGTATGTATGATATAGATTGAGGTACTCATGTAGCCACCTTTGAGGTGGAGGTCAACTCAAGGAAGGTGACTTTTCACGTTTAGGAGGACCACATGAAGCAAATATGGGAGAAGGTGTAGAGGCTCTGGAGAATGTGGATATGGTGATCTCACCCTTGATCCAAATCATGAAAATGTCAGCAAATCTGTACCAGATGAGGGGTGTGGGATCTGAGAGGTCAGGAAGGATTCCTGTAGATGGATCATGAATAAGTTGGCATACAATGGTGCTGTGTGGATGCTCATTGCCACACCCAGATTTGTTTGTAGGTGACGCCTTGAAAGGAGAAGAGATTGCAGGTGAGGATATAGTAGGTCATGGAGACCAGGGAACAGGTTGTAGGTTTGGAATCTTTTAGGCACTGGGGAAGGTCATGGACACAAGGGATGTTAAGTGTCCATATCAAACTTACCAACCACCAGCAATACTTCCACTTTGACAGCTGCCACCCATTCCATGCAAATAAATCCCTTGCATACAGCCTAACCAACTGTGGCCATTGCATCTGTAGTGACAAGCAGTCCCTCTCGAAATAAACCAAGGATCTCCCTGAAGCCTTCACAGACAGTAATACCTTTCCAACCCTGTACAGAAACAGATCTCCCGTGCCTTTTCTCTCTTGGCTTTGGGTTGAGTATGACTGGTAGGGTTGGTGGTGAAAAAGTGTTTCCACTGTAACACCTAGGAGAAGGAGAGTCTTTAACAAGTCCATCACGACTGTATTTGAGAGTGGAGCTAGAGATAAGGCCTTTGGAAAGGACTCATACTTCTGTGGAGCTGAGGTTTTTGGAGCAAAGGTTAATGATTGTGTTTCAGGTCTGATTAGATTCTGGATTCTATATGGTGATGGGAGGGAGTTTCTGAAGGAGTGGTAAATGCTGTAGGTGTGTGAGGCATTGTTTGCTGGTTATGAGGAGTCGGGGAGGTTTGGAGGCTGTTGTAAAGGTGGTGGAAGGTGGGAGCAGGAGGTGAACAGGTTGGAAAGTATTTTGAGGTGGCGTCTGCATACTGCTCTTGTTCCTGGAGGCCAAGTGTTCCAATGTGAGAGATGGGATGCAGGAATTTGGGATTACAGAGCAGGAGAATTTTATGGATGGAGATGAGGAATTAGGATGGCGAGGGCTGACGGAATCTGAACAGATGGAGGTCACCATGGAAGGACGGGTTGCAGACAGAGATGGGTAATTTGATGGTACGGTCATTTGGTGATAAGATTCTATGAGCTAGGCAACAATGCAGTAACAATATGTGGGACTGGGTTCTCACGAGGGATGAGGAAACTTTTCTGTATTGGCCCAGATGGAAGGGGCAAGGATCTACAGAAGAAGATAAAAATTGGGTAAAAGTTAAGTAAATTACATAAAAATATGTGGATGAAAACCACGAGACAAACGGAACAGATGAGGTATGAGGAAAAAAAGTGAAAGCTGAGGGAGTAGGCCTGACATTGAAAGGTAAAAATGAACTGAACTAATTATGAAAACACAATGCGATCAAAGACAAAAATTAATAGAAAGATGACAATGTGGGATGCAGCTCGGTGGGTGGATGTATGTGTGAAGAGAGATGACAGCATTTGTAAATGTATTGAAGAAGGTTAGTACCTGCATTCTGGAATAAGGGAAGAAAACTAGATATTTTTTTTTTTTTTTTTTTTTTTTTTTTTTTTTTTTTTTTTTTGGGGGGGGGGGGGAGGGGGAGGGGGGCTGGTGGTCGGGAGGTAGGTCGAGGTTCAACAAGTTCATATGGCACAGGAGGAAGGTACAGAAAATAACATGCAAAAATACATGAGAATGAGTGAGGAAGAGTGGCAATTTGAAGGTCTAGGATAAATTATATCACCCACCCAGCAACAAAGGAGCACTGCCTTCATGACTCAGTACCACACAGGACTGAAGCAACTGAATCACATTCTCCACCAGGGTCTCAACTACCTCTCGTTGCACCCTGAAATGAGGAATATTCTACCCACCATCCTCCACACTCCTCCCAGAGTGGTATTCCACCACCCACAGAACCAACACAGTATCATCGCCCAACCCTACACAACACCTGCACCCAATCCCTTGGCTCACAGCTCACATCCCTGCGGCAGACCTACATGCAAGACCAATCCCATACATCCTCCTCCCACCACCACCACCACCACCACCACCTACTCCAGGCTGGTAACAGGCACCTCCTATCCTATCAAAGGCTATCTATGAAAGCAGCCATGTGATCTATAAATTAAGGTTGAACCATTGCAATGCTTTCTACTCGGACATGGCAACCAACAAGCAATCTATCCACATGAATGGTCACTTACAAGTTGCGGCCAAGTGACAACTGGAACACCCCATTGCTGAACATGCTGCCCAACACACTGTACTTCACTTCAATGACTGCTTCACAGTCTGTGTCATCTGGATTTTCCCTACCAACACTAGCTTTACAGAACTGTGCATGTGGGAACTCTCCTTGCAATATATCCTACGTTTCCGTAGCCCCACTGGCCTAAACTTTTTCAAGTCCCTCAACTACACCTATCCATCCCGTTCACAACATACCCACAAGTCTCCATACCCCTCCTTTACTCCGCCCCCGAAGAACGTCCTCACAGCATTTAGCAGCCCTACCCTGTCCCCACCATGTCCCTGAAAGCTCCCACAGGCAGCACTACACTTTCTTCCACATTTACCCTGGTACACCTCATCCTCCTGCCTCAGCCTCCTCCTTATTCCTACCAACCACAGATCACTGTCCCATCAGGCACAGTTGCTCTACACAGTTCACCCTCAGCAGCCAGAGATAGTGGCCATGCGTGTGTGAGTTGTGCTTTTGTGGTTGTGTTTGTTTTCTACTTTAGATTAAGGCCTTGTGGCTACAAGCTCAAATGCACCAGTCTTTTTGTTATGCCTGTCTGCAACTCAATGTCTCCTCTACATGATGAGCAATCTATCATTTCCATAATATTGTTGTTTACTAATATAGACTACATTACTCCAAGAAAGATAATTTGTATGCATTTCAGTTCTTTTAAACAAACTGTTACATTAAACTATGCTAAGAACACAAAAAACAAGACTGAGAAGAAGTCCTTCCCTTGCTGTTATTTGAATTCTTGGGCCAAATTAGCTTAATTACAAATTAAAGGGTGTAATAAATTAAGAAGTAATGAGTGCATATCATTCTGATCCTTGGATGCAGAGAAGTATATATAACAGAAACAACAGACAAAAAGAGAACCCAATGCTACATAAATTAAAAAAAGAGTGAAAAGACAATGATTCAAAGACTGCAAAACCAAAGTATACACGATTACAGAAAACATTAGAAAAAGAAGTACATTGGAACCTTCTTTTTTGGACTATTCAACAATAAGTCATCTGGATACTTAAAAATCTGGATACTCCAGGTCACAAAAAACTGAGTAACATGGATTAAATGTTGTGACATATGTTGTATTTATTTTCAGATGAAGAAAAAAATATACATTAGCTATATTATTCAAAGGACATACTGCTATTCACCATGAAGAGGACATACTGAGTTGCAGACTGAAAAGAAAACACACACACATTTACACAAGCAATCACACCTCACGCAGTCATGGTCACTATCCCAGTCCGTTTTTATTTCTGACGAAGGATTTGGCCAAAAGCTCATTGTGTAACAGTCTTTTCACTGTCCCTGTCTGCAACTCAACATGTAATCTTTACTGTGAGTAGCAATCTATCGTTTTCATAATATTTTGATATTACAACCTAGACTTTCTATTGTCAAATTATACATTATTTTCACATAAATACTGACTGGATATTGAAAGGGAAAAAGGAAGTTTTATACACTGAAACAATCAGGAACTTTCTTTTGGGCCATATTTTTATGTGACTTATATGCAGTACCATCACATAGACATTTCACTAGCAACAGTTCAGCTGACATTATTTTCATCTACCATTCTAAATAAGCCATTATTAAGACCATCTGTATTGTTGCCTCTGTACATGCCATAATTGTGGTAAACCCACAGTTACCAGTACTTTTCACCATCTGCCTCACTCCCGATCTGTATGCTGTGCTGGCTGCATGTGCAACTGACTGTGCCAGCAGACCACAGATGTTGTTCGATGCACTGAGCTAAAGCTTGCTCGCCCTAGATGCAGGGATCGACACCAGAGGCTCCACTGTTGGCCTACTGTGCACGGCTACACCACCAGCTCTGCACACAGACTAAAAAATAGCACCACAACATCAGTGATGTCTACGCTTGTCTATATCTAGGCCAACAAGAGCCTTCCACCTTCAGTCAACACTGTGCTGTCACCTGTTACTTATCATGCAGCCCCCAAGATTTAGACGATGTTATGTTACTGACCTTCTATCTCCTCCGGCCAGTTTCATGTTATTGTACAGTGTGCCATCATGTGTTTTAGCCTACCAATAAACAGATTCAATAACCAATTTCATTTGCTGTGTGCCACAACAATACTGTCTTCAGATTGAATACTAATTTTGTCAGATACTCCATCATAGTTGGCATCATAGTCATTTCACAGCCACTCGTTCACACCTGTAACTTGTGCCTGACAAGGAGAGGTCCCCAGCAGTGGGACTGACTTTTTGAAATTATCTACATTCTGATTTACGTCAAGGTCCCAGGTCACACCCTGTAGCCATACACTCTGGTCGGCCCTAATTTGCGAGCAATCGGTGAAAAAATATTAGGAATTTCGGGTGAGTGTCTACAAATTTGGAAAAGGCATGCCATTCACTCTGGTGGGCCCTAATTTGCGAGCAATCGGTGGAAAAATATTAGGAATTTCGGGTGAGTGTCTACAAATTTGGAAAAGGGATGTTTAAGAGACTGGATGAGCAGTGTAATGGTCAAGGAGGAAGCCTCACATCCTAAAGGTTGTGGGTTCAAACCTCATCAGGGGGTTGGAAAATTTTTATTTTTTATCTTTATTAAAATGACTTTCATCATTATTTTTAACCAATTAATTGGTTTAAATGTAATTTTTTATTTCCACTGCTTTGTCACGTCAATTAAATTTTTTCGTTTACTCTCATTTTTCTTCCTAACACCCTTTTTCCACTTGGAATCTTTGTTCATGAGATTTTAATTACTATTGTGCATTCACTTACATTAATTTCTACCATTTTAACATCCTATATTTATGTCCTCATTAATGCATTCGTTATTTCTGTTCCTCAATTTGCTTGAATTTTGAATTATTTGTCATCCTCTTTTTTGATTAAATCTTCATCTGCATTATTTCATCCATAGAGCAATAGTAATTTATTACAAATGAATTTTTGACACTACTACATAGTCAATATAAACAGGTTTTTTCTTCTTTTATTTTGTAACCAATACTTCGGCAGTTTCAAATGTTTCAGTATCATGACAGATAAATAAAAAAAATTAAATTCAAATGCACAAAGATTCCAAATTGAAAAACAATGATGGAAGAAAAATGAGAGCAGTTGAGAAGGTTAATACAGTGATTAAAATGAACTGACAAAGAAATATAAATAAAAAAATACATTTACCCCAATTAACTGGATAAAAAATTGCCACAGTATTAAGATAATGATTTAAAAATACAAAATTTCGAAGTACCTGACAAGATTTGAACACACTACTTTTTGGAAGTGAGGCTTGTACCTTGGCCATTAGGCTGCTTAACCTGGCTGATGTGACAAAGAAATAGAAATAAAAAATTACACTCAACCCATTTAATTGGATAAAGAATAGCCAAGCTGAATAAAAAATAGCCAAGGTATTTAGATAATTATTTAAAAATAAAAAAAATTCAAAGTATCTGATGTTATTAGAATCCACTATCTTTTGCATTGATGTCTGTACCTTGACCATTATGCTGCACTACCAGTCTGTTAAACATACCTTTTTTATAAAGTTAAACAGCATCAAAATATTCTGAAATTTATTTAGACAATTACTCGCAAACTAGAACCCACCAGGGCGAATGGCTACAGGGTGTGATACTTGGGACCTTGATTTAATCACCATATAGATGATTTCAAAAAGTTAATCCCACCACTGGGAACCTCTCCTTGTGAGCATCATGGAATCAAAACAATGCTTCAATGTAAAACATGTCAGCAATATTTTTCTACAATTCTTTTTTATCCGTCCTTGGCAGTGCATCTAACTTTTTGTCCATGGACACTACCGCCTTCTTTCTCTTTAATGTCATTTTACACTCACAACAAAAGGGGACAATATAGTACTGTACAAGTAATGCCAACTTGTTAACTGAAAAATTGTCAGAATATGCGTAAGGTGACTGGGTGAACTTAAATTTAATGATTCTGGGCATATATTGTTGCCACTATTGATCTTGAGTATCAATCAAACACTGTCCAGTTACTGCCCTATTAAGGAAAATGCTATGGGTCAATCAGATCCCGATAAATGAGTTCCCACAATACAACAAAATTAGGCTATAAATAAAGGTCATTAAATATAGATCAGAGGTTCAGGTGGGGAAGGAAATTGACTTTGTGACTTTCTCTCTTCCAAATAAAACATTTAAATATTCAATATAATTAATTTACAGAAACCACATAATCAGAAACCAATAAATCGGATGTTTAGAGGGATTTGAACCCCCACTTCTCCTGAAAGTGACATCTGTGTACTAAACGCTGTGTCATGTCGCTTTCAAAGATATTAGAAATGGATGTAAAGGAATTAACACAAGCAGTTCCAAAACTGTAGACATTGTTGAGGAAAGAGGAATGGTTTGAGCTAACAGAGAAAATTAGTACACATGACGTGAAATGAGGAATATCATCCCCACTATACTCCCCACCCTTCCCATGATGGTCTTCTACTGTCCACACAACCTAAACAATCTCACTGTCTGTCTCTACACTAACCCTGCTTTCAACTCATTGCCTCATGGCTCATACCCCTGTAACAGACCTAGGTGCACGATCTGTTCCACACATCGTACGTACATACCACCACCACCACCACCACCACCACCACCACCACCACCACCTTCAGCCCTGACAGGCATCTCCCAGCCCTGTTGCAGGTATCCCACACCCCCTCACAACCAACTAAAGGCAGGGTCATCTGTGAAAGCAGCCATGTGATCTACCAACTTAGCTACAACCACTGTGCTACATTCTACATGGGTATGACAACGAACAAGCTGCCTGTCCACATGAATGGCTATCGTCAAACTGTGGCCAAGAGACGGCTGGACGACCCACCTACTCAGCATGCCTCTCAACACGTTGTACTTCATGTTAACAACTGCTTCAGACAGCCTGCGCCACCTGAATTTTTCCCACGGACACCAACTCGTTTGAACTGTGCAAGAGGGAACTCTCTCTTCACAATATCATTCATTCGCATAACCAGTTTCAACCTCAGGCATTGTGTGTCCTTCACCTGCTTATTCCCTTCCCTGCTCCCAATCCAGTAACACACATGCCATCTATCCTGCATAGTAGTTCCCCTTCTTTACTTCTCTCCTCTCCTCTCCTCTTTCTCCCTCATCCAATCTCCCCCCCCCCCCCCCCCCCCCCGCTCCCATCAGCACAGTTGCATCTAACAGCCCTAGTCGATCGCCACTACATCCATAGCCGTTACTACAGGCAGTACCAGCATCTTCCCTCACCACTGCCTATGTATTGTGCTTGTGTGAAAGTGGGCGAGATTTCTGCACCTGATGAAGACTGTGGCATTCTAATCACTCATCCACTACTGCTGCTATTTTGACACTGATAACTCTTAAATGTAGAATCTGTATCAAACAGTCTTTCCTTCTCATCCCACCCAGTAAGTCTCCCCTGACCCGGGGTTCTGGGTGACTTTTCTGAACTGTACCCCTTTCCCTAAACCTCTCCAGTCCTTTTCCTTCACCCCTCTTCCTTCCCTTCCAACTCTTCTTGCCAGAAGAAGGAGCCACTGGCTCCAAAGTTAAATCCTTTTGTGTGCATGTTCCCTTGCCGCCACTTGGTGAGTAGATTTTTTTATCTATATGTTTATATTATATTATCATAATTGATTATTTTCATTGTTAAACATATTCATCTGATGGTTTGGAACAGTATTAGAGTATGGCCTCTTTCCTATAACAGTTCAAAGTTCCACTACGCACTCTGCCCTAATACTATGCAGAAAATACACAATATCTTAAAGTCAAAATCTTCTACCATCACTTTATAGCTGCCTAAATATCAATTACTATGTCCTCTCACTTGTCAGAAAAACCACTGGTTCATTATTATTTTAATGATTCTTTGGGACTAAGTGGTGAGCATTAGCTACAGAGTCATGGAAGGTACCAACTGGTAAATAATAGAACGATATCTTTTCAATTAAAGAAGTGGTTGCTTTCAAGAGCATTAACATGAAACAAAGAATATTTTTTTCACACAATAGCAAACACATTTTCAGCAGTGCTTTTCACATAAGTTCTTGAAACATCTATTTCCCACTGTCCATTCTGTCCTACCAATTTGTACCTGAAATATATACAAAATTGCGTGTTTCTTTTCAGATTAAAAAAAAAAAAAAATGCCTCTTGGACATAAGGTCTTAAGAGCAGAGATGAGTGGAAAGAATCAGTCACAGCCTAAACAAAGGATGCATTCCAGTACTTATGTGTGATGGTTTATATGAAAAAAACTAAATTAGGATGACTGGAAAGATGCAATTCCATAACATAACAACTGTACCAGCTCACACAGTATAAGCCAGAAGAGAGAAACTTTGTATTTACATATTACTTATGCTGAAACTGAATGAAAACTACACTATCACAATTTTTTAATTAAAAAAATAAGGAAAAGAATTTATTTACACTGCCACAAATAATTAAAGTCACATAATTGCATTTTCAGTATCTGTAATTACTGGAAGAGGCTAGAATGCTCCTTGTGAATTTACAAATATAAAAAGCTACTGGAAATACAGGAGCTTAACATGAATAAATTATATTAGAAATAAAAAAAAAAAAAATTTGCAAGTAACTCAAAATAACCGCACCTGTTAATAAAATTCTCAGATGCATTGTTGCCAGCACATGCAAGAGTCAAGTTCGCTTCTCCATTTGAAGCACTGGATGGTGGCACTTTGTCAATATTCAAAGGCTCACTTGGAACAAATGTTTTGCAATCTGATGATCCTAATGTATCAGTCTCAGTCTTTGCTACTGCTGCAGCAGCTGCTGCTGCATTACTAATAGCAGAAATAGCAGCATCATTTGCAGCCACCAAAGATATCTCAATGTCATCTGTTCCACTTTTTGGTATTGTCTTCCCACTATTTTCATATACGTAGGAGTTTACTTTGTCATTAACTCTCTCCAGTGTAATGGACCTGAAGAATAAAATAAACTATGATCACTCTTAAGATAAAGACTAAGGCTAAAAGAAATAATTACCGTAGATAATCACTGAAAAATACACTTCAAAGAAATGAGGCACATTTCTTCAATGCCACCATTCATTGCCTTATAAAACAAAAACTCCGGCTCTGCAGTGTATAAGATTCACACATGACTGGATGCTGGAGTTGGAGAGGAAGAAAACTGATGATCTCTATGGTAATCCAGATGTGGATTTTATTGTTCCCATGGTGTCTGGTGGCAGTTAGGATATGGTCAGTTTCTTGTGTATCTTCCACAGAAGTGTTTGTGGCTACCTCTTGAGCTCAGTCTATTCGTTCACTAGCTACTGCTGGCAGCCACGATAATGGATTCCTTAAACCATCATTGTAGTTAGTGGAGGACTTCACTATCTCAGTCAAAACCTTTTACAATATTTTACAAGATGAGATAAACTCTGGCCCTGAAAGCCTACAAATTTTCTTGAGACTTTAGCGGACAAGAGAATCCCCTAGCTCTGAACATTTGAACTCATCCCTTCTTCTGTCAGTGTACACTGAGCCTCAACATTCTTGCTACATATCTGAGGTGTATGTTGGCTTGTATTTCTCCCTTATTTACGATAGATAGTGTGTGGTCAAATTTCGGTACTAATATGAAGCCTTACTACAAGTTTTTGTAACTGCAAGTATTATCAAACATGAAAAACATCATTTTAACAACACTACCTTTACTACTCATGGCACAAAAAAAAGACATTCTTTAGAAGAAAAAAAACCTTGTCTGATATTTTCATTTGTGGTGTATTGATGTGCTTACCTGTCAAGTTGATATTTCTTCTGAGGTACAGTTTTATGTTTAAGATTATTCAGCAGTTTACTTTTGCGCTTCTTTGCCTTTGAACTTTCTATTTTCACTTTTGATTTCTGTGTTTTTGATACATTTTCTGTCAAATTATCTGTTTCAGAAACTGATATAAGAATTTCTGGATTTAATGGATATTCTTCAGCCAGTTCTAACAGTACATCAGGATCTTCCAATGTAGAGTTTCTCGTGTTCTGAGTTTTCTCTGCAGGAGATGCTGGACTACGCACTTCACCAATTTCAGCACTGTATAGACTGAAATTATTAGCTTCTATGAAACTCAATATTATATGCAGTCAAAAATATACACAAGTTTGGAAAACTGAACACTTACTTTGATGCTAGGAAATCATTGTTAGGCATCTCTTCCGTAACTGTTCCACAGTCGTCCAGCAGTTCTGTTGGATCTAATTCATGAATGACTGGCCCAGTAGGAGAGTGATTATCCTACATAAAAGAACCATAAGTACTACAAAGATATGCTAGCAGAAGACAGAATTTTTCAGTGGCACACTTACTGTAACAGAATTCATTTCTGAAGTGTCTTCACTCAGCTTGGGTGACTTGCTTGGTCGATTTGTGATATCATTGAGCATAAGGGGGTAATGCCTCTTCACTCCAATGCCTCCATTTCGTGATGACTGCACCATTGATACGAGGAATTGAATTAACTGTAAGCGACAGACACATGTAAGTGTATGTACAAATGACCTTGAGCTTTACGTAAAGCTTACATCCGTAATCTCCAACCTTGTTCACAATTTGTTGCTGTTTCATGTGTTTTTGTCTTAATACAGCCACTTCCCTCCACAGAACTTCATTTTCTCTTTTCATTGCAGCAAGTTGAGAATCCAAAGTGTCCTGACGTCCTTTCATATTTTTTACTTCATTTAAAACCTTATTTACAAGTTCTGGCTTTGTTCCCGAACGGCCATCTTCTGTTTTGTTAACAGGTATCTGTAAATAATATATTGCCAGCCGATAACAATCAATAATTACAGCATTTAAAAAAATTGTAACAAAAATTAAATACACACAGTGAACTTCCAGTTAGTTCCTGTCTGCTCTTCACAGCTTCACACAGCACCTTTAGACTACTACAAAACATTATTATGAATTTCATTCTTTCATTTTGTTGTATATATTGTGTCAAGAAATAATATTCAAACACTCCATTTTTGATGCAAGTTAACAAACCACTCAGAGAAGGAAGTTTCTGTTTATTATGAAAACAATAGTGCCTTGTACTAACAAGCACTTGCACTTTTGAAGTTCTTAATATTTTTGTGAATTACTATGGTAAATAATATAGATTCATTCAAAAGTAACTGCAAAACTCAAACAATAAACACTGGCCAGAGAAATGATAAACACCTTGACGACACTTCTTCAACCACTGTTTATAAAGGTATGTACTATTCTGCAGGTTTTGCTTTCAACATACTTCCAGCAGAAATGAAAAATTTGAATGACAATTGCAGTGACGCATACACTTACTTTTAAATGGTTGCACATTCGGCAGTGCTGTATCCTCCACACATGGCACCTCAGTTGTGTGTGTGTGTGTGTGTGTGTGTGTGTGTGTGTGTGTGTGACCACCTTCAGAGCCCGCCCCGGATCCAGGATTTGATCAGGAGGAATTGCTTTGTTTCCACATTGATATTGCCAAACAGCAGATGGTTGACGGTTTTTCTGTAACATCAGCATCATGAGCACTATCGCCAGAGCCGATGTCTGAGGTCAACATGGAAACAACCTAGGTGCCCTGGTGTTGCCATATGATTTGACATGGGAAGATGTGTGCAGAATGTGTCTGCACCCAAAGCACTTCCGGCCATATGCTCCCGTTGCAGCATGCCACCTTAGCCAGGGACCAGCAAATGAGGACAGCATGGATGTCTCAATAACCCATGACCACCCTAACAAAGAAGGAATGCAGTGATGTGTGGGCATACTTTAAAAAAGCCACGCTCCTGTGGAATAAAGTTGTGTTCAGTCTACTGGTTGTCTTCTAATTATACCAAATTCAACACAAATCACATATTTTGAACTATCAAACATGGGAAAATCCAGGATGAAGTGTAACAATATTAAGAAAAGGATAGTTGCTACTCACCATACAGTGGGGATGCTGAACTACAAATAGGCAAACAAAAAGACTGTCAGAAAGTGAGCATTCAGCCAACAAAACCTTCATAGAAACTGGAAAACACACACACACACACACACACACACACACACACACACCGACAAGCCAGACTGCAAGTAGCAGTGCATGATGGGAGAGGCAACCAAGTGTTGGGTGTAGGTAGGAGTTGGAGACAATGAAAAACATTTTTCATCTCAATGACTGCTTCACAGCTTGCACCATCTGGATCTTTCCCACCAGCACCAGCTTTTCTAATTTGCACAGGTGGGAACTCTTACTGCAGTAAATCCCATGTTCCCGTAACCCTCCTGGCCTCAACCTCCGTTAGTCATTTTCCTTACCCTTCTACCCCATTCCCTCTTCCCATTCCAGCACTACACAGCCCTCTATTCCACCAACAGACGCTCAGTCTGTTTACTTCTCTCCTTTTCTGCTACCCCCCCCCCCCTTCCGTCTAACCTTCCGAATGCACCCAGCTGTCCCACCCTCGCTCCACCTCATCCCTGTACGCTCCCACAAGCAGCACTACTTTACCATTTCTACCTCCTCCTCCTCCTCCTCCTCCTCCTCCTCCTCCTCCCCCCCCCCCCCCCCCCCCCGGTTAACTCTCACATCATGTGCTGCTGCTCAGTCTGGCTTTGCCAGCTACAGACTGTGTGTGTGTGTGTGTGTGTGTGTGTGTGTGTGTGTGTGTGTGTGGTGGGGGGGGGGGGGGGAGGGGCATGTTATGTTTATGTGAGTGTGTATGTAGTCTATTTTCAATGAAGGACTTATTGGGTGAAAGCTCACTTTCTGATTGTCTTTTTGTTGTGCCAATCTGCAACTCAGTATATATGCTGTATGGTGAGTAGTAACTATTCTTTTCATAATACTGTTATATTTTGAACTACGTGTAAAGGCCTCCTTTGGCACACTAATTTTATTGTGGACAGGTATTTGTTGCAGTAATTGAGAGCCTTGTATGGTGAAGTACTGCTGTATACAGTACAGTAAATGTTTATTTCTCTAATTTTTATAGTCCTCTCCATTACTTTTAAATTTAATCAGTTTTCCGTGAATCATGTAGTGACTCATTCCACATAACTCTGGCTATCTATGTTCTCACAGAACCTGACGAATTTACGGATAAATAAATGAGAAATTAAATTACACTGTAAGCTGCTGCTACACGAAGAAATGAAAGTGAAACATATGTAAGTGGTTGTTAAACCAATAAAACTGCTACCCTTCCGGAATTCTTGATCAAGACGAGTTCCAAGACTCAGTCTTTCACGTCACCTTCATATATATCTTTTTTCAAGTGAGGGAGAATGGCCAGAAAACAAAAAAAAAAATTACATTGCCTTATTTGTAATTCATCAATGTGATTTCTTCACTATGCCTTCAGCTTCTGAATCTACTTCTAATTCATCCATATGCAATTCAGTCACAGAAGAAGCAAGTATAAAGCAAAAGCAGTACAAGCCTTAGTTTTATTTTTTTCAATTCCTGACTCAATTGAGTATAGTGATCTATTCTAAACACAATTATTCTAAAAATAATGTACCTACCTTCCTTTTAATGTGCTCCAACAGGTAAGGATGACCCATTAGGAAACACTGATGTGCAAATTCCATCTCGTCTTTATCAACTTTCAAACCACCACTTTCAATTGACACAACTTTATGGAAACCATCTGTAACAAGAACAAGATAAGACAGAAAAATAAATTATTTGCTTCTGTTGCTGTAAGTCTTAGATAACTCTTAGACCATAAGGAACATTAGTAACATCACTTCAAGCTAATTTAATTGTGCTTTCAACATCAAAAAGCAAGCAATTTTTGTACATTGGATAATGGGTGTTGATAAATTAAAGCAATTTTGGGAAATGTATTAAATAAATTTTAGTGCAGTGAGAGTGCAAACATTAAGCCATGTCCACGTTACGAGGTGCAGCACCATGCACGATTGCACAGAGCAGATCCACAAAAAATGTAGTCGAGTGGTCGTAGGTACGACACCAATGCCAAAAAGTTGAAAGATATTTGGCAGAAGTGAGTGATTTATATATTAGTAATGATTGGTAGTATATCAACGATAAGATTTGCAAATGGCATTTCTATTCTCAGTTAAAGCAATAAAGACTTGCAGGATATACTGAAAGAGAGAGACTGACAAGGGGAGGCTGCCAATTGTGAAATTCAGATCCGATTCATACTGCGCATAATAAAAGCTCATGGCCAGAGGTGTAATGTGGCAAAGCACCAAGATGCACTTCTCAGCCGTTCTCGAGAAAATCGACAGTTAAAAGAAACCGTTGTGGTGAAATACTCTCTACGATTAGCAATTTTCTACAGCGTGGTGGTGCAGCAGTAAGCGCTTGAGTTCGAAATCCGAAGCTCGCCGGATCGAATCTCGCTCCATGCAACTTTTCAATTATGCTTATAATAAGTTGTTGAAAGTCGTTTTGTCGTGGAAAAACTGGCGACTTCGAACATCATTATGTTTTCCGCAAACAAAGTTGTATTTCACAAATGTTATTAATTGTCTTCATAATGTTAACCACGTATAGTTAACAGAAGACATAGAAACGAATACGTATAGCGTAAGTCAAACGTTCGAATTAGAATAGAGACCCCACGAACACAAACTTGCTGTGGCAGGTATGAAATATAAACTCCGTTACTCGCTCGTTACACTTGAAGGACAGATGTTGAATGGGCCGAAACGAGCCGCCCCATAACAGCGTAGTTGCCTGCTAACTTCGAAAGAAGGTAGATGCGGTCCCTAGCGCAACTTATAACACCATCGAAAGTCAGTGCGGACGGGACCCTGTTAAACAAACGGAAAAATGGAGGCGGTACTATTGGAGAGCGATCCGCCTTCACCAACATGCATAAGCAATTCATTAAAAAAAAATTATATATATATATATATATATATATATATATATATATATATATATTGCAAAAAACTAATAATAAAAAGATATTGCATGGCGAGAGATTCGATCCGGCGACCTTTGGATTACGAACCGCTGCGCTATGACGCTGCAGAAAATCGTTAATCGTAGAGAGTATTTCACCGCAACGGTTTCTTTTAACTGTCGATTTTCTCGACAACGGCTGAGAAATGCATCTTGGTGCTTTGCCACATTACACCTCAGGCCATGAGCTTTTATTATGTGCAGTATGAATCGAATCTGAATTTCACAATTGGCGGCCTCCCCTTGTGAGAGTGAACTGGAGAAAAATTAAAGAAGTGAAGAGTAGCAGAAATGAGATTAGTGAGACATTTACCTTCAAGTAGACGACCATTAAGTAGAAAAACTGAAGCAATCGTGCTTTCTTGGAAGCAAAATAACACATGACGGTTGCAGCAGACATAAGAAGACAAAGAGGACATTCCTGGCATGTATCAAACATAGACCTTAATTTGAGGAAAAAATTTATGAACATGTACATTTGGAGCCATCATTGTATGGAACTGAATAAGGGACTGCGGGCAAATCGGAAAAGAGAATTAAGCATTTGAGATGTGGTCCTATAGAAGAATATTCATAATTAAGTTGAATGCCAAGAAATGAGAAAGTTTTCGACAGAATCGGTGAGGAGAGAAACATATGGGAAATCAACAATGCAGGAAGAGACAGATTGCTACCTACCATAAAGAAGACTATCCAAGTCGCAGACAGGCACAGTTAAAAACAAGCTAGAACACCTCATGCACACACAACTGCCAACGCCAGCATCTCTGGTCAGAATTGAACTATCACATTGGACGTAAGCAGCAATCTGGAGAGGGCGGGGATGTGGAAGGGATAGTAGTGTATGGGTGGAGTGAGACGAATGTTCTCTGGTGGAGTGTGCAAGGACTAGACTGTCTACACGTGCAGCGTCACGAGATAGCGGGCACGGAGGCAGGGAAAAAGGAACAAAAAAGGAGAGCAGCAGAGAAAGATGGGCATATGCATTGGCAGAGGGCTGCAAATAAACGTGGGCAGGGGGGTGGGGATGAGAATGGGGAGGAGGAGGAGGAGATGATAGGACAGTGGGGGTGGAAACTGTTGGATGGGTTGGTTGGTTATTTGTTTTGTTTAAAAGAGGGGGGGGGGAAAGGACCAAGCTGCTACGTCATCAGTCTCTTGTTCCGAATAACAGAATGCCACATGGGTGAGAATAAAACAAGCAAGACTGACAACATAAAAAAGGAAAAAAGGACAAGAGCGATGGAAGGGCAACAAACACTTACATGGAAAAAAGGGGAGAAGAAAACCACAGAAACGCAAGAAACAGGTAGAAGAGATTAAAACGACAAAACAGATTACCATGGCTGGCTGACCATGAGAATAAAAATGAGAAGCCAGCCACTCTGCACCACATTAAAACCCCCACCCTAAAAGCACTAGGGTGGAGGGCACAGCGAGACAAAGGAAATGCGCTAAAATTTAGATCAAATGATAAAACCCATCATCATGAATAAAATGTAAAACTAAATCAGCCGAGACACGTTGTCTGATAAAATTTGCGTCAATGAGCCCGGTAACCAAAGATTTTGTAACAAAGCACTCAAAGTGGGACAGAGCACCCGCTGTCATCCGGGCACCGCGTCAACACTGAGGCGGGACTTCATGGCACAGGAGGTAGCCGTGGATCGCCCAAGCGTGGCCAATTCGGAGCCAGCAGAGAACTACCAAGTCCCTGCGAGAGGCCCGCATGGAGGACTGCCACACATTCGTAGTCTCCTTAATGGCACGCAGTTTGTTGTGCATACTGAGACTATGCCATTCCGTCTCCCTAAGCCTGAAAACCTGTTGACGTAAAAACGAACGCAGGTCAGTTATTGGAATGCTGATCTCCATAAGCGATTTCTGTGTAGTCTGTTTGGTCAGCCTGTCACAGCAAGTTTGTTGTCTAGGATTCCGATGTATCCTGGGGTCCACACAAACACCACTGAACGACCGGACCATTCCAGGGCATAGATGGACTCCTGGATGGTCACTACGAAAGGATGACGAGGGTAGCACTGGTTGATAGCTTGTAGGCAGCTCAAGGAGTCATTACACAGAAGAAACGAATCCCCAGGGCATGAATGGATGTGCTCAAGAGCATGAGATATAGCTACCAGTCCTGCAGTGAAAACACTGGAGCCATCAGGCAAGGAATGCTGTCCAATATGTCCTACATGGGCACACGGGAAGCCGACGTGACCATCAGCCATTGAGCCGTCAGTGTAAACCACTTCATGGCCTCAGTACATGTCAAGAATCGAGATGAAGTGACAGCGGAGAGCCACAGGGTAAACTGAGTCTTTTGGGCTATGTGAACGGTCCAGGTGAAGTTGCAGCCTAGGTGTACACCATGGAGATGTATGCAACTGGACCTCGAGTATACATGGTAAAGGCAAGGACTCCAGTTCAGATACAAGGGATCGGACGTGAACTGGAATCGTAAGCCCAGACATTGGCTGCCGATGCAGGATATGAACCGCCATGGGTGGGAAAAGGAGACGGTAATTTGTATGCGCAGGAGAACTAAGAATGTGTGCAATGTACTTGGGGAGCAGTTGTGCATGCCTGACCTGCAATGGAGGGACTCCAGCCTCCGCAAGGATGTTGGTCACTGGACTCATCCTAAAAGCTCCCGTTGCTAGCCGTCCTGACGGAGCCAGTAAGCCACGTGACTCCAGGACCCAACCCAACTGCCGACATACCATACATTCTAGCAGCATACAAAGAATGTTGGTGACGCTGATGGGCCGATAGCTATCCACATCAAGCTGGTTTTTATTGGGTTTGAGCACCAGAATGATGGTGCTCTCCCACCACTGCGATGGAAAGATACCATTGCACCAGATCCAGTTGAAGATGACGAGAAGATGTCGCTTGTAGTCAGATGAGGGATGTTTAATCATCTGGCTGTGGATGTGATCAGGCCCAGGAGCTGTTTCGGGGCAATGTGCAAGGGCACTGAGGAGCTCCCACTCTGTAAATGGGGCGTTATAGGATTCACTGCAGCGTGTAGTAAATGAGAGGATGTTCCCTTCCTGCCGCCGTTTGAGTGTGCGAAAGGCTGGCGAGTTATTCTCTGATGCAGAGGCTCGAGCAAAGTGCTCCGCCAAGTGTTCGGTAGGTGATTTGGGAGCAACGGAGGAAGATTTGCCCCCTACCATCAAGGAGGCAGATGTATTCTGGTTGCCTGGAGGGCCCACTGTTCATGGCACAAAGTGAGGAACCACTGGCACTCGGGACGGTGATGGTGATGTAGCTGCAGCGTATGTCAGCATCAACCGAATGGGGCATAATTTTTCGAATTTACATTTAGCGTCTGAGTAAAGCTTAACAGTTGCCGTATCTCAGCCAGTTGGTGGAAAAAACCGACACAATTCCACTGGAGGATGACGTTACTGTGAGGCTGGGAAGGCATGAAGCATGCAGAGAGGCAGGTTATGCTTCACGGTCACCTGCTGTCAGTTCAGGGTCTTGTACTCCATCATTTTCTGCTCCTTTTGGGGTACTGAGCAGTCTGGCGAGCAGGGGGAGTGGTGCCCTCCACAGTTGATGCAATTGGGAGGTGGCGCACATGGAGTACCTGGATGCAGTGGACCTGCGCAGTCTCAACATGTGGTACTGAAAGTGCAGCGGGAAGACAATATTTTCCCATTTCAGCAGTTGCCAGAGAGCGCAGATAACAGGTGACACCGCACTTGCGCAGCTATCATGACGTAGGAAGCCCATATGTACGTATGTGTAAAACATTGAAAGATCATACATTAGTCATAAAAGAAACAAGACGTCAGAGGATACTCCTAGAGCATCAGAATTTCGTGACCCATACTAAAATGTGCACATTTAGAGTACATATTTAAAGTGCACATTTGTATGTCCAGATTCCCAATGGAGTAGAACTTGACCTGATATTAAGCTTTTCAGTGTGGTTTTCGGGGTGTAAATTTTCTTGGAGCACCAGTACAGTATTATATTATGTTTGGTTCTTTATTATGACATGATGCCATATGTGCCAGAAGATGAAAACGTGCACTTGAAATGCAGCGAACAGTTTAAACTAGCCAGTACTGTGGCATTAAACATTTCGCTTCAAATACATTGACTGCCTCTGCGGAAATGGTTAATAAAAGTCCAATTTTTAGTTTCAGATTTTATTTTCCAAAATTATGTGAATGTATTTTAATGCACTTGATAGCTCCCGGCCACAGATATCCGTTTTGTTTTCATTTGACGTGAGAGTAAACGAAGAGAAAACAGCACAATCACTAAATGTAAACACTGGTCACATGGAGACTACCCACTATAACTCAAGACTGTTCTGCGTATCAGATCCAGATCTATGGTATTTGCGAACCAGGACAATACTGAAAAAAAAATCTAATTTTCAAAAATATCTTCATCTTGTAGCGCACATCTTTCTGAAAAGTGTGAAACATAAAACATGTGTGTTCGAGGAAATGTAAGACACATTATTTGGTCTTAAGTGTGCCAAAGTGCAGTGCCACACCTCTTCATAAAGCATTCTTCTATCACACGTCACTGTATTTCGCTCTGTGGAAATGAAACATGTATATTTTCTAATGAATGCCATCAAACTATATTCAGGACAGTGGAAATTGAAATGTCCTCTGGTTCCTCTCCTGCTCCCAGTCGGCCGGCTTGACAATCGGGAGAACAAGAACTCTTTCAGAAAATTTGCACTCTTTATTGCCTATTAGCTAATAACTTGCTGTTTTGTGTGACATAAAATTAAATATAGGATACATAAAACCAATAAAGACAAGAGACAAGCAAGAAAGTACACATTTCTTCAATCCTTAGCTCCTAGCATTTTTCTCTCTGTAATCTTGCTACAGCTTTACACGGAGTGCTTTCCTTTCTGCAAAAGAATCTATTACCTCATCAAAGTTCGTCAAACGTTTCGCTACATGAAAAATCAGTATGTCGTTATCTAATACTGAAAAAGCTGTTAACACAAATAATATCCAAGACTGGTGTGGTTTCTTGATCTGATTGCATCTATTTTGTCACTGTCTGCTAGATAAAACAAAATAGCCCTTTCTAATATTGCAGCAATTTTGTATCACACACACCAAATAAACGAGACTGTTTTGGGACAAATGGCCATTCTTATAACATGACAGAATTCACGAAGCACCAATATCAAATGCCTCTTAGGCCTACTACAAGCAAAAAAGCTTTATGTTAGGAAATAGTTTCACATTTCATTCATACACACCAGTTTCTCAAGCATGAGACAGAAAAATAGTATTACGAAATTTTTATATAAGTTTGGAATAATCTTATTCTTCCATAATTTGTGTGATGTCCCCGTTTCTTCCTTCCTCGTTCTAACAAACAATCTTGTCATCACCAATTCTGTAGCTATTCCTGCCATGGTCAAAATTTGTTCGCCGATTAACTCCACTAACCCTGCCAGAATCACAGGTTTATTTTCCGGTTAGGCATTATTACGTGTTCGTACAACATGTTTTCCGCGTTACTTCCAGAATAGAACTTAAGCAGCTGCTAGCCAGGTACTGTGCAACTGGTCCTTACTAGTGTTGTGATCTGGCCAAAAATTTTCTGTCAAAATTTCACTTTCTTGGATACACCGAGAAGATAATAAGTAATCTTTCTCACCTGTTATTCCTGTCAGTCGTTTATTTCCATTCTGGTAGTCTGAATCTATGGATTTTGCTAGTAATTATAAAAACGCTGATCATTCGCAGACCCAAATCAACCACATAATCAGACAGCGATTGGCATTCATCTGTTGGGCTTTACTCTGCTCAGCTCGTATAGCCCCATCCCCTTTTGTCTGTAGAAAGTTTATTTCCACATGGGATGAGGATTCTCCTGACAGAGACATCACGTACACTATGCACGCATTCAGAAATCAACTCACGATTCCTTCAGAAATCAACTTAAAGTGTGTTCAAAAACCAACAGGAAAGTGTTTCAAAATCATATGAATAATCAATAGACAAACGCCGCTGGATGCAAGGCGCTTCCTGAAGAACATGAATTTGGCGCCCCCTTTTCCGGTAGCATCTCGCTGCTTGCTGCTACTGCTTGCACAGCCCAGCTAACAGCCACATTCCTGTAGCCAGAAGCGGGAGAATCTACTACTCAAATACGACTCAACTGCGCATGCGCATGAGCCCGCTCGTAACTGCTAAAGCGAGTCTAATGTAAACAGTTGTGACTTCATGCTCATCGGAGGCAATTTGTTGTTATGAAGCATTGCATAGTCTTCTTAAAGCATTTGACACAATTTGCTGTTGCCAGACGCTTTGCATGGGCATTGTGTGTCGTTGCATATGCTGCATTTCCTTTACAATTTTAGTTATTTTAGTTTTTTTCTTTCATTTATGTTTTACTGTTGAAGTATTATTCTGCAGTAGCGGGATACAGTAATATCCTTTGTTAGAGCATCGGTTCTTACCATTCAAAAAAATTAACTGAAAACTAAAACAATGAAAAATTCTCGAAATTCTAAAAAATTTCCGGGTTTTTCAACGTTTTCTCCCAGATGAAAACATTCCCAGGTTTTTCATGGATCTTCCGGTTGTCCCAGCTCGTATACACCCTGCCATCGGTTCTGCTGCAGACTAAAAACCGAGGCGAATATGACTCACTCTGTTCTGTAGCTCTACGTTCCTCCAATGGTGTAACGAGGGAGGGAAACGATTTAAGGTCATACCTGTCGACAGTGTAGTCTATCTTGCCGTTCTTAGAAACTACTGGTGCCATACAGTCACCAGCAAGAGATGACTTAGTCCACTTCATTGCGGTTCATCCGCCCTGATGCCACCAACTCCAATCAGGGGCTCTCCTCAAGGGCGCCACCCAGCCACAGCAAAGGCAAACTGGCATGATAGCCGTTGCTGGGAGTCCTGTTGCCCCAGGAAGACAGGCATCTACTCCTTGGCACACGTGGGGAGTTTACAGCTCAGGCATCAGCAGTGTTGTCAGGGCGTTACAACCAAATGGATACATGAAGGCCCCACCACAATGGACGGGCTACCGTGCTGGATATTGGGTGCAGAGAAATCCAATATTGTCATGGGGACGAGGGAGGACAGGAGACAACGGAAGAAGGTGACATACCCCGTAAAGTGTCCTCGCCCAAATAGTTGAATCACAGGTGGGGATGCCAAGCTATGACAAGAGATCGAATCTAAGGGCACTTGGGCATCACGTAAGGCATCCTTCCCCATATGGCCTGCACTTCTGTAGAATTTTGAAAGTGGCAGGTCAAACCATAGAATGGGACCTTAACTCATAGGGCCAGAAAGTGTGAGACCCCTTTTAGTCACCTCTTATGACAGGCAGGAATACCTCGGGCCTATTCTAACCCCTGGACCCGCAGGGGTGTATGTTGGATGGGGAATGCGGGGTCAGTATGTTACCATAGGTTGAGGCTGGGATAATTACGGGAGTGGAGAATGTGTTGTAAGAATAACTCTCCCATCAGCACAGCTCAGAAAAGCTGGTGATGGAGGGAAGGATCCAGATGGCTCTGGCAGTGAAGCAGCCATTGAAATCGAGTGTGTTATGTTCAGCTGCATGTTGTGCATGTCGGCCATAGATGCTGGGAGATGGCAGTTGCGTGTGTGTGTGAGGTGTGCTTGCTTGTGTGTGCGAATGGTCTCTCTCTCTCTCTCTCTCTCTCTCTCTCTCTCTCTCTCACTGATGAAGGCTGAGGCTGAAAGCTTTATGTAACTGTGTTTCAATTGTGTCTGTCTGCAACTCGACGTGTCTTCTTTACAGTAAGTAGCAATCTGTATTTTCCTGCATTGCATCAACCTTATGTTTCCACTGTCTGATTTTTTCCAAACGTATGGGAAACATTGACAAGAAGAGACAGGATGATAGAACATGTGTTAATACACCAGAGAATAACTTCCAGGTGTACAATGTATATAAAGTACCCGTAGTCTAGGGGTTGCGTCTTTGATTCATAATCAAAACGTCTTCGGTCCCGGGTTCGATCCCCGCCACTGCCTAAATTTTGATAAATAATCAGCATTGGCGGCCGAAGACTTCCGGCATAAGAAGTCAGCCTCATTCTGCCAACGGCCTTGTCAAAGAGGGCAGAGGAGCGGATAGAGGTTCAGGGCACTCTCTTGTCCTAGGGGTGGGAAATTGCCCCTAAAGGCGGAAGAATCAGCAATTATCAATGACATGAGGATGCAGAAGGCAATGGAAACCACTGCATTAAAGACACGTAACGTGTATCCTCAGGACATGTGACCTGTAATTGAAGAAGGGTCATGATGATCTCTCCATTGGCAAAAGATTCCGGAATAGTCCCCCATTAGGATCTCCGGGAGGGGACTGCCAAGGGGGAGGTTACCATGAGAAAAAGATTGAATAATCAACGAAAGGATAATGTTCTACGAGTTGGGGCATGGAATGTCAGTAGCTTGAACGTGATAGGGACACTAGAAAATCTGAAAAGGGAAATGCAAAGGCTCAATCTAGATATAGTAGGAGTCAGTGAAGTGAAGTGGAAGGAAGACAAGGATTTCTGGTCAGATGAGTATCGGGTAATATCAACAGCAGCAGAAAATGGTATAACAGGTGTAGGATTCGTTATGAATAGGAAGGTAGGGCAGAGGGTGTGTTACTGTGAACAGTTCAGTGAACGGGTTGTTCTAATCAGAATCGACAGCAGACCAACACCGACAACGATAGTTCTGGTATACACGCAGACGTCGCAAGCTGAAGATGAACAGATAGAGAAAGTGTATGAGGGTATTGAAAGGGTAATGCAGTATGTAAAGGGGGACGAAAATCTAATAGTCATGGGCGACTGGAATGCAGTTGTAGGGGAAGGAGTAGAAGAAAAGGTTACAGGAGAATATGGGCTTGGGACAAGGAATGAAAGAGGAGAAAGTCTAATTGAGTGCTGTAACAAGTTTCAGCTAGTAATAGCGAATACCCTGTTCAAGAATCACAAGAGGAGGTATACTTGGAAAAGGCCGGGAGATACGGGAAGATTTCAATTAGATTACATCATGATCAGACAGATTCCAAAATCAGATACTGGATTGTAAGGCGTACCCAGGAGCAGATATAGACTCGGATCACAATATAGTTGTGATGAAGAGTAGGCTGAAGTTCAAGACATTAGTTAGGAAGAATCAATACGCAAAGAAGTGGGATACGGAAGTACTAAGGAATGACAAGATGCATTTGAACTTCTCTAACGCTATAGATACAGCAATAAGGAATAGCGCAGTAGGCAGTACAGTTGAAGAGGAATGGACATCTCTAAAAAGGGCCATCACAGAAGTTGGGAAGGAAAACATAGGTACAAAGAAGGTAGCTGCGAAGAAACCATGGGTAACAGAAGAAATACTTCAGTTGATTAATGAAAGGAGGAAGTACAAACATGTTCCGGGAAAATCAGGAATACAGAAATACAAGTCGCTGAGGAATGAAATAAATAGGAAGTGCAGCGAAGCTAAGACGAAATGGCTGCAGGAAAAATGTGAAGACATCGAAAAAGATATGATTGTCGGAAGGACAGACTCAGCATACAGGAAAGTCAAAACAACCTTTGGTGACATTAAAAGCAACGGTGGTAACATTAAGAGTGCAACGGGAATTCCACTGTTAAACGCAGAGGAGAGAGCATATAGGTGGAAAGAATACATTGAAAGCCTCTATGAGGGTGAAGATTTGTCTGATGTTAGAAGAAGAAACAGGAGTCGATTTAGAAGAGATAGGGGATCCAGTATTAGAATCGGAATTTAAAAGAGCTTTTGAGGACTTACTGTCAAATAAGGCAGAAGGGATAGATAACATTCTATCAGAATTTCTAAAATCATTGGGGAAAGTGGCAACAAAACGACTATTCACGTTGGTCTGTAGAATATATGAGTCTGGCGACATACCATCTTACTTTCGGAAAAGCATCATCCACACAATTCCGAAGACGGCAAGAGCTGACAAGTGCGAGAATTATCGCACAATCAGCTTAACAGCTCATGCATCGAAGCTGCTTACAAGAATAATATACAGAAGAATGGAAAAGAAAATTGAGAATGCGCTAGGTGACAATCAGTTTGGCTTTAGGAAAAGTAAAGGGACGAGAGAGGCAATTCTGACGTTACGGCTAATAATGGAAGCAAGGCTAAAGAAAAATCAAGACACTTTCATAGGATTTGTCGACCTGGAAAAAGCGTTCGACAATATAAAATGGTGCAATCTGTTTGAGATTCCGAAAAAAGTAGAGGTAAGCTATAGGGAGAGACGGGTCATATACAATATGTACAACAACCAAGAGGGAATAATTAAGAGTGGACGATCAAGAACGAAGTGCTCGTATTAAGAAGGGTGTAAGACAAGGCTGTAGCCTTTCACCCCTACTCTTCAATCTATACATCGAGGAAGCAATGATGGGAATAAAAGAAAGGTTCAGGAGTGGAATTAAAATACAAGGTGAAAGGATATCAATGATACGATTTGCTGATGACATTGCTATCCTGAGTGAAAGTGAAGAAGAATTAAATGATCTGCTGAACGGAATGAACAGTCTAATGAGTACACAGTATGGTTTATTAGTAAATCAGAGAAAGACGAAGGTAATGAGAAGTAGTAGAAATGAGAACAGCGAGAAACTTAACATCAGGATTGATGGTCACGAAGTCAATGAAGTTAAGGGATTCTGCTACCTAGGCAGTAAAATAACCAATGACGGACAGAGCAAGGAGGACATCAAAAGCAGACTCGCTATGGCAAAAAAGGCATTTCTGGCCAAGAGAAGTCTACTAATATCAAATACCGGCCTTAACTTGAGGAAGAAATTTCTGAGGATGTACGTCTGGAGTACAGCATTGTATGGTAGTGAAACATTGACTGTGGGAAAACCGGAACAGAAGAGAATCGATGCATTTGAGACGTGGTGCTACAGACGAATGTTGAAAATTTGGTGGACTGATATAGACCTATATCTCTGACGTCGATCTGTTGTAGAATTTTAGAACATGTATTTTGCTCGAGTATCATGTCGTTTTTGGAAACCCAGAATCTACTATGTAGGAATCAACATGGATTCCGGAAACAGCGATCGTGTGAGACCCAACTCGCTTTATTTGTTCATGAGACCCAGAAAATATTAGATACAGGCTCCCAGGTAGATGCTATTTTTCTTGACTTCCGGAAGGCGTTCGATACAGTTCCGCACTGTCGCCTGATAAACAAAGTAAGAGCCTACGGAATATCAAACCACCTGTGTGGCTGGATTGAAGAGTTTTTAGCAAACAGAACACAGCATGTTATCAATGGAGAGACGTCTACAAACGTTCAAGTAACCTCTGGTGTGCCACAGGGGAGTGTAATGGGACCATTGCTTTTCACAATATATATAAATGACCTAGTAGATAGTGTCGGAAGTTCCATGCGGCTTTTCGCAGATGATGCTGTAGTATACAGAGAAGTTGCAGCATTAGAAAATTGTAGCGAAATGCAGGAAGATCTGCAGCGGATAGGCACTTGGTGCAGGGAGTGGCAACTGACCCTTAAAATAGACAAATGTAATGTATTGCGAATACATAGAAAGAAGGATCCTTTATTGTATGATTATATGATAGCGGAACAAACACTGGTAGCAGTTACTTCTGTAAAATATCTGGGAGTATGCGTACGGAACGATTTGAAGTGGAATGATCATATAAAATTAATTGTTGGTAAGGCGGGTACCAGGTTGAGATTCATTGGGAGAGTGCTTAGAAAGTGTAGTCCATCAACAAAGGAGGTGGCTTACAAAACACTCGTTCGACCTATACTTGAGTATTGCTCATCAGTGTGGGATCCGTACCAGGTCGGGTTGACGGAGGAGATAGAAAAGATCCAAAGAAGAGCGGCGCGTTTCGTCACCGGGTTATTTGGTAACCGTGATAGCGTTACGGAGATGTTTAATAAACTCAAGTGGCAGACTCTGCAAGAGAGGCGCTCTGCATCGCGGTGTAGCTTGCTGTCCAGGTTTTCGAGAGGGTGCGTTTCTGGATGAGGTATCGAATATATTGCTTCCCCCTACTTATACCTCCCGAGGAGATCACAAATGTAAAATTAGAGAGATTAGAGCGCGCACGGAAGCTTTCAGACAGTCGTTCTTCCCGCAAACCATATGCAACTGGAACAGGAAAGGGAGGTAATGACAGTGGCACGTTAAGTGCCCTCCGCCACACACAGTTGGGTGGCTTGCGGAGTATAAATGTAGATGTAGATGTAGATAAGGTAAGGAATGAGGAGGTTCTACGCAGAATCGGAGAGGAAAGGAATATGTGGAAAACACTGACAAGGAGAAGGGACAGCATGATAGGACATCTGCTAAGACATGAGGGAATGACTTCCATGGTACTAGAGGGAGCTGTAGAGGGCAAAAACTGTAGAGGAAGACAGAGATTGGAGTACGTCAAACAAGTAATTGAGGACGTAGGTTGCAAGTGCTTCTCTGAGATGAAGAGGTTAGCACAGGAAAGGAATTCGTGGCGGGCCGCATTAAACCAGTCAGTAGACTGATGGGGGGGAGGGGGGGGGGAAGGGTACTGTAACAGCCTCCATTTTCTGATCCTCCTCCTCCTGAGGCTCGGACATGGAAATGAGGTCCCACAAGATGAACCACCAGTGCTGGTACTTTGGTGTCAGTGAAGATGGTGCGGCTCTTTCCAGATGACGAATGCGCTTTTTTCCAATCAGATCAAGAGAGTTTTACCTAATTGCCTCCTCCTGTGTAGGACCCTTATATACTTCTTTCCAATAAATCATTTTGGTGTCAATTATGCCTTCATTTTGTTACCTCTGAATTCACAGCCTATCCTGTCACCCATTCTCCTACCTTGGCCATTCTGTGCATTGTATGGTGAACTGGGATCTGACCCGTAGCCTTTTAGCCTACTATAGTCCAATCCAAGAACAAAGACGGTTCACTCACGTCGAGACAATGACATGGACTGAATTGTTGGTGGTTCAAAGCAACAGGTTCAGTATGCGGATACACATGCTATGCACTTGTTGAAAGCATGTATCCTGCAAATTATGTCTCTTGTGTCCACATGCAAAATTTGTCACTTACCACCACCATCAACCATGACAACTCACAATAAATGGAATAAAAATTCACTTAAACAATTCGCTGCTATCATGTTAAATGGTCGCACTGCATGCAAATTCACAGCAGGGCGCATGAGTTGTGTACATCTATAGGATGCTAGTATCTCACTGCCTGGACAGCTGCCTGCCTCTTTGTCATAGCAGAGGGTCGTGGGGGTCAGCTCCTGCTCCGCTACACAACTGCGCATCGGCAGCTGGCTGTGCTCCACCGACATCACCACTCTCCTCACAACCAGAAGATGCCAACTGTGAGTGCTGAACTGTTGTTATTCTAGGCCACCTTGGTGACTGTTGATCCAGAAAACATTAAGGAAAGTAAGAAAATCTATTTTGAACTGAATCCTAAAAATTCGTTTGGGGGGGGGGGGGGGGGGGGATGTGGAGCCCCCGCAATAATTTATGAAAATTATTATTTATATTATGCTTTGTAAAATTAGAAAATTATGCTGGAATTTTTTATGATGAGTTGATGATACTGCAAGTCAACCTCCAACAATTATTGTATCGTCAATTGCTTCGTCATCTTCAGGCAAGAACCAATCACAGCTGAAAACTGGACATCCGGTAAGGGAAGATCATTTCAACAGAACACAGCTGAAAACTGGACAATCCGGTAAGGGAAGATCATTTCAGAAGTCTTGGTTGATCAAATGTACATGGCTAGAATATGAAGCATCTACCGAAAAAGTTTTTTACAAAACCTGCAAAGAGGCAGATGATAAAAATCTATTACAATTTTCTTCAAAAAATATGCATTTACTTCCATAGGGTTTTCTAACTGGGAAAAGGTTTTGGAAAATTCCGTCTTCATGAAAATACGTTTGTGCACAAAGAAAGTGTTCTGAAACTAAATTCTGTCACTAACCGAAGTATGGCCTCCCAATTGAATGAACAGTTAGATAGTGATACGAAGAAAGGCCGTTTAGCTCTTGAGACAATGTTTGCTTCCATGCAATTTCTATGCCAACAAGGACTAGCAATTAGAGGGCACGAAGATGTAAACTCAAAAGTTTTTTCAATTGTTGGAATGCCAATAAAATGACATACCTGATTTTAAAGATTGGTTAGAGCATTCAGGGTATAAGTGGACGTCCCACAATATTCAAAACAAAATCATTGATCTGCTAGGAAAGTCTGTGCTGAGAAAGGTACTGGCTTCAATCAAGACGACTGAACATTTTTCTATTATGGTTGACGAAACAAGTGATTGTTCAGTTCACGAACAAGTTTAATTTGTATTTGTACTGTCAATGATTCCTTAATCATCGACGAAGACTTCATTGGCTTATACGAGACCCCCAACACTGGTGAAGTGTCAGTGCAGCAGCAGTGCAGTAGCGAGTCACATATTTAGCTTTCATATTTGTTTTGTTCTTCGATTCTTAATTTCTTTCTGAGTGTTTGTGCGCTTGCATATTTAATTAAATAAAATCCTTGCATATTCTCGTATTTGAGAGGAGTTATATTGCTTATTGATAGCTGTAAGGTATAAATTCGCGGAGTTGTTAGTCAGTTGTTTGTTTTGGACAGCCAGTGCTTTCTGTTTACTTCGTAGAGTCAGTTAGCAGCAGACAGATGCCAGTGCAGTTTCATCTGTGCTTGCGGAGTGACGTGTGCGAGCAGAACCTAGTCGTATATTCAGTTTTTCGTATTAGTTCCGCAGGTTTAATTCAAATTACTTTGTGTGTTTGTGTACTTGCGTGCTGAAATTTTTCGGATCTTTGCGTATTTTCGAATTAGAAAGGGGTAGTATCAAATTTTAATAACGGTAGAGTGTAACATTGCGTAGACAGTTGTGATTTGTTCTAAGACAGGGGTAGGATCGCACTGTAATATCTGTACAGTGGCGTAATCGTGGTCATTTGATTGCTTAGTTCGTAAGTAATTGTTCATATATCGCAGCTCAATCTGGCGCTGGTGACGCAACTGTGCAATCGCATATTGCTGTTTGATTTGTCGCAACTCTATACATCCAGATATTAGCAGTAGGATGGATAGGGTGTGTGCATGCTGTGTGCGGGCGCAGGAGGAACTGGCCGCACTTCGTGAGCAGCTGAGCATGCTGTTGGCCAAGGTCAGCTGCCTTCAAGCTGCTGCCTCGAGGTGCAGTGACAGCGTAGGGTCTGGCGCGTCACTTGAGACACCCCAGGTGTCACTTGCTGCGTCCGCTGACTCAGCCGCCGATGCACCTTCTAGTGTACTCGGCGAGTTGGGGCCAGCCTCACCTCAGGGTCGGTGGCGGACTGCAACGCGTTCGCGTCGCTCGAGGTGGAGGGTCAATGTGGAGGCTGGCCGGATGGCCTCGCCTGTTCATCCTGTCAGTGGGCAGGTGGCCGCTCGTTCAGCAGGGTCCGAGCAGGTACACGGGGGCAAAGGCTTGCTGGTTACTGGGAGTTCCAACGTTAGGCAGGAAATAGTGTACAGGGCTGGAAAGAATTCCAATGTGCATTCAGTTTGTCTGCCGGGGGGCCTCATCCAAGATGTGCAGGCGGCCTTGCCTGCGGCTGTCAAGCATACAGGGTGCAGTCACCTGCAAGTAGTTGCTTACGTCGGCACCAATGATGCCTGTCGCTTGGGTTCTGAGGCGATCGTACAGGCGGCTGGCAGATTTCGTGAAGATCGCTGGCCTCGCACGCGGGTTGCAAGCAGAGCTCTCTATTTGTAGCATCGTTCCCAGAGTGGATCAGGGTCCTTTGGTTTGAAGCCGAGTGGAGGGTCTCAACCAGAGGCTTCGTCGACTCTGTGATGGTCTTCGCTGCGGATTTCTAGACTTGCGCCATTAGGTGGGGAATTGTAGGATGCCCTTAGATAGGTCAGGGGTGCACTACACAAAGGAAGCGTCTACTCGGGTAGCAGAGTACTTGCGGCATGCACATAGGGGTTTTTTAGGCTAGGCAGTAGAGCGAGGTGTCCTGATGAACACTCACCAGTCGACGTGCAGGCAGGGAAATCAGGATGCGCTCAGTGTAAAGACACTTCAGCTATCAAGATATTAGCAGTAAATTTTCAGAGTGTTCGGAATAAAGTTCCTGAATTTACTGCCCTCCAGGAAGCCATGTGGCGTGCAAATTATTCTCAGGACTGAGACCTGGCTGAACCCTGAGATAGGAAGTTCTGAAATATTCAGTGAGCGTTGGAACGTGTATCGGAAAGACAGATTAGACACCGTAGGAGGTGGTGTCTTCACTGCAGTTGACAAAAATATTGTGTCTACTGAGGGCGAAGTAGAGTGTGATTGTGAAGTTATCTGGACACGTTTAACAGGGCTAGGAGAAATAAAGTTAATTGTTGGGTGTTATTACCAGCCACCAGGTTCCACCGTGACAGTTCTAGAATCATTCAAAGGGAGTCTACACTCTGTATTGCAGAAGTACCCGGATCATGCTATATTAGTCGGAGGCGACTTCAACCTACCTAGTATAGACTGGGATGTCTATGGATTCATTACAGGTGGTACAGACAAAGCCGTCGTGTGAATTACTTTTGAACACATTATCCGAAAACTGTCTTGAGCAGCTAAATTGACAGCCAACGCGTAATGGAAATATTTTAGATCTGGTAGCCACAAACAGACCAGACCTCATCGATGGTGTCAGTGTTGAGACAGGGATTAGTGAGCATGATGTTGTCATTACGACTATGGTTACGAAAGTTAAAAAGTTGGTCAAGAAGGCTAGGAGGATATTCTTACTAGAAAGAGCAGATAAGCAGTTGTTAGCATCCCACTTAATAAATGAATTGACTTCATTTACTTCTGGTACGATGGACGTGGAAGAATTATGGGCAAATTTTAAACACACTGTAAATCGTGCATTGGAGAAGTATGTGCCGAAAAAGTGGGTTACGGACGGAAAAGACCCACCGTGGTTTAACAGCGCAATTTGGAGAATGTTCAGGAAGCAATGACAGTTGCACTCGCGGTACAAGAAAGATTGGGAGAACGAGGACAGGCAAAAGTTAGTAGAGATTCGTGCTGCTGTAAAAAGAGCAATGCACGAAGTATACAACCACTACCACCGTCATACCTTAGCAAAAGATCTTTCTGAAAACCCAAGGGGAAATTCTGGTGTTACGTAAAATCGTTAAGCGCGTCGAAGGCTTCCATCCAGTCACTCACTGATCAGTCTGGCCTGGCAACAGAAGACAGCAAAACGAAAGCTGAAATTTTAAATTTAGCATTTGAGAAATCTTTCACGCAGGAGGATCGTACAAACATACCGCCGTTTGAGTCTCATACAGATTCCCGTATGGAGGACATAGTGATAGACATCCCTGGGGTTGTGAAGCAGCTGAATGGGTTGAAAATAAATAAATCGCCAGATCCTGATGGGATACCAATTCAGTTTTACAGAGAGTACTCTACTGCATTGGCTCCTTACTTAGCTTGCATTTATCGCGAATCTCTTGCCCAACATAAAGTCCCGAGTGACTGGAAAAAAGCTCGGGTGACGCCTGTATATAAGAAGGGTAGAAGGATGGATCCTTAAAATTACAGACCAATATCCTTAAAATCGGTTTGTTGCAGGATTCTTGAACATATTCTCAGTTCAAATATAATGAATTTCCTTGAGACAGAGAAGTTGCTGTCCATGCATCAGCATGGCTTTAGAAAGCATCGCTCCTGCGAAACACAACTCGCCCTTTTTTCACATATCTTGCGAACCATGGATGAAGGGTATCAGATGGATGCCATATTCCTTGACTTCCGCAATGCGTTTGACTCGTGTGGGAGTCTCTGGAGGAAAGGAGGCATTCTTTTCATGAATCGCTACTGAGGAAATTTAGAAAACCAGCATTTGAGGCTGACTGCAGTACAATTTTACTGCCGCCACCTTATATTTCGCGGAAAGACTACAAAGATATGATAAGAGAGATTAAAGCTCGTACAGAGGCATATAGGCAGTCATTTTTCCCTCGTTCTGTTTGGGAGTGGAACAGGGAGAGAAGATGCTAGTTGTGGTACGAGGTACCCTCCGCCACACACCGTATGGTGGATTGTGGAGTATGTATGTAGATGTAGAATCACAAACTCTGTTTAGTACTTTAAAAGACTTTTATGCTTGTCTTGATCTGTCAATGGATAACTTAAGAGGACAGTGCTATGACGGTGCCTCGAATATGAGAGGTAAGTTCAAAGGACTAAAAAAGTTAGCTTTGGATATACAACCAAAAGCACGTTATGTGCACTGCACTGCTCACAGTTCAGACTTGGCAGTTGTAGACAGTCTCTGCCATCTTACGTCTATGAGGGATACTATGGCTTTAGCCAAGGACTTAGTAAACACCGTAAGGGAATCCAACAAAAGGCTGGGACTTTCCAGAAGCATACGCTGAAAGTGCCAACGACCAAGCTGGTCTACGACCCCTTTGCCCGACTCGATGGACTATGCGAGCTTCTAGTACCTTGAGAATATAGAAAAATTTTGAAGGAGTTCGAGTTTTTTGAAACATTTTCTGCATAGGACGAAACAGAGGCAGGTTACAAATGTGCAGGCTACCTTGAGTCAATGTTACAATTCACGACTTATTTCTTTTTATGTCCTTATTGCCATGCAATGAACCCAGTAGAGGATGTCAATGAAAAAATTGAATGCTTTCATCTAAGTGTTGCTGAACTCGAAAAAATAAATGAGGGCTTGATTTGTATATCAAATGGAAGCCGTGATAGTTTTTAACACTTTTGGGAAAGGTGTTTAAAAGAAAAGCCTTCACAAGTTGATGACCCTTCACTTCCTCGGAATCAAAGTGTACCAAAGAAATATGAAAACAATGAAGCCAGCTCACTACACACTTTCAAAACCCCAAAGGAATACTACAAAGCTATTTACATTGAAGCTTGTGAAACTGTGCAATTTTGCATTACTAAGCGGTTTGCTTCAACTGGATTCACACAGGTCATTGCAGCTGAACAAGAGTGTTTGCTTTTAGTAAACATGGTGAAAAATTTGGAAAAATCAACTGAGTTTTTCAAAAATGACCTAGACATTGAGAGACTGCACTTACACTTGAATATGTTAGCCGATATCGCTAATAAAAAACAACTGGTCTTATAAAACATGCGTGATGTAAGAAAGTTTACTGCACAAGGGCCTGCAGTTGGTGAAATGTTATGTGAAGTATTGATGTGCATTAAGCTTCCCTTCCAATCATGACAACAACAGCAGAACAGTCATTTAGAGCCCTTAGACGTCTGAAGTCATATCTCCAATCATCAATGGGACAGAAGCGATAGAACAACTTGGCTGTTCTTCATGCCCACCGAGATGTTTTGGATGAATTGGATATCTGACTAGTCATCAACGACTTCATATTCAGTAATCCAGTCAGACGGTCAACATTTGCACCTTTCTAAAGACACTCTAGGCCTAATAATAGCATTTAGAGCAATATTAAAAATCTTAATAACGTAGAGAATTAAATACATACATAATGTTAAGTTTTCAGTTTCGAAATATTAGTACTAGTTTAGTACTGTACTACAGTATTACTATAGTACTGTATTAGTTATTTTCAAATACTTAAATATTTTTGGGTGTAAGACCCAATCAAAACCCGCTATTTACATACTTTCTGACAAAGTATTAGGCTTACTGTATTAAAGCATTAACTTTGAGATATTGTTTTTATTTAATGATAGCCTAATGTTTTATTCTTTTGATCATAGTTAAGGATTTATTTAAATATAATTTCAGTCTTTTCAGAGCTACTGGAAATTAAATTAGCTTTTTACAAAAACACTGTGCGTGTTTATGTTTTGTTTCTTTTTTCAAAACCAAAAAAAGCGTCAGGCTTGTCGATGATGATGATTTGGTTTGGATTTGGGGGCGTTCGACATCATGGCCATCAGTGCCCTGACGAAAAGTCAACATGCAAATCTCATGGGTGGGGACAAAGGCTGTCCCCGCCTGCAGAGCAGTTTATAACGTATTTAAGTCTGCCGCCCTTCCCCACCAGTTTAGGGATGAGGCCTGACAGTTCACAAAATTTCACCACTCTTGTAACACTGGCATCGGTATCTGCGAGGATAGTGGGCAGATCTCCAGCGAGACCAAGGGCTGCCCTAATACCAGTATACAGAACAAACGTAGCCTCAATATGCTGAACTGAAAGCGGCACGCCACAAACTTCACAGAATGGTGGATCCTCCCACCAGAGGAGGAAGCCATGTGTGTAAGGGATATGCCCAATGCGCAGTCTGGTAAGCAAAACTTCCTTCCAGCGGAGAGGCTAACATGAAGTCCGCCAAGCCTTTGTGGTCGATTTAAGAGACTGCAGTTTGTTGTCTGTCACCTGTGACCATTCAGTCTCCTATTGACCCAAGATGCACCTGTCAGAAAATGAGATAATGGCGTGCAATGGGATGGGACATTGATGGACAGCACCATCCCAACACGCTTCCTTGTCAGCTTTATCAGCCATGTCGTTACCCTGTATCCCAATATGGCCAGGTATCCAGCAAAAGATCACTTCCTTGCCACGGTGTCGGAGCCACTGTAAGGAGTCATGGATTATCTGCATCAGCGGGTCTACCGGACACATTTGGGGAAGTGTCTGCAGTGCATTAAGAGAGTCGGAACAGACAAGAAAACTTGTACAGTGATATCTGTGAACCCTCTCCAGTGCCATCAGAATGCTGTATAACTCTGAATCATAAATTGTAAATTGTTCTGGATGACACATTTTAAAAACCCCATCAGGGAAAACCGCAGAACAACTGAGAGCATTCCCCTGCTGGGATCCATCTGTATAAATAACAATAAAACTGTGGTACATACTTAAAATAAACGAAAACAAAGTTGTAAAAACCAAATCTGAAGTATAACTTTTTGTGTACTGTGTCAAGCTTAAAATCACGTTGGGCCTACGAAGACATCAAGGCGGCAGTGTGTTCCATCCGTGGGTGTGTATTTTCATGCCCGAGAGATCCAGATCCTTGAGACAGTCTGTAGCACGTATACCAAATGGCTGGGTCACTTGGGGCCGATTCCTGAACAGTCGTTCAAAGGTGGGTTGGATCACTGAACTAAATACCAATGACTGAGGTGATGCTGAGATTTTCAGTGCCTGTCAAACCAAGAGGAGACGTCGCAACTCAAGATTGGTGGTTCACCAGCCTCTGCACACAGACTCTGAACTGGGCCGATTCGAAAGGCTGCAGTCGATATGCAAATGCCCTCATGGTGGACAGCATCTAATATCTGGAGGCAGGAAGGACGGGCCGATTCATAGACCATGTTGCCTTAGTCTAAGCGTGATCAAACAAATTCCCTATAAAACTGCAGGTGGCGAGACCTGTCAACCCCCCATGTTTTTCCGCCAAGGCATTTCAAAATGTTCAACAACCGGAAGCCCTTTGTTCATAGGTCTTTCCGGTGTGTGAGCCATGTTAATTTAGAGTCAAATTATAAACCCAAAAAGCGCACAGTGTTTTGAAAACGTAAAATATGGTCTCCCCATTGTAAGCTCTGGTTGGTTAAAACTCCGACGTCATGATTAAAATGGACACATACAATCTTCTCAGGTGAGAACCGAAAACCAGTTGTCTGGGCCAAGGTTTTCAGCCTCCTGATGCTCAGCTGTAGCTGCCTTGTCGTCATCGTAAGATCAGAAGATGAGTAGAAGATTGTGAAGTCATCCACAAACAAAGAGCATTTGACAGGGCTCCTGACTATGGAGGAAATGCCATTGCTAACGATGGCAAACAATGTGACACTGAGGACATTGCCCTGGGACACACCAGTCTCCTGATCATAGCAATAAGACATAGAATTGCCAATTCGATAACGAAAACAACGGTCCTCGAGAAAGGACTGGATCAGAAGCGGCAAGCGTCCACATAGTTCCCATTCATGAAGTTGGCGAAGGATGTTGTACATCCAAGTAGTGTCATATGCTTTTTCAAGGTCAAAATAACACAAACTAAATGGTTTTGGCATGACTCCTATATTGCCGTCTCCAGTAGAATGGTAGCACTGGAAGCGGCTAAGGTGACCTCGGGACTTATGCAGCCAGACGAGGCGGCGGTTGACCATGTGTTCAAGAGTCTTACCCATACAACTGGAAGGGCGACACTCCGATAAATGTTAGGGGCGCTACAGCCCTTGCCTGGTTTTTAGAATGGAATTAATATTGCCTCCTTCCAAGTGGTGTACTGTCCATCAAACCAGATCTGATTGAAACAAGAGAGGACATGACCTTTTGCTTCAGAGCACAGATGATGAAGCATGGTATAATGGAGCTCATCAGGTCCTGGAGCAGTGTCTTTGGCTGCAGGTAAATCTGATTCCAGTTCCCAAATGAAGAATGGAAGGTGGTAAACTTCCTCATTACGTGAGAAGAAATTGAGCTTCCTCATCTCTGCAGTCCGACGGAATGCCTGAACAGCAGGAGCTTGTCTGGCTGACTTAGTAACGTAAAGAAGTAAAACTTCCTGGCAGATTAAAACTGTGTGCCGGACCGAGACTCGAACTCGGCACCTTTGCCTAGGCAAATGCTCTACCAGCTGAGCTACCCAAGCATGACTCACACCCGGTCCTCACAGCTTTACTTCTGGCAGTACCTCGTCTCCTACCTTCCAAACTTTACAGAAGCTCTCCTGCGAACCTCGCAGAACTAGCACTCCTGAAAGAAAGGATACTGTGGAGACATGGCTTAGCGACAGCCTGGGGGATGTTTCTAGACTGAAATTTTCACTCTACAGCGGAGTGTGCCCTGATATGAAACTTCCTGGCGGATTAAAACTGTGTGCCGGACCGAGACTCGAACTCGGGACCTTTGCCTTCGCGGGCAAGTGCTCTATCAACTGAGCTACCCAAGCACGACTCATGCGCCGTCCTCACAGCTTTACTTCTGCCAGTACCTCGTCTCCTACCTTCCAAACTTTACAGAAGCTCTCCTGCGAAACTTGCAGAACTAGCACTCCTGAAAGAAAGGATATTGCGGAGACATGGCTTAGCCACAGCCTGGTGGATGCTTCCAGAATGAGATTTTTCACTCTGCAGCGGAGTGTGCGCTGATATGAAACTTCCTGGCAGATTAAAACTGTGTGCCAGACCGAGACTAGAACTCTGGCAAAGGTAAAGCTGTGAGGACAGGGTGTGAGTTGTGCTTGGGTAGCTCAGTTGGTAGAGCATTTGCCCGCAAAAGGCAAAGGTCCCGAGTTCGAGTCTCGGTCCAGCACACAGTTTTAATCTGCCAGGAAGTTTCATATCAGCACACGCTCTGCTGCAGAGTGAAAATCTCATTCAGTAAAGAAGTATTCAGCTAAAATGAGAGCCATGTCTTCTGGCGTGTCCACCAAGATCACATTATTTGACAATGCCGTAAGGGGATGTGGATTACCCTTGCCTGAAATCCGTCTTGTTGATTCCCAAATGTGCGCAGCGGAAGTGGACTGATTAATGGAAGTTGTGAATTCCCTCCAGGAAGCCCTCTTCTGTTCTTTCCTCACTCGCCTTGCATGTGCTCTCGCAGACCTGAAGGCATGAAAATTGTCTGTAGTTGGGCACTGTTTGAAGTGTCTGCAGAGCTGTCTGTCTGGCCCTGATGGCCAATCAACAGTCATCATTCCACCAAGCTACAGGCCGTCCGTCGTCGGAGGCGGTTACTAGACCTGGGGATGGATTCTGCAGCAGCCCTTTGGACCTCAGGAGTGATATGGGCCACCACCTCCTGTGCACAATCCTTTTGTTCGAAAATAGCCTGATTGTACTGTAACCAATTTGCTCTTTGTATCATCCATCTGCGTGGTCTCCTGTTGGCCACCGTCCTAGTCAGCAGACAGATCCACACTTGAAAGTGGTCACTAGAATGTAAATCTGGAGACACTTCCCACTGAACCGAGTCTGCAATAACTGGGGAACAACAACAAAGGTCAATAGCTGAAAAAGACTCTGTAGCTGTGGAAAAGTGTGTCATCTGACCCGCATTCAGAAGGCAGATATTCTCAGAATGGATGAGTCGCTCGATCATCCGACCCCTGGTGCAAGTAGTAGCTGAGCCCCACAGCACATTGTGGGCATTGAAGCCCCCCGCAACGAGGAATGGGTGTGGGGGTGCCTGGAAGAGGTCTGCCATTGCGTCTGCATCCAAAGCGTCATTGGGGGGGGGGGGGGGGGGGGGGAGGCAGGTACCAAGAACACACTGTGATAGTAAAGGATGCGAGAACTATCACAGCAATTGCTTGCATCATTGTGGTAAGAGGGACAGGAGAGGAGTGGCACCTGTCATCAAGGAAAATAGCCACTCCACCTTTAGCCCTGTCTCCAGTAGTATCGTCCTTCCTGTATACATGGTAGCCCCGTAATACAGATGTGTCTGTGACTTTAAGATACGTTTCTTGTAAGCAGATGCAGAGAGATTTATCCTGGATCAGCAGCTGCAGTTCTTCCAAATTTGAGCGATATCCATTCAAATTCCACTGCAAACACAAAAGTCCCTGTGGAAGCCATTGGTTAGCGATGGTGGTTCTTTTCTTTCCCACTCGGAGGAGGTGATTTACAGGGGAGGTCAGGGGGAATGTTAGCCGGTTCCGTGATCTCTGGTTCCTCCGACTGGAAGACCATATCCTCAAGAGCATAGTCTCCATCAGAAAGTGAGAGAGCTCGCCGATCCAAAGGTTTACCTACCGCTTTCTTGGACTTAGAACTACTTTTCAAAGAACGTTTTTCTTTACTGACAGGAGGAGGCAGTTGCCTGGGTTGCGGGGATCTCTTAGTTGGCTTCTGATGTTGGGGAGTGGTATGTGGCTTAGGTGGTAAGCCTTCTGCTGATGGCTTCTGAACCACATAAATTGCAAGCAGAGCATTTCCCCCACAGGTACATCGACAAGTGCATGTGCTCGTACGAATCTGTGGTCTGAGTTTGTGTGGAGGCATCACACTTAGCAATTGGTGTCTTAAGGGCTGATGCAAAAGAAGTAGCAAAAACCAGAGGTTGCATGGCTTTGAAAGCCTTTTAGCTTCACCATAGGGTATGCATCTCTTTACTTTCAACTCTTGAATTTTCCTTTCCTCGTTGTAAACCCCACACTTTCTGCTCCACAGTGGGTGATCCCCAGAGCAGTTTACAAATTTCGGAGGAAGTGCACAAGTCTTTGACTCATGAGCGGAGCCTCCACAATTGCCACATGTAGCCATTTACATCCCATAGTGGTATGGCCAAATCTTTGATGTTTACAGCATCACATGGGGTTAGGAACAAAAGGGCGAACCTTAAAGTGGATATAGCTTGCAAAACATTAGAATAAACGTTGCCGATTTTTCCAATTTGCCACTGACTCTCCTCATATAATTCTGCACCTCCATGACGCCCACATTCTTCCACTCTTCACGTAACTCCGCAGGGCCCACCTCCATTGTATCAGAGCAGGTAACCAAGCCCTTACTAAAGTTAAGGGTGTTATGCAACTCAGCCTCGACTGTGTAGTCACCTAAGGCCTTACATCCCAGAAGCTTAGACATTTGGTTGGAATTAGCAGTTTCAACTAAAGCATTCCATTACAAAGTCGTTAGACATTTTTCAGAGACCCAGCAATACCTTCCAATGCCTAATGAATATAGAAAGGGGATATCTTCTCAAAGCTTCCCCCATTTTGCTTGATTACAATGAAAGTGTTATGGCACACTAATGCCCTGTACTATTACTCTGAGGCTTTTTTTCGGGAGGACTCCCCAACTGAGCTCTCTTTGACGAGTGGGTGTAGGTGCTGCCTAACAGTACACCCATCTTGTCAGGAGTAGTAGTTTCATGAGACAGTTCCATAGGGATCCCATGAGACGCTAGAGAAACAACCGTCAACCCATGCAGAGGGGGGGCATAAGATGCCCCAGAGGTTGCCCACTAAAGACTGTTTTACCTCAACAGCCATTCACCTCCTCAGCACATAGCACACCTTGAGGTTGAGGTTTTTTTTTATAGCGGAGTGCACCTTCCTCGCAGTTCAGATGGTGAAGCCAAGACACCCATTCTCCAACACACACAACATTCCACTGCTGCACTGCACGATGGTCGCTGAAGTATGACCAGAGCTTACGGTGACAAGAGGACTGGTGGTGCTTAATAGTACTCAGCTCAGGAACCCTGGGGTCGCCAAGCCTGTACAACGAATGCTGAGCCCCTGAGGGGCTTGTCGAGTTTCCTGGAGTGTCAAGTTATCGAGAGTCCAGTTTTTGGGGTTCCAATGTTGATCATATGACTCTAAAATGCTTAGAAAAACTTTAACACTCATTATTTTCCATCTCATCTAAATTTTAGCAAATTTCCTGGGGGCAAGACCCCTAGTATGGGGTCCCCCAAATATTTTTTATCAGTCAGCACCCCTGAATTGGGGAATGGATCTTGGTCCCAGAGAGCCATCGGGGGTCGTCCCACCTGGCATTTTTGCTATCCCAAAGTACACAACAACACTGTGCATGCAACTGTTTACAATGAATGCAGTTTGCCATAATAGGATGATGGCGAAAAACATGGAGAGCATGTCTCCATGCGCGAATTACGCTGCATCATGCCCCAGTCCACCAAGGGACCAGAACGCGGCGTAGTAAAGAGGAAGTATGGGGAATGGAATGTTCTGCGGCAGTAAGGATAACATTTGTAAGATATTGGTTGGTTGGTTTAAAGGGGGGGAGAAGGGACCAAACTAAGAGGTCATCGGTCCTTTCTTCCTAATAAAACAATGCCACAAATGTGACGAAACATACAACACAAAAAAACAGAAAGAAAGGAAGACACACAAGAAGAAACGGAAGGCAACAAACACAAACACTAGAAGCAACTAAAGAGGACACGAAAACAACAGAGAGACACTAGGAACAGAAGAGAGTAAAACATGGAAGCAGATTACAGTGGCTGGCCAACCATGAGAATAAAAAGGGAAAGCCAGCCACTTTGCAACACATTAAAACCTCCACCCTAAAAGCATAGGGTGGAGGACACAAAGGGACAAAGGACATGTGCTAAAACCTGCATAGAAGTATAAAACCCATTCTCACAGATAAAACGTAAAACTAAAGCTGCTGTGGAGGCAATGCTGAAGGCGCTGCCTAACTATAAACCATGGTCCCATAGTCTATATGGGATTGGACAAAGGCTCTGTAGAGCTGCAGCAGCGTACAGCGATCTGCACCCCGATTGGTGTTGCTCATGCAATGGAGGGCATCGAGGTGCTGCCAGAACTTCTGCTTAAGCTGACGAAGATGAGGTAGCCAAGTCAATCAAGCGTCAAAAACCAGTCCGAGGAAATTTTATGTCTCCACTACAATGAGTGGGTCGTCATTAAGGTAAAATGCATGTTCCAGATGAACAGTATGACGCCGACAGATGTGCATGACACACCACTTTGCGGTTGAAAACTGGACCCATGGGATACAGCCCATGACTGCGCCTTATGGATGGCTGCCTGGAGGCGCCACTCAGCAACAACAGTACTGGAGCAGCAGTACGAAATGCAAATGCTTCTGCATACAGAGAAGGTGAGACGGAGGGCCCGACAGCTGCTGCTAGACCGTTAATGGCCACTAAAAATAAAGAGACACTCAATACAGAGCCCTACGAGACTCCATTCTCCTGGATATGGATGCAATTATGGGTGTCACCAACTTGGACACAGTATGGAGCGACAGGAAGTGTTGGATAAAAATCAGGAGTGGTCTCCGGAGACCCCACTCGTACAATAGGCAAGGATATGGTGTCATCAAATCGTTCGTATGCTTTACATAAGTAAAAAAAGATGGCAATCAGGTGTTGCTGTCCGGAAAAGGCTGTTTGGATGACAGACTCGATGGACACAAGATTATCAGTGGTAGAGCGACCCTGGCGGAAGCCATCCTGACATGGAGCCAGGAAGCCACGTGACTCCAGGACCCAACCCAACTGCCGACATACCATACATTCTAGCAGCTTACAAAGAACGTTGGTGACGCTGATGGGCCGATAGCTATCCACATCAAGCGGGTTTTTATTGGGTTTGAGCACCAGAATGATGGTGCTCTCCCGCCACTGCGATGGAAAGATGCCATCGCACCAGATCCAGTTGAAGATGACGAGAAGATGTCGCTTGTAGTCAGATGAGGGATATTTAATCATCTGGCTGTGGATGTGATCAGGCCCAGGACCTGTGTCGGGGCGTTATAGGATTCACTGCAGCTTGTAGTGAATGAGAGCATGTTCCCTTCCTGCCGCCGTTTGAGTGTGCGAAAGGCTGGGGGTATATTCTCTGATGCAGAGGATCGAGCAAAGTGCTCGGTAATCGCGTTTGAGACGGTACATAACTCACCATTTATGGTAACACTGGGGATAGCTGTTGGGGCCTGGTACCCGAAAAGGCGTCTGATCTTTGCCCAAACTTGGGAAGGTGACGTGTGGCACCCAATGGTGGAGACGTATCTCTCCCAACACTCCTTCTCCCGTTGTTCCATAAGGTGTCAAACACAGGCATGGAGCCGTTTAAAGGTTATGAGGTGCTCCAGGGCAGGGTGCCGCTTATGCCGCTCTAGAGCTCGCCGAGGCTCCTTAATTGCTTCAGCGACTTCTGGTGACCACCAAGGGACTGCCATACGCCTCAGGCACCCAAAAGAGCAAGGGATAGCATTTTCTGCCGCAGAAACAATTGTGCTAGTCACCCGCTCAACCATCACATCGATGTTCCCGTGTGGGGGAAATTCAGCGGTGACAACAGTGGTGAAAGTTCCCCAGTCCACCTTGTTTAAAGCCCATCTGGGCAGGCTTCCATGCACCTGACACTGGGGCAATGACAGGAAGATGGGCAAGTGGTCACTACCACACAGGTCGTCATGTGCTCTCCAGTGGATAGATGGGAGAAGTCCTGAGCTGCAAATTGATAAATCAATGCCTGAGTAACTAGCATGAGCCACACTGAAACGTGTGGCGGTCCCAGTACTCAAGAGGCAGAGATCGAATTGGAATTGCGACATTAAAGTTTCAACGTCTCTGCCTCGGCCAGTAACCATGGTACCACCCCACAAGGGGTTATGGGCATTAAAATCTCCCAGAAGTAGGAAAGGTTTATGGAGTTGATCAATCAACGTAGCTAATACATTCAGGGCTACTGCACCATCTGGAGGAAGATATACACTGCAGACAGTTATTTCCTGTGTCGTCCTTATTCTGACAGCCACAGCTTCAAGAAGGGTTTGAAGAGGCACAGGCTCACCACAGATTGAGTTAATGCATAAACGCAAGTTCCACCTAACACTCAATTATAGTTGCTATGGTTCCTGTAATATCCCTTATAGCCGCGGAGGGCAGGGGTCCACATTGCTGGGAACCAGGTTTCCTGGAGGGCAGTGCAGGTAGCAGGTGTAATGCTTAACAGTTGCTGTAGCTCAGCCAGGTGGTGAAAGGAACCTCCGCAATTCCACTCGAGGATGATGTCTTCGTGAGACTGGGAAGCCATGGAACATTCAATGAGGTAGTTTATGCCTCATAGTCACCTGCTGCCACCAATTTATTGCCTGAGCAATCTGTATCCATTATGTCTGAGGGTCTGGTGAGATCTAGGTCTTCAGCAGATGCCAAATTCTCCACCCCATCCCCAGATGCAGAGCTTGTAGGTAGCGTGGAGTGGAAGACACCGCAATTTCCTTGGTCTTAGGCGTTTTCTTTTTGGATTTCTCTCACTGCTACTTGGGTTTTCCTGGCTGGGAGGACTTCACTGGCTTAGTCTCCGGGACTGACAATGAGCGTGAAGCCCTACGACCAGATGCTTTTTGGCTCTTCAGCCACTGACAGGTGTCATTTTTCCCACTAGCAGAAACCTGGGAAGGGAGTGACCAAGGGACCTCTTCCTAGTGAGAGAAGCCGAAGAAGACTTACGCTTCTCCGTCTTAGAAGTGGGGACGGACATCTCCGATGGTTGGAGGGGTGTTGCTCCTGAAGTAGGTAGTGCAGGAGCAACAGGGAGGGAAATGTCCCCCCCATCATCAAGGCGGCAGGTGTAGCCTTCCGGCTCTGAGAGGTGACTGGGGTTGGTGGAGCTGATGGTGGGAGAGCTGTTGTAGCGGCAGCGTAAGACGATGTCGTGCGCACAAGATGCAGGCGTTCAAATTTTCTCTTAGCCTCAGTGTAGGTCAGTCGGTCCAGGGCCTTGTACTCCGTGATTTTCCTTTCTTTCTGGAGAATCCTGCAGTCTGGCGAGCAAGGCGAATGGTGCTCTCCGCAGTTGATGCCGATGGAAGGTGGGGCACATGGAGTATTCGGATGTGATGGGCATCCGCAATCTCGACACGTGACGCTGGAAGTACAGCGGGAAGACATATGGCCAAACTTCCAGCACTTAAAGCACCGCTTCGGGCTTTACATCACAGCGGTAGACCATCACTTTGACCTTCTCGGGCAATTTATCACCCTCGAAGGCCAAGTGAAGACACCGGTGGCAACTTGATTATCCCTCAGACTCCGGTGGACATGCCGGACGAAATGTACACCTCACCACTCTAAACTGGCATGCAGCTCATTGTCAGACTGCAAAAGAAGGCCCCTCTGAAATATGATACCCTTGAACATATTTAAGCTGATATGGGGCGTGATGGTTACAGAAACATCCCCCAGCTTGTCACAAGCGAGTAACACCCGTGACTAGGCTGAGGATGCTGTTTTGATCAAGACTGACCCAGATCTCATTGTGGACAAGCCCTCCACCTCCCCAAATTTGTTCTCTAAATACTCAACAAAAAACTGGGCTTTGTTGTCATGAAAGTTTCCCCTTCAGCTCTTGAACATAGAAGGTACCGGGGTGAATAAGATCTGCTGCCATCCTTTGGCTGACGTTCCTCCCATGGTGTGGCCAGGGAGAGGGAACGATTTGGGGTCATACCTCTGTGCGTTGAATTGAGCTCATGAACACTTACAGACTGCTGGTGTTTCACCACCAGCAAGAGATGATGGACTATGCTTCATCATGTGTCATCTGCCCTGATACCACCCACTCTGACCAGTGGCCGTCCCCACAGCCGCCACTCAGCCACAGCATAGGCCACCTGGCAGGATGACCATTGCCAGGAGTTCCGATGCCCCAGGGGGATGGGCATCTATCCCTTGGCATACGTGGGGAGTTAACGGCGCAGGCATCACCAGAGTGATCCTTGTGTGGTCAGGGGGCTACAACCAACAGGGTACATGGCGGCCCCAGCACAATGGACTGGCTACCATGCTGGATATCAGGTGCAAAGAAGTCCATGGTCATCGTCGATGCAGAAATCGACACTGCATAGTGCTTAGTGGAAAACGCAGCCAGGAAGGTGTCCTTGCCCATGAGATGGAGAATAGGTGGGATTGCAATGTGACAACAAGAAAGTGGGCTAAAGATCTCAATGCATGATGGACACAATGCACCATGTAAGGCGCCGTTTCCCAATTGGCTCACTCTTCAGGAAAATTTTGAAGAATTGAGGTCAAACCTTACAGAGGACCATCACATAAGGCCGAAACCTGAGAGACTCATTTTAGTCGCCTCTTACGACAGGCAGGATTACCTCGGGCCTATTCTAACCCCCAGACCCACGGAAGAAAAATGGTTGGCGGTGCGGATTGGCGACACGAACGTGGGGTGGGAGTATCATATGGAGACACTGTCAAAGAACATCTCCGTGTCGACAAAGGAGACGACCACTTGCCTTTTTTTTGAGTTCTTGGAGCCTTTCCGGTTGGCAGATGAAGACTCAGTTGTTTGTTGGCTGGAGGGACATAGGAAGTCCTCGCAGGAATATTCCTTCTGTCCTTTCCAGCCTGCCAGTTGTGTAGCCATTGACTTTGCCCCAGGAGGCAAATGCTTGGTGACTTGTTGCACACACGGACAAGGAGACAGTGATGCTACCATGACGCTGGGCGGTTTCACAACCGCAGTGTTGAATTTGACGTCGCACATCTACGTTGCCATATCCTTCATGGAACGAGATGTAGCAAGAACACTACTGTAAGTGCCCGACAGTAGAATGAAGGGTTTGCTACTAGCCAATAACTTTCAAGCAACTAGGTGAGGCACTTTCTCATTTACCCAGATCTCCTGGACAGTCTGCTCATCGAGATACAAGGGACAATCTCGAGAGGCAATGACATGGTAGCCACTGCAGTTGATACAGTGGGGAGCAGGAAGTGGACAATCACCATTGTGCGCATCCCTACCACAGGTTACACATTTGGCCGGGTGTCGACAAGACATTCGAAAGTGGCTGAAACAATGAAACTGGCAGCAATGCATTGGGTTAGGAATGTATGGTCGTATTGTGATAACTTTATAGCCTGCTTTGACCTTGTACGTAAGCCCCACTCTATCAAAGGTGAGAAAACAGTTTGTGTGGGCACTAAGGATGCAACTACCTTTTTTTGTCACCCGATGGACAGCAGTGACACCCTGGTCAGAGAGGTATGTTCGAATTTCTGCCTCGGTCAGACCATCGAGCAGCCTAGTGTAAATAACACCACAGGAAGATTCAGAGTTCTGTGGGCCTCAACACGAACAGGATAGCTGCAGAGAAGCAAATTGGTAAGCAGCTGCTGTGCTTGAGAATCAGAAGTAGTCTCCAAAAGCAAAATGCCAGCAACTGCATCAATACCTTTCTGAATAAGAAACGGATTTACCATTGTGAAAGAGTGACTGTTTTCAGTACGTGAAACACGAGTGACCATGGTGCAGCTGGGAGGATATTTGAATCGGGACCTTCATTCCGTTTAAGGTTGGTAGACATGGACTGCGAAGATCCCTCAGAAGGGGGCGCACCCACCTTAGGTGATTGTTCGCACCTCATGAATACCTGACAGAGGGACCAATTGGCAATTTGAGAAGGTAGCAGCTCAGGCAATCACCCCTCCCTGGGCCTGGCCTGTACCAGGGGGTATGTGCAAACCCTACCTGTCAACCCAGGGCTGGGAATTACGTGTTACCCAGCCACCTGTTACATGTCAGACGCATGGGCCGGACTTCAAGAGCACACAGGTAGGGAGAAGAAAAAGAAGAATCTCGAACACCAAAGTGAAGGAAGGATAGGAGAAGGCGGACGAAGAAAGGAAAAAAGGAACAAAAAAAGTAGTGACTCTGGTCTTATGTCAGCTACTGAAAATGCAGAACATATTCCCAAAAACACCACAGCAATGTTCCCTAAGGGAGGGAAAAAGGAATGGCAAGAGGTTAGACACACAACATGGAAGGGAAAAGGTGCTGCAAAGGCTGGGACCCTGTGGTGGCCAAGCACAACCTGCCAGACAGTGGTGAGCCCCCTGAGCGGATAACTGTGTGATGAATTTAGTAAATATGGATCAATTAGGTTGGTAGCAGCTGCCAACTGCTGCACTCTTGTTAGAAAAACAACAACTGGAAGAAAGTTTAAACAAGACAGTTGCAGCTGCAGCAGTGTCCAATGGAGACGAAAAGATGCAAACCATTTCTTCAGTGGCAACTGCATCAAAGTTGCTGTGGCTGCACCATCTGTGGCAACAGCACTTAATCTGGTAATACACGTTTTCTTGAGTAATTTTGTACAGTCTTTTTCAGGGAAGCAAAATGAAAACATGCCCATATTTCTTCAGAATATTCGAGATGTGTGTCATACGTGCACATGGTCGTGTTAGTTTCAACTGATAATAACTATTTGAACTGCCTGGTGATGCGAGAGGCTATGTTGAGGCTGTAGATTCATTCAGAAAGGATTCCTCTTTTGAAACATTTGTGTGCAAGTTGATGCAATGTTTCGCAGACAAAAAGTGTTAGCTTTCGTCAGCATAAGTTACTCACATTGAGGAAAAAACCTGCCAAAGACGTTGAATAATTTGCAGACAGAATCTGGGCTGTCTTGACAGAATGGTAAGAACACGATATCTGGTAGCAATTGATGTCTTTGTAAGAGGGATCAGTTCAAGAATAGAAAGCAAGATGAAGTTCGCATCCCCTGATACCTTACAAGAAGTGATGATACTTGCTCTATGAAGGGAGGAGGTAAACTAATTTGTAACAACTGCAAGCTGTGGGGCTAATGTATGCCCTGTCTTTGTAACTGGCACTCTGTGTAGCTGCTGATAATGACCAGGACACTGTTCGCATGAGTGCTGAGCGCTTTGTTGCGCACCCTGTCCAGAAATACGTCATATGCAACAGGCACGTCCTTGGCTACGATACCAGCAAAATAGGAATTCCTTGAGTGAAAGAGGTGACCGCGGAGGAGATAATAGAGGCCAAAATTTGGGAAACACATTGGAACCTGGAGTAGCCCCACCCTGAGCACACTGTCTCGGATTAACACTGTGATGAGCCGAAGATTAAAAAAGACGGGAAATGTGACGTTGAACAGAGAATTAGACAAAAAACTGAAGATACTTTCTGATCCTGGAGTGGAGGTATGTTTAATATTTGCTCCCCTTAGAGACAGGTGTGGCTCATGGCAGCCTTGCTGTTGTCCGAGTGGGTTAGGAAGTGAAATAATACAACCTATAGGCTTACCAGAGATTAATTTGAAGATTGACAAATAGTATGTGTGTTTATAGTAGAGGTATTGTCACAGGAAAATCCAAATTTTGTGGTGCTCCTAGACTGTGATTTTCTGCTCTGTACTCACGGTGCAGTTGACTTTGAGCTGTGCACTGTCCAAATCGGTGACCAAGAATTACTATTTGGCAGTGAAAGTATTATACAGGCATCGAGGAATGGCAGGAAAGGATCTGTCATACCATTCTTAGAAGATCAACACACATAGGTGAAACAAAGTTGAATGAGAAGTATTCTCTGGATCAATGTTGAACCTAAATTCCCCCACGGACTTAGTTGTTCTGGTAGATCCGATTCAGAAAAATGAGTTGCAAGTACACACAAGAAGAATTGTACATCAACCAGTTGCACTGAATGAAGAAATGTTTTTGCCAACTAGTACTGCTAATTTTTACAACACAGATGTCATGATACCCAAGGGAATAGTTTTAGCAACTATATAAGAGTAGTCAGCAAATGAAATTGAGAAACGGGAAGACAAAGGAAAAGGAAAGAACAAGAGGAAATTAAGTTGTGGAAGAGTATTTGTAAATAATGTAGATGTGACAACCCACTTACAATAAAAGTTGATACAGCAGCCTGAGAAGGATATAAATCTGTTGCATTCACTATGTGAAGAATGTAGCACTGTTTTTGAAGAGCGGTAGAATTCGCTTACTACAAATCTGATGCATCAGGAGATTCCCACTAGAGACGCTAGACTGATCAGTCAACAACTACACAGAATTCCACTTTATTTGCAATCTCTGACTGAACAGAACATCAGAGAACAGTTGGAAGTGGGGATAGTACAGGTGTCATGTAGTCCCTGGTCTTCGCCTATTGTCATGGACAAAAGATGGAGAAAAAGCTTACCGAATATACTTCGAGATGCAAGCTTTGAATAAGTAACAACTCCAGATTCATATTCTCTGCCCACAATAGATGGAATATTGGACCATTTTGGCAACTGCCAATATTTCATAATGCTAGACATGTGTTCTGGCTATCAATAAATACCCCTTGCCTGAGCTTACTGTGAGAAGACTGCATTTGTCATACCATCAGGGCACTATGAGTATCAGAGGACAGCTTTTGGATTATGAAACACATCTGCAACATTCCAACGGATTTATTGCTGAGTTGACTGCAATCTTCCATGTGGCTAGTGTACCTAGATGATGTTACTGTGTTTTTCAGTTGCCTAGAAGAAAGTGTACAACTAAGAGCTGTACTTTCATGTATACAAAACACAAATCACAGCCAAAATGCAAATCTACAGAACCACAAGTTAATTATTTGGGCCACATAATATTGGGCAATCAGGATCAACCCAATACACGGTTAACTGACAGTTTAAAAGACTTCTCCCTTGATAACATGAAAGAATTAAATTGGTTTCTCAGTTTAGCAAACTATTACCATCATTTTCTGCCCGAATGTGCCACTATTGCCAAACCTCTTCCAAATTGTTAAAGAAGGGAGTAATATTTACGTGGCTCCTGAGTGTGAAACAGCAGTGTTCAGATTAAAAGAAATTCCAACACAATCAGGTTTTGCAGCCCCAATTTTGAGAAACCATTTATAATCTATGTGGTGCCAGTGATTTAGCAAGTGAGTGTATCCTTAGCCAAGTAAACAGGGAATTTGAACATCCTACTGGATGTGCATCTCGACAATTAATTCACACCGAGCTAGAGTATAGCACAACACAGAAGGAGCTAGTAGCTCTAGTGTAAGCAGTGAAATATTTTAAATGTTACTATGTGGGAGAAAATTCACTGCTGAGCAAGTATGACTACTCAGTAAGGCACAAGCCAGAAAAGCTCCATCAAAATGCTGACACCTTAGGTCGAAGAGTTTGGTATATATGGGCTGACAAGGTCCTGATTGCTGAACTGGAGAAAAAAACAGCAAGTGGATGAAGAATGCAAGCAATCTGCAGCACCCCTAGACTTCATGGTTGTTGATACAATCCTTTATCATAAAGCGCCCCAAGGCAATCAGCTGGTTTTCCCAAAACCCCTAAGGTAAAGAATTCTGCGACAGACACAGGACAGTATACAAGCATGCCTTAGTGATAAGAAGGCAACTAATGTACGAACAGCCTTACAGTTTTGGTCGCCTACTCATAAGAAGAACCTTGAACGTTATGTATGGTCTTGCTTACTATGTGTGCAAATGGTACATCATGTAAAACTAAAAATTCTCCTTCAAACTTTTCCAGAAGCCACCAAACCATTTGAACTGGTTGGCTCTTACAATGTGGAACCATTCAATTACTGATCACTTTTCCAGTTTTTTAATTATGACGATTCTGGCAGATATGACTGCAGACAAAGCAGCCAAAGCTTCAGTGACATTTATTTTGCTGCATGGAAGCTCAAAATAATCATAACAGATCAGGGGAGTAAATTCTTGCTCTCTCTTTTCACACAGGTTTGCAAGTTACAAAACAAGAAATGGCAAACTATCCCCTTCCATTCAAAAAGTAATGGCTGTGTAGAGTGTACATAACTCTCTTCTCAAAATGTTCTCATATTATTTGAATCAAAGCCATACAGATTGGAACTAACTGTTTCAGTTCATCATGTCTTCAAGATGGTATAAGGAGGAAAAATGTGTTCGCCATTTGAACTAGACAAGTTGCCCCCAGAAGTTGATGCCTTGTCAGTATAACCGCTGTCCAGATGCTCAAGAGCTGTCTGGAAGCAGGTAGAGAGGTAGAGAAAAGTAATGCAGCTGCTGTTGCTAGGCAAAGTAAACCAACTGAAAAGAATGCAATAATTTCCAATTGTCAGCCTGAGCAGGCAATAAGTCTTGTGCAGAAATTTTGTTGTAAAAATGGGGCAAGACTAAAAAGTTCACACCTCTACGATAAGGCCACTGCCAGATAACATTTCTAACCTTGCCAGTAAATCCAGAATTACAGCTGCCAAATCGAGTAGTTGTGGTGCTCTCTTTGGCCAGCTGCAACTTTACCAGGCATACAATGGCAGTGATCAGTAGAAATCAGCCGACACAATGCTCTAGATTCTTAAAGGCTAGCCATGCATACCAAAACAGTGTCTTAGCAGGGAGCGTACCATTACATGCTGGTTAATCTACAATCAATCAGCACCTCCATATCAGCTTCGTTCTAAGGACCGAACAGCTACCAGATATGAGAGTAGAAAGATTTAAGACAGTTATTGCTAGCAGCCAGAACAGCTACTATTTCTACTGTATACAACTAATATATACATGATTAAAGACCGCAGCTTGTGGTCTCGCGGTATCGTTCTCACTTCCCGAGCATGGGGTCCCAGGTTCAATTCCTGGCAGGGTCAGGGATTTTTAACTGACCTGAGATGACTGGGTGGTGTTGTGTCGTCACCACCACCACCACCACCACCACCACCACCATTCATCCCCATTATGGTTGGAGGAAGGCAACGACAAACCACCTCCATTAGGACCTTGCCTAGTACGGCGGTGTGGGTCTCCCGCATTGTTCGGTTACGCTCTGCCAAGATGCATGTTGACTTCATTTACATTTACATGATTAAAATTATGTGTTATTCACTTTGTCCCTTGTTTTGATGTGTACTGAACGAAAAAGTTATACGAATGGTTGACAGCTTCTCAATGATAAAGTAGGTTAAGTATGGTAATGTGTTCTGTTTTATGGTTTATGAATATGTACCTTTTATGTATGATGAATACAAATGAAGAGATAAATAATGTTAGCTTAGGCAGATATTGATTGATATAATGAATGCCTCTACCTCAGTACTTGTATTAGAGTAGGGTTCAACAGCAAGTAGTACAGATTTGTGGTAATAGACATGTCAGTGGATATGTTGACAGAAAGGTGTGAAGCTACGCCACACTTGCGCAGTCGCCCTCGGAAATGAGAGTCGAGTGGACTAAATTTTTTCTTTTGTTTGTAAAAAGAAGAAAGTGAACTTTTATTTTATTTTATTTTTTTTTTTTGACGCAAAACTGCTACGTTCATTAAGGCCCGGTCTGTAACTTACGAAAAGGTAAAAAAATGAAACCGGAAACCAGCAGCAATGGGAACGAAACTCAAAAAATTGGAGAAACTAAAAACAGAAAGAAAGCTTCAAAAACCACTATAGAAGGGGGTTGGTTGTCCCCAAAAAGAGTGTCAAATGACTGACGTCATATCACTGGCATTAATAAACTCGAGAATGCGATCGGCTGAGCGCGTGTCATCTGCTAAAATGGAAGATATATCAGGCGACAGCTGTAGACGGGCGCGTAATGGAGTAAAATAGGGGCACTCAAGTAAAAGGTGTCTTACCGTCCACAGCTGAGAGCAGTGGGGACAGAGTGGGGGAGGATCGCCACTTAAAAGATGTCGATGGCTAAAAAGACAGTGCCCTATCCTGAGTCTAGTTAAAATTACCTCCTCCCGACGACGCGTTCGGGAGGAAGAGGTCCAAGCACAGGGAAGAGCTTTCACGTCCCGCAATTTATTATTGGGAAGTGTCGACCAATGTGCGTGCCATAAAAGAGCAACACGACGACATAAAACTCTCCATAGATCAGCGAAGGGAATCATGCGAATAGCTGGCTGAAGAAGAGAGACTGCAGCCTTGGCCGCTATATCGGCCGCCTCATTTCCACAGATACCAACGTGTCCTGGGATCCAGAGGAACGCCACAGAGACGATCCCCAAGTGGCGGCAGTCCTGAATCCGGTGGACCAGAGGGTGGACAGGGTAGAGGGCTTGGAGACTGAGGAGAGAGCTGAGAGAATCTGAACAGATAACATACTGTAGCCGCTGATGGCGACGGATGTATTGGACAGCCTGGAGAACAGCGTAAAGCTCCGCAGGAAAAACCGAACACTGGTCGGGAAGCCGAAATCGATTTGGGGTGTCGCCAACAATATAGGCACGCCCTACACCAAACAATGTTTTTGAGCCATCAGTGTATATAAATGTGGCTTCCTTCATTTGTGCACATAGAGCAGCAAATGCCCGACGATAAACAAGTGAAGGGGTACCATCCTTGGGAAACTGACAAAGGTCATGGAACAGGCAGGTCCGGCGACGGAGCCAAGGCGGTGCTGTACCCCAAGATGTCAAGAAAGTTTTAGGAAAGCAGAAGGAAAGAGAATGGAGCAGTTGACGGAAGCAGACTCCCGGTGGTAGTAGGGAGGAAGGGCGGCCTGCATACCCTAAATCCAAGGAGGTGTTAAAAAAAGTGTCATGGGCCGGATTAGCAGGTATGGAAGACAGATGGCTAGCATAACGACTCAGAAGGACAGCTCGCCGATTGGACAGCGGAGGTTCAGCAGTCTCAGCATAAAGGCTTTCCACAGGGCTCCAGGCACTAAACGTAATCCACAGTGGTGGATAGAGTCGAGATGCCGAAGAATAGACGGCCGAGCGGAGTAGTAGACTATGCTTCCATAGTCCAATTTCGAGCGCACTAAGGTGCGATAGAGGCGGAGAAGGACCACTCGGTCCGCTCCCCAGGAGGTACCATTCTGGACACAGAGGGTGTTGAGGCATCGCAGACAGCGAGCCGAAAGATAGGAAACGTGGGAGGACCAGCACAGTTTTCTGTCCAACATAAGACCCAAGAATTTAGCGACATCCAAAAACAGAAGGTTGACAAGTCCTAGATGTAAGGAAGGTGGAAGAAACTCCGTACGATGCCAAAAATTAACACAAACGGTCTTACTGGGAGATAAGCGGAAGCCTGTTTCGATGTTCCAAGAGTGGAGGTGATCGAGACATCCTTGAAGACGTCGTTCAAGAAGGCTGGTCCGTTGAGAGCTGTAGTAGATCGCAAAATCATCCACAAAGAGCGAGCCCAAGACATCAGGAAGGAGACAATCCATAATTGGATTTATGGCGATGGCAAACAGTACAACACTTAGCACGGAGCCCTGGGGTACCCCGTTTTCTTGGGAGAAAGTATGGGAGAGAGCAGTGTTCACCCGCACTCTAAATGTGCGCTCTGCCAAAAATTCGCGAAGAAAAAGGGGCAGCCGAACTCGAAAGCCCCAAGAGAACAGTGTGCAGAGGATGCCTGTCCTCCAACAGGTATTGTATCCTCTCTCCAGATCAAAAAATATTGCTACTGTATGGCGTTTCCGGAGAAAATTGTTCATGATATAAGTGGAGAGAGAAACAAGGCGCTCAACTGCAGAACGATGCTTTCGGAAACCACATTGGGCAGGTGTTAAAAGACTGCGGGACTCCAGCCACCAAGCTAAACGGCAATTCACCATACGCTCCAAAACCTTACACACACTACTCGTGAGAGAAATGGGGCGATAGCTAGAGGGGAGATGTTTGTCCTTTCCAGGTTTCGGAACAGGAACGACGGATAGCTTCCCGCCATCGTCTGGGAAAAGTACTGTCGGTCCAAATTCGATTATAAAGGCGAAGGAGGTAACGCAGACTAGGGTATGATAAATGCAGCAACATTTGGATGTGGATACCATCCAGTCCTGGGACGGAGGAGTGAGAAGAAGAGAGTGCATGTTGGAGTTCCTGCATGGAGAAAACAGTGTTGTAGCTTTCGCAATTTTGAGAGGAGAAAGCAAGAGGTTGCACTTCCGCTGCAGGTTTCTTCGGGAGAAACACTGGCGGGTAATTAGAAGAGTTCAGCAAAGTGTTGACTCAATGGGTTAGAAATTGCGACGGGGTCCACTAATGTATCATGCGCGACAGTGAGCCCAGAGACCGGAGAGAAACTAGGCGCGCCAGATAACCGTCGAATCCGACTCCAAACTTCTGAGGAGGAAGTGAAGGTGTTAAATGAGCTAGTAAACAAGTCCCTTCTAGCTATCACAGATGATGCGACGGCATGGCGCACGGAACTGCTTATAGCGGATACAGTTGGCCAAAGTAGGATGGTGTCTGAAAACGTGAAGAGCAGCCGCCACTCACTCACGTATTGCATCACGGCATGCCTCATTCCACCTAGGAACTGGGGGGCGCCGGGGCAATTCGGATGTGCAAGGTATTGAACGTTCCGCAGCTGTAAGAGTAACGCCTGTAATATGAGTGACCTCATCATCGACGCTAGGAAAGTGACTGTCATTGAATGTCGCTAGAGAAGAAAAAAGTGTCCAATCAGCTTGGGGAAACTTCCAGTGTCGCAGGCACATATATGGCAGTTGTGGCTGCAATCAAAGGACACATGGAAAGTGGTCACTGGAGTGTGTATCAGCAAGGCCGAACCATTAGAAGCGCCGAGCTAGCGGAACAGTACCGACCGAAAGGTCCAAATGAGAGAAATTTGTCGTGGAGGTAGACAAAAATGTATGGTCCCCAGTGTTGAGGCAAACTAGATCCACTTGGTGGAAGACGTCTATCAATAGTGAGCCACCCGGATAAGGATGTGGAGATCCCCAAAGCGGGTGATGGGCATTGAAGTCCCCAACCAGCAAATAGGGGGGGGGGGGGGGGGGGGGGGGGGGTGGAAGCTGATCAAGAAGATGAAGGAGATCAGCTCATGCCATTGGTGTGGACGATCGAATGTATACAGTACAAAGAGAGAAGGTGTATCCAGAAAGGGAAAGACGGACAGCGACAGCTTGGAAGGAAGTGTTTAAGGGGATTGGGTGATAATGGTGAGTATCATGGAGAAGAATCATGAGTCATCTATGTGCTGGAGTGCCTGCAACAGAGGGGAGATCAAATCGGACTAACTGAAAATGGGGGAAAACAAAGCGGTCGTGGGGACGCAGCTTTGATTCCTGAAGACAGAAGATGACCGGCGAGTAGGATTGTAAGAGGATCGACAATTCAGCGTGATTGGCTTGAATGCCGCGTATATTCCAATGGATAATGGATATAGGGTGTACAGAAAATGGATGAATGTGACCAAGGCTGCCCTCATCTCAACGACTGCTCAGAGCTTGCGACCGACAGCGTGGAACGGCAGTCAGCCGAAGACAGAAGATCCTGATCCATAGGTTGTTCAGGAGCAGCTCCTGCCACCAGCAGTGCGCCTCGGCGACACAGAAGATGGCCGAGGGCGGCTACCGCCAGGTGGTGCTGTAGATGAGACACGCCGTGGCAGAGGAGGAGAGGAACTGGGTTTCTTATTAGCCTTCTTGGAAACAGAACGTTTAGATGAAGGAGGAACTGATGGTTGTGAAGTTGGGGTACGTAAAAAATCTTCACGAGTAGGCTCTTTTTTGGAAGTCCGGGTGTCTGACTTTTGGGCTCGAGATTTAGCAGAACCCAATGAAGGGTGAGCCACAGAGTGAGCAGACGAAAGTGGCGAGGTTGAACGGGCGATCTTTGCACTGGCCGATCTGACGACTGTGGCACTAAAGGTGAGATCACAAGTCTGCGTGGCCGCCTCCTTTGTTGGCCGAGGAGAGGCAAGGACAGTGCTGTATTTACCTGCCTGAGGCACAGTGGGCTTTCAACTGGCGAATAATTTTTGAGCAGCAAAGGTTGACACCTTTTCCTTCACTCTGATTTCCTGAATGAGCTTTTTGTCTTTAAAAATGGGGCAATCTCTAGAGGAAGCAGCGTGGTCACCCATACAGTTGACGCAATGAGGGGATGGAGGTGGACAAGCACCCTCATGGGCATCCTTGCCACCTGTAACACATTTGGCCGGATTGGAACAGGACTGGCTGGTATGATTGAACTGCTGACACTGATAGCAACACGTAGGGTTTGGGATGTAAGGGCGAATGGAAAATTATCTCATAGCCTGCTTTGATTTTCGATGGGAGTTGAACTTTGTCAAATGTCAAGAAGACAGTACGGATTGGAACGATGTTCGTGTCAACCCTTTTCATGACTCTATGAACAGCTGTTACGCCCTGGTCAGACAGGTAGTGTTGAATTCCCTCGTCGGACAATCCGTCGAGGGAGTGTGTATAAACGACCCCACGTGAGGAATTTAAAGTGCGGTGCACTTCCACCCAGACAGGGAAGGTGTGTAGCAGTCAAGCACGCAGCAATTTTTGTGCCTGGAGGGCACTGACTGTTTCTAACAACAAGGTGCCATTTCGTAATCTGGAACAAGACTTTACAGGACCTGCAATTGCGTCAAAACCTTTCTGAATAATGAAAGGGTTGACAGTGGAAAACTCGTGACCTTCGTCAGACCGAGAAACAACGAGGAACTGTGGCAACGATGGAAGAACTGACTGTGGCTGAGACTCATTGAACTTACGCTTGTGAGCAGACATAGTAGAAGATGAGGAAACCATTGCAGAAGTATCCCCCATGATTACCGGCGTCTCCGATGGCGCGCTCCTCCCTCATGGGGGCCCTCTCTGAGGGCACTCCCGCCTTAGGTGATTGTTCACACCTCAGGTCACACCTCCCGAGAAATGGACAGAGGGACCAATCGGCACTTTCGGAAGGTATCAGCTCAGGTTATCACCCCTCCCTGGGCCTGGCTGTTACCAGGGGGTACGTACGTGTCCTACCTGTCTACCCGGGGCGGGGAATTACGCGTTACCCCGTCACTGGCTACGCATGGAAATGTGTGGGTCAGCCTTCAGACACGCACAGGGAGGAAAAAAGAGAAAGGGAAAAACAAAGAAAGGGAAAGGAAAGAAGAGAGGTCTCAAACGCCGCAGCGGAGAAAACGGTAAACAGAAGAGGTAAGGAAAAGAGAAGGACAAAGGAAGGACGAAGACTTGCAAGCAGAGAAAGCGAAGAATGTGTTACATTTTTGAGCGTCCGTCACCGGACGTAGGCACAAAACATACTCCCAGAGGGGGAGAAAGGGAAGGAAAGAAGAGGCGGAGGTGGGGGGGGTGGGGGTGGGGGGGTGAAGATGGGGGATGGGGAAGGATGCGGAAAAGGAAGGTAAGCAGCCCGGAAAGGAAGGAGGGCCACATTAGCTCAGGGTCCCGTGCTCGCTACGCACGTATCCGTAAAAGAGTTGTGGACCCCCTGGGGGGATCTGGTTTGTGTTGTGATTTGTTAGCAGAAGTAATCTTCCACGAGGATGGTGTGATACAGCCCATTTTGTATTCCTGTGATTTCCTCATACCTTCTGAACCAAAGCCTAGTTTACTACAGTAGCTTCAAGGAATCCACCACCCTCTATTTCGTTCAGAGAAGTACACAGGTTTCTACTGCACTTCATGACAATGTTGACAGCTTACAGGTATAAGAAAAAGACATAGAATCATGTGCTCCTTTGAGCCAAACCCTGATTCATCATTATCCCTCATAACCAGATAATTCCATTTCACTATAGTGTGATCGTGCATTCTCGATGAAAGAGAAATAGCTTGGATGACCAGAGAGACCATTTTCCTAGCCCGCCATGATTTCATGTATGCATTGGATATCTTTCACAACCGAATAATGTTTTTACTATAGCATGTCTATTCCCTTTTTTAAAAAAATCAGTACCCACAGTTCCTATGTTTATATTCCGTTGATCAGTCCTGCTTATAAATTAATATCAGATCTACAATGGGGCTACCCAAACTAGCATTATGTAGAACCATCCAAGCATGTAATAATGCCACTGAGGTTCTCTTATAACTAGTGATATTTGTTCTATAGTATATAAAAAACCAGCTTATCAAATAACAAAAATCACTGATCATAAACAATAGCCTTTTTGCATCAGAATTTTCATTGCTGAGTTCATTTGCTGTAGGTTTGCCATTCTTACAAGTCAGCTTTACATTATCATAAACTCTGTGCTACTACATAAACTAGCTGACTGCAAACATCCCCACCTACCACACAAGTGTCTCTTATCACTTTCACTCTACTGCACCTTGCCCAATCTTAGCTCTTGTGTCGTTCTTAAGCACTATTCTGCTATCACCAGCAGCCATCGGCTGCTATTTTTGCACATTTTCTATCTATCAATTTAACAGTTTTGTTATAACAAAATACTTAACCCAAAGTATCTCATTAATAATCACAACTATATTAATCATGGGAATGTTTGAACCACTGTAGAATGGAAGATCCCCCATTTCCTGCTGACATCCTGCCTAATCCATATACTAAACGAAATCACAGCCGACAAGAATCAACAGGTACTGGTGTGTAACTGTATATGATTAATCTAATATTGGTTATGCTTACACACGTGCAAATCACTATATATGTCAGTTGTAGCATTTGAAATAAAATTTTTTGGTGAAAGCTGTAGTTTAGGACTTTATTCCCTAAAATGTGTTTAGCTTTCTTAAGGGATAGATCGGGATGCATTACCTTGGTGTACCCTTGTCATTTAACTGGTGTACCCACTTTAGAGATCATTCTATTTAAAACAGCATCCACGGAAGAAGTCCAAGCTATCTTATCTATCCCCCCCCCCCCCTTTTCATCCTACCTCACCAAAGAGAGTAATCTTATTTCTTGTATATTATATTTACCTTTTGCGACACTGGATGCACATAATTCTTGCATACAGGCACTTACGAATGTTCTTCTAAGTTTATATAAAAACAAAGATGAGGTGACTTACCGAACAAAAGCGCTGGCAGGTCGATAGACACACAAACAAACACAAACATACACACAAAATTCAAGCTTTCGCAACAAACTGTTGCCTCATCAGGAAAGAGGGAAGGAGAGGGGAAGACGAAAGGAAGTGGGTTTTAAGGGAGAGGGTAAGGAGTCATTCCAATCCCGGGAGCGGAAAGACTTACCTTAGGGGGAAAAAATGATGTCTGCTTGTGTCTGTATGTGTGGATGGATATGTGCGTGTGTGCGAGTGTATACCTGTCCTTTTTTCCCCCTAAGGTAAGTCTTTCCGCTCCCGGGATTGGAATGACTCCTTACCCTCTCCCTTAAAACCCACTTCCTTTCGTCTTCCCCTCTCCTTCCCTCTTTCCTGATGAGGCAACAGTTTGTTGCGAAAGCTTGAATTTTGTGTGTACGTTTGTGTTTGTTTGTGTGTCTATCGACCTGCCAGCGCTTTTGTTCGGTAAGTCACCTCATCTTTGTTTTTATATATAATTTTTCCCACGTGGAATGTTTCCTTCCATTATATTGTTCTTCTAATTTCATATTCATGTTAACATTTTCCTAACTGAAGACTTATGTCTGCATCCATGTGATTTCCTATAAAGCCCCATTGCTGCAGAAATGAAATCTGTGTAATGCCTATGTTGTCCCATTACAGAATTTTTTGAGTAAGGGTAACTAGAGGAGGATGTTATTGCTATTATGACATCTACAGAAGAAATCTCTCCCTTTCTTTTAGATAAGTTCTGAAGATGATCTGGATCCTTTTGCTGTACTCAAGTTATACCTAGATGATCAGTGTAATGTCCACATATTTTCTTAGTCTACTTTGAAGTAAATATTTTAAAACCCAATAAACCACTGTGAACATGCAGCTATTTAGATAATTTAGTGTGGCATATTATGACGGATTAATTATATTTAGTTTAAGGCAATCTTTCACGATTCCCAGTAAGAGATACGAATTATTTAACTTTGATTTTTGTCACTGCTCTTCTTAATGCAATAATACGTTGCCATTTCATTAAAAAAATACAATAAAATAAAAATATAAAACCAACAGGGAGGGAGGGGACGGGGGAGGGGGGGAGAGAGGGAGGGGGGGAGAGAGGGAGGGAGGGAGAGAGACAAATTACTGTTCATTTCTAATTTCTGTGAATCAACTGACAGTTTTAAATTCTAATGTTCCACAACCTTCCTTGTAGTATCATAATGTGGTACTTCCCCAGTCACTACATTCATAGAAGCACATGAGTTCTAGCTCACCTCCATGAACCAAGCAGCCAGTACCAGCCTGGCAACTACTTTACCTTGTCTGCTGCCTTTGTCTGACTGCCACGTCACAGCCATTGCTTGTTGGAAAACCAGTCGCATAAATGTTATTGTTATAGTTGCTTTCATGGCCTTTGACAATTGCATTTAGTAATGTAACCTCTTTAAACTCTTCTCCTTCTTTAATAATCTCTCCCTTAGTTTTAAGCCCCCAATCAGCGAAAAACTAAGTTAACACATGTACCTTTGTCAAGGGGGAGAAGTGTACAATGTATAACTATTAGTATGTATTGTAACAGTCTAGATATTTATGATCCTCCTCCCGACGCTGAGGCAAAGCAGCGAGCACTCTGATGCCATACCAACAATGTTGAGAGTGCCATGTCCACGCTTCCCAGACGATTAATGAGCTATTTCCCCAACAGGTCATGGAACTTTTACCTACAGTGGAGGTGGGAGGCTGCTCACTCTCTCTGTTACTGGCGTGGAAAACATTGGATTGATCTCGCACAGACTGAAGTTTCTTGCAATGCCTCTCCCTACGTAGGATCTCTGTATCCTTTCTTACCAATAAATCATGTCTTATTTCTGCATATTAAACTATTAGGCTACTGCTGGGGACACTTTTTTATGTTGTTTAATAGATTGATATAAGGGTCACCTTACATTTACAGATGAAGCTTGGGCTACTGAGGTCCAATGCACATTTATTTTGAAGAATTTGAAAAGTTAGGTAGGAAAAAAGCACTCGAACGGGTCTGAGATTTCCTGATATGCCAAAGCACTCAATAAAATAGCGGCCTAGCTTGAACAATCACATGGCGTTTGACTCATGCAGCACTAGTCCAAGGGATATATGAGGAACTATGGTCTAGCCACCAGCACAGTCTACTGCTCTGCTTAACATTTGACAATTTTGTGTAATATAGCACGACACACAATTCAATGCTATCATCTTACAAACTCTTGTTGTATCTGAACAGGTTTGCAATAAAAGTTCTCACACATGTATTAGAATACCGTGAAAGAAAACCATTACCACCTTTTAATTAGCTTAACAAGATGGTTACATTCAGGTGAATCGATAAAGAAAATTAACGCAAAATTAAATATTTAAGAAACAAAATAAATCATGAAAATAAATTACAGCAGGAAGAGCTGTCCTGGAGATAGCATTAATAGAGGTCACTAGATCGCAGGATGAGTGAAAGATTGAGAATTTTGCGGAATATCAGGAGTTATAGAAAAGATGTCATTACTACTACTTCTACTCGTGATTTTACATTTCATTGCTGAGACTAGGACACACTATCTTCTCTCGAACTCAAAAGCAACATATAGGATGTGTAAGTGAAACTTTCAATACCACTGAAACATCGAAGTCATATTTTATTTATTAAATAACACATTTCACAAAGCATACTGTTATGATGGTAACACTTAAAACTGTGTACACAAGATATTACTGCAGACATTGTATGGAAAACATTGGCATACTGCAAATAATTTCAGAGTAAAGGTTACTACTCACCAAACAGTAGAAGCATTCGCGTTGTCGACAGGCACACAAAAAAATAACGAAAACTGCAGTTTTCGGATGAGACCTTTCCGAGTCAGATAGTGAAGTTCTCATTTATTTGGTGTTTTGGTAATCTTACCCCTAAATTAATTACACAATTAATTTTTTAACAAAAGGTGGCTATTGTGTGCCACCTTATAACAATGTCTGTTATCCAAAACTAATACCTTCTTGTACTCTCAGAAAGCAATCCTCCTGAGTCCAGCGATATTCAGTCTTTCTAGAAATCAATTCCTGATAAGAGCAAGGGTGCAATGCAGGAACTCCCTAATTCTTAAAAAAAAAAAAAGGGAGAAAGAATTGCAGATATCAATTTAATTGTCTTTTCTTTACATACAGATATATTCAATGTTTTATTTCATTAGGTTCCGAAAACAATATCTTGAAGGTGGCATATGTTCTACTCAGTGCACTCAGAGAGTCAAAATCTGAAGTTTTGCCCACTTTGTTCAGCACGTCTCTGTCTATGTTGGCAATAGCAGCACAAATATTATTTTACAGTTCACCCAAGGTCCATGGACTTTCGCTGCACACCAAGGATTTAAGATAGCCCCCATAAGAAATAGTTGTGGGGGGCTTAATCTGGCAAGTGTGCTGGCAACTGAAGATCCTCCCTCAAAGAGACAAAACAGTTGGAGAAGTGTTCATGAAAGAGTGTCATTGACATTCATGCCATGTAGGCTGTTGGAATCAGACATTCTGTTGGAACCAGACATTCCACATGGCTGTTTCTTCAAACCTGGGAAGAAAAAACTCCTCAATCTTCTGGATACATTGCTAAGAAGTGATCATAACTGCCCTATTGTTCTTCTTAAAAAACCGTGGGCCACTAATGCCAATTCTGACTAATGCTTACCAAATAGTCACACATTCTGCAGGCAGGGGCTGCTCTTTAAGTTCTTTGGGATTCATGCCACTCCAATATTGTGTGTCTTGTATGAATCACACTTCTAGACAAATGAAAATGTGACTCATCACTGAAGAACATGAGGACGTAATGAGGTAGGTTCTCGATCAAAGCATCATATGCATTTTTTCATGAAACAAAATTATGTGAATTAAGTGTATGCACCAGTGCCACTTTGTATGGACGAAATTTCAAGTCTTCATGAACAATTTGTCTCACTATGCAATCAGAAATTGCAAGAGCAGCTGCATGTTTGTGGACAGATTGTTTGGGGAATTCAAAATCGCCGGTCTTACTTTCTTGAGGTTTTCTGGTGTCCTGATGGTTCTCGAGGGTCTCGATTTCCATTTTTGCACACTACCAATACCCATCCCAAACACATGTCCAGCCACATAACAATTTATTTTTTATCAGGAACACTGCAGTGCTTCGAGAATTTCAGCATAAATTCTAGAACCGCTCGTCCTTCAGCCGTCTCGAACACACGATATTTTAAAAATAAGTGGGAGAGTGAAAACATATCTACTACGCCACCTGTTTCTGTGTGCAGGTTGGAAGTTTGTTATGAGAAGACTATAAGCATGGAGGTCGAACGATGTCAACAAGTGTTTGCCACTAGCACCACAGAAGCTGTGATGAAAGAACAAGGAGTAATTATGTAGTATTCTTTGCTGTTTTAGTGACTGTGATTATCGTTAAAGAAAAATGAACAATTTAATATAGACTTTGAAGTACTTCACGCATTGGACTCGCTAGAGGCAAGACGGATTCATAAATTATGTGGTTGTTAATCCAATTTTATTGCAGATGTATTTTATCGAGTCTAACATGAGACGAATCGGTTGACTTGTAAACACTCTAATATTAATGTTAGAAATGGTGAATGTGTTCTTGGTGGAAGTTGAAATATACCGAGACTGAACTAAAAGTATTCTTCAAGTACTAAATTATTTCAAAAGTATAGAGAGAGTCTTATAAATTCCTGTAACCAGCATTATTCTTAGGGGAAGAAGGTTTTGGAGATCGACGGAGCTGGCAATCCAGAGAAGAAGATCGGCTGTGCAGATCAAGTAACTCAACTGATGTGAGAGAGGTGTGAATTTTCCAATCCAACTTCACATCACTTCGGGCCGTCTACAGCATTAGAACATGGCAACCAGTGAAAAGAACTAAAAAAAAAAACGGGTATTTTGAAAGGAAATTGAAACAGAATATATGATGCATTGCAATAGCAACTAGGTATAACAAGACAAGGGGACTATTTCGCGTAATTGAATTAAGTCCAAAAATCAAATTAAAAAATTTGTGAATGCAACACAGTGAAAGACGTACGAAAGTGATAACATTAAAAGAACAGAAAGAAGACCTCAATGTATTAGACTAAGAAGAGATACAACGAGAATAATTCAACTAAGAAGATCCAGTGTGGGAAGTGTACAGCTCTCTCATGCATTGCGGGGACGGAGGTGCGGAGACAACATCCAACACCACCGGCACCAGTTGCTAACCAGTGCTGATTCTACATCAGCTCACCGATGCCGACGCTGAAACCAGTAACCGACGCCACCAGCACCAGTTACTGTTCAGCGGTGCTGATTCCACACCTGCTCACCGACGCAGCTTAAAACTCTACGCCAGACGAGAGAAAAACAATAATTGTTCGCGTATAAAGTTGAAAAAAACCACTCACTAGACTGTATTAGTGTAGTTATTATGCTCAGTTTTTTTAATGATTACTAGATCTAAAGTTGATAAAACCATGGAAAACGTACAGCCAGCTGAAGAGACTTCCGAACCAGGAGTGGCTATGAGAATTGCTAGAGAGGGACCTGACTGGTCTGAGTTAGCAAATCTCATCAAAGCTCAGAGTTTGCAGTAAAATTCTAGATTAGATGCACAAAGTAAAGAATTAGGCTTAATGAATGCCCAAAATGTTTCTTTAAAAAAAGGAACTAAGTGAAGAACTAGGCTTAATGAATGCCCAATATACTTCTTTAAGAAAGGAACTACCTCTTAAATTAGACTCAGTAAATACTCAATTAAATGATAAAATAGATGACCAGGGTGCTTCTTTGAGAAATGAAATAAGTGCAATTTTAAGTGAAAAACTTGGTGCACAGAGTGCTAATTTAAGTAGAGAGTTAGATACAGTTAATACTCAATTAAATAATAAATTGGATGTTCAGAATAAAAATTTAGGATTGTTAAGTGCTAAGGTAGATTCACAAAGTAAAGACTTTAGTAATTGATGTGAAGGTATCGGAAATTTGAAGACTGAATTTGATGCTTTAACTATTAAAGTAGAAAATCTTAAAATAGATTTGAAAGGTGAATTAACTAGTTCTTTAAGCAGTCATGTAAATCAACTGTTCACTGACTTTAATCAGGGGCAGAATGATCAATTCCAGAATTTGAAAAAAAGTTAGAATTTGATATTGAAGATAAATGTAATAGTGTAGAAACTGAACTGAGTGGAAAATTTAGGTCATTTCAAAATGTATGTAATGTTACGTTTGATGCTGTAAACTAGAAGTTGCATACTTAAAAGAAAATGTTGAAAAGCAGGCTAAGTTAATACCATAGTCCAGTCGCAAACTGCAAGCATTAACATTAAAGTAGATAATGTGGAAAGAAAGTTTAAAGAGAAACTAGCAACCTCAGACATAATAAACATAAGCAGTCTGGAGAACAGGTAGAAGACATGATAAGACTGAAAAGTTGCCGCGAGAGTAATCTCCGAAAACGTATCTCCTGTTTTATCTTCTGAGCTTAGTAAACCAAGAGAGGTATGGATGAACTATGGAAAGAATTCAAACTTATTCAGGACAAAATAGATAATAGGCTGATGTCTCCTAATGCGGTATTGACTAGTGAGGTAATGACGGATTTACAATGGGGAGCCAATTCTGGATTATCCAGGCAATTCCCTAAGTTTAAGCCGGATGGGGAAGTACATCTTACCCATTTTTTGAAAAGGTTTAACCAAGCCTTGCCCAAGAACTGGGAGGATTAAAAAAAAGATTGAGTTTGCTGTGGGGTATCTATTAGGGGCAGCCTCAGAGAGGGGTACAGTAAACATTGAGAACTTTTCCTCTTGGAGAGATTTTCAAAAGAAGTTTAAAGAGAAGTATTGGTCAGGAAGTGCCCAGGAAAAATTAATATCGGACTTGTGGGACCCGAAGTATTACAATAATACGTGGGAGACAACGAGAAAGTATTTCGACTGGCATTTAACACAGGCGAAGTACTTAGATAAGGCAATGGAGGAAGAGAGGTTAGTTCGAATTTTAATAAGACGATTACCCATTTACACACGGAAAGATATATTATGTAGTGGGTGGAAAACAGTAGAAGGGTAGTTGTCCTTTATGGACGCACTGGATGCCTCAAATAAAGAGCGCAATGAGAACGTACACCAAAGTGAAAAATCAGAATTACAAAAGGAATAGTAAAAAAAAAAAAAAAAAACCATGAGGCCAACTTAGCCAGAGTACACCAGTGCAATAGAAATAATGGTAATGGTAATGATAATTATCAGAAGCAGCTTCCATCTTCGAATTTAGGTCCAGTAACTTCACAGGAATTCGTGCCAAGTAATAACAGAGCACAAAGTGGTAACGTAGTACCCCGATTTGGTAACCAACCAGTGATTACTAATAATGACGAAAACACCGTGTGATCTGGATCCAGGGTCGCGGTCCAGGTCGTAGACATACACTAGGAGGCCTGGTTCATATTAAGTATGTTAATTTCACGCACAAAATACCTACAAAAGAATGGTTGTTGCTGGGAGAACCAAGCTTGACTACCCAATAACCCATAACCAATAATAGCAGGAACCATTGAGACTTCTAGAGTTATAGATTCAGGAAGTGACATATCACTCATTTCTAGCATGTTCTTTAGCACATTACAGACTAGACATCAATTACTTCTGTTACCAATAACAGAAGTTTACATAGTTGGTATAACAGCAACGAAGAGCAAAGTTGTGAAACATGAAACCCAGGTGAACTGTTACATTGGAAACAATTTGTTTCGTCAGACATAGTTAATAGTAGAAAGCATCAATAGATGTATTATTTTGGTTAGACTGGCTATTAGAATTTAAAGTCAATTTAAACTTTGAGGAAAATCTTCTATGTTTTGGGAAAGGGGACAGTAGATATTGTGTACCGTTTGTGACAAGACAGCTACATTGGTAAACAAACAACTGAGTATCAATGTCGACGATTAACGGCTACAGCACAATTGTCACCAGAGATTGATAATTTAAATCATGTATCACATCGAGCTGATGTACAAAACAAAGTAAATGAATCTCCACTATTAATCAAAGAACAAAAACTAGATTTATATAGAATTCTAATGGAATATGAAAAAGTATTTTCCAATTGTCCCAGTAATATCAGCGATTACATATGTAAGTTTAAAATCAAAGATGACACTCCATTTTTCTGTAAGTCATATCCAATACCAGTAAGTCTGAAAGAAGCAGTTACGGAGGAATTGACAAAACGATTGACAACAATATAATAGAACGTAGTTCTAGCATCATGAATAACCCTTTAGTAGTGGTAAAAAAAGTTACAGGAGGTGTGGGATTAGTGCTAGACACATGCACATTGAATAAGCATATAGAGACAGAACGAGACAGACCCATTAACATCGATGAATTGTTATCCAAATTTGAGAAAGCAAGGTTTTTTAGCACAATGGACCTGACTGTGGGATATTGGCAAATTAGGTTACATTCTGAATCACAGAAGTATACTGCGTTTCTGTTTGATGGTAAATCGTATCATTTCAGTGTGTTACCGTTTGGACTTAACATCTCAGTATCAATATTTATACACGCGTGGGACGAGGCATTAGGGAGAGATTTGTCAAAGGATTTAATAATATATGTAGACAATATCCTCATAATCTCAGCTATCTGGGAAGAACATTGCCTAACCTTGATAAAGACCCTGAAAAAATTTAAAGAAGAAGGTATTACAGTGAAATTGTCTAAATTGCACTTTGTGTGGCAAGAGCTTAAGTTTTTGGGGCATATTGTAGGGGTGCAGGGGCTTAAGACAGAGACATATACCAGAAAGCAGATATATATCAGCTACAGTGTAACACCTGTGAAAGCACATACATAGGACAAACAGGTAGAACATTTGATGTCAGATACAAAGAACACACGAGAGCTTGAAAATATGGGACAAAACACTCCACATTTGCAGAACACCTAAGAGAAAATACCCACAAACCAACCACTATAGAAGATGACATGAAAATAATTAGAATCAACAATAAAAAAATACCTCCTAACTATGCAAGAAAATTACCACATACCAAAAACCAAAGCAGAGGGGAAAATCCTGTTGAATGACTAAATACACATGCCAAGCAATTCATTATTTACACTAATAGATAAAATAATAGAATAACATTTGCAAAAATGTATTAATATAATAATACTGCCCAATTTAATAATAATGAAACCATAATAATACTGCCCAATTTAATAATAATAAAACCAAACATCTTTACACTCACTCATCCATGAACCCCTCCACAGAATATTGAAACGCAAAGTCAAATCCGCTGTCACCAAAGTTTTCAACCACCCGCTAACAGCTAGTACCCCCCCCCCCCCCCCCTCTCTCACTCATACACACACACGGTATAAACATCATAAATAGAAGGTAGTCTTGAACATGTACTTTGTTAGGTTGGCAACAAATAGGTAAACATAACAAAGAAGATGAAACACGTAATGGACTCGCAATATTTACATTGTGAAAAACAGTTTATTACAAAATAGTTGTATCGAGTGACAAAAGAACAATAGTGCACCACAAAAAAGAGTGAGAAACAAGGTGAACAGTGTGTGGAAGGTGAGAGCACAAAAATGTGATTATACGGCAGTGATAAAAGTGGTAGTGCGACCTCCAGGTCAGATGTGACGAAACGCAGATCACAGCAAATCGTAAGTAATTACTTTTTTACAAAAAAATCATGAAGTGAACTGTTTAATAATCGAAAACTGACAAAACTTTATTTTTATAGATCCCACTGATGATGCCTTAGAACAGGAGAAGGAGAAACACGTATGGGATAAATAAAGTAACTAGCAGCAGGAAAAGGCAATTTTATTTACAAAACAAGTATAAAAACTTTGAGCTAATTTTAAATGAATTATCACATTTATCAACTGGATTAACACATTTAGAAGTAATAGGCAAACCTTTTGTAGGAGAACGTCTGATTAAATGTTTCAATTGGCCTGAACAACCTACTGTTGATTACTATCTTAATCAGGAAATAGTTTCCAGACATTTAGTTGAAAAGACACAACAAAGAGTGAGTAAATAATGAGAACTCAGTTGAACCTCAGTACAAGTTTGATGACCTAGTTCTGGTAAAACAACATCTTCAGAGCTCTGGCCTGAAGAAAGAGACACAAAAGTTTATTCAGAAATATGAAGGACCTTACTGAATACAAACAGTAATACATTCCAAATCCTTATTCTTAGTAGATCCTACAACTGGATCAGAGAAGTGAAAAAAACAATATAAAGGACATAAAGTTGTATATCTCCCAGGGACATTAATGTTCAGTGTTAACGGGCAGAGTGACGACCGTCGGATCGTTGTACATGGTGTTTCTTCTGTGATAAAACTTTCCTGCACCAAATTCCCCAACTTCTTACACAACCCCCCCCCCCCCCCCTACTTCTTACACTATTGTATCATTCCCCACTTACAGTTTATTAGAGAAACATACCAGCGAGAACTTGTTATTACGTCACCCAAAACTGCTCCTAGTAGGTGACTGTGTCATCCTCGGTTGTTAGAGAGTTGTGCCCGCTAGGAATTTTGATTGCGTCGTCTTCGGTTATTCCAGGGTGTCCCTACCTGTCCTCATGACTCATCCCGTCTTATTCCAACTTATTCTGACTTGCTAGGTGGCGACATGAGATGGGAATTGGTGCACACATTACCCCTGGGGCAAGACAGACTAAATCTGCCTAGCCAGCCAGTCTCTCCTGCTCTCCACGTATAGTTAGGTTGAATTCTTGCGTGATTTAATCTTTGTAAGTAATCGCTTCATCATCAGTTTCTGTGCAAGTCTGTGGACAGAAGTCTGGGTGAAGTCAAGGTCATTAAATCTATTAATATGAATAATTCCAAAAAATGATTTTCTTGAAAGCTGCCTGGTGATCCTAGTCTTAAATAAATAGGAAGAACCATACCTGGCACATAACTTTTGAAGTAATTTCCGAATTCATGAGAATACCCTTCTCACACTGAATGTAAGGTAATCAAGTTAAAGTCGCTGAAGCATAATTTTCATAGTAAACTGAATGGAATATTATATTTGTGGAAAACATAATATTGTGTGACTAGTTAATGACTGTGATAATGGAATAGAAAATTTTATACTTGGTACAGAATATTTTATACCTTTTATGAGATGTGATTTAGAGGGGAGGGTTTGTATCAATTTTGAAAGGGGGTGCGTATTATAGGTAAAAGTACGATTTAAACTAACAGATAAACCATGACTAACACAAAACACACATCACACCTTTCAAATGACCCTCGCAAACAAGTGTGCCTGATTCTTCATCATTTTTCGTTTCCGTAGCGTTGCTAAGACTTTCATCAGGGACCTCAAAAGCGAAGGTGGGAATGTCCGTTCTGTAGGAGGTGATTTAACACTATACCTCCTCCGGCTTCTCACTCAAGTACCGGTGAAGTATGGGTCCTGGGGAAGGGGGTGGGAAGGGTTTCCCATTTTTGGGGCTGTATTCTTTCTCTTCTTTGATCTTGGCAACCACATCTATTTTTTTTCCTTTCTTACTTCTCGTTTGAGGACCTATCTATTTCTCCCTCTTTCCATACTCATCTACTTCTATTGCAGAAGTCCTTCCTGGTTTCTGGGGCTTCCTATAACCCACAACTTATCTTCAGATAAGAAGGTCGAAGCACCAAGCTGCACAAATACACATCAGCATACACACAAAGACACATGGGTATGCAAACAATGGAACTACTGACGAGAAACCTGTCAAAAAATGAGAACCGTCAAGTGTTGTAGGGGGAAGGTATGTGTATATCGGGAAATATGCACACATTGTTGTCTATTGTGATGGATATATATTAAAATAATTAAGGATGCCACATCGAGTATATAAGAAGGAGGCGTGAGAAAGGAAAGAGAACGTAAGCCAGAGAGGAATCGATTGAGATAATTATTAAGGAATGTCAGTTTAACAAATATTCTGACAATTTGTAGCATAGTGGGACTAAGTAAACATATTATATAAACAGTAAGTATAAGTAAACATATTATATATTAAATAGTGTATAGAGACATAGTATATACCAAGTAAGTAAAAGTTGAAAAGTAGGGGAGGACTCCTGGGTCTAAATGAAGTATCAAGACGTGAGAGTGAAGTGTAAAATAGATTTTTATTTTTACCAGGAAATATTTAATTATAGTGTACATAAATATGTCTACTAGGGCAATGAACCATGAGGCCTACTCACAAAATACAAGGAGGGGGGGGGGGCGTACCTTGCTTTTGCTAAGGATATAGGGCAGGCGTACCTACATAGAGATAGGACAACCTGTGGCCTGATGAATAGGGATGATTTATATGGGGTGTACCTACCAGAACGGAAGGAGGAAGTGCAGTCATAGGGTCAACCCACATGTAAGGTACAGGTACTGATCCTAGGGGAAAAGAACAGTGTGTTGTTGTTGTGGTCTTCAGTCCTGAGACTGGTTTGATGCAGCTCTCCATGCTACTCTATCCTGCGCAAGTTTTTTCATCTCCCAGTACCTACCGCAGCCTACATCCTTCTGAATCTGCTTAGTGTATTCATCTCTTGGTCTCGCTCTACGATTTTTTACCCTCCACGCTGCCCTCCAATACTAAATTGGTGATCCCTCGATGTCTCAGAACATGTCCTACCAACTGATCCCTTCTTCTAGTCAAGTTGTGCCACAAGCTCCTCTTCTCCCAATTCTATTCAATACCTCCTCATTAGTTATGTGATCTACCCATCTATTCTTCAGCATTCTTCTGTAGCACCACATTTTGAAAGCTTCTATTCTCTTCTTGTCCAAACTATTTATCGTCCATGTTTCACTTACATACATGGCTACACTCCATACAAATACTTTCAGAAACGACTTCCTGACATTTAAATCTAAACTCTATGTTAACAAATTTTTCTTCTTCAGAAATGCTTTTCTTGCCATTGCCAGTCTACATTTTATATCCTCTCTACTTCGAACATCATCAGTTATTTTGCTCCCCAAATAGCAAAACTCCTTTACTACTCTGAGCATCTCATTTCCTAATCTAATTCCCTCAGCATCACCTGACTTAATTCGACTACATTCCATTATCCTCGTTTTGCTTTTGTTGATGTTCATCTTATACCCTCCTTTCAAGACACTGTCCATTCCGTTCAACTGATCTTCCAAGACGTTTGCTGTCTCTGACAGAATTACAATGTTATCGGCGAATCTCATAGTGTTTTTATTCTTCTCCATGGATTTTAATACCTACTCCGAATTTTTCTTTAGTTTCCTTTATTGCTTGCTCAATATACAGATTGAATAACATCGGGGAGAGGCTACAACCCTGTCTCACTCCCTTCCCAACCACTGCTTCCCTTTCATACCCCTCGACTCTTATAATTGCCATCTGGTTTCTGTACAAATTGTAAATAGCCTTTTGCTCGCTGTATTTTACCCCTGCCACCTTCAGAATTTGAAAGAGAGTATTCCAGTCAACATTGTCAAAAGCTTTCTCTAAGTCTACAAATGCTAGAAATGTAGGTTTGCCGTTCCTTAATCTAGCTTCTAAGATAAGTCCTAGTGTCAGTATTGCCTCACATGTTCCAATATTTCTATGGAATGCAAACTGATCTTCCCCAAGGTCAGCTTCTACCAGTTTTTCCCATTCATCTGTAAAGAATTCGCGTTAGTATTTTGCATCCGTGACTTATTAAGCTGACTGTTCGGTAATTTTCGCATCTGTTAGCACATGCTTTCTTTGTGATTGAAATTATTATATTCTTCTTGAAGTCTGAGGGTATTTCGCCTGTCTCGTACATCTTGCTCACCAGATGGTAGAGTTTTGTCAGGACTGGCTCTCCAAAGGCCGTCAGTAGTTCTAATGGAATGTTGTCTACTCCCGGAGCCTTGTTTCGACTCACGTCTTTCAGTGCTCTATCAAACTCTTCACGCAGTATCATATCTCCCATTTCATCTTCATCTACATCCTCTTCCATTTCCATAATATTGTCCTGAAGTACATCACCCTTGTATAGCCCCCTATATACTCCTTCCACCTTTTTGCTTTCCCTTCTTTGCTTAGAACTGAGTTTCCATCAAAGCTCTTGATATTCATGCAAGTGGTTCTCCTTTCTCCAAAGGTCTCTTTAATTTTCCTGTAGGCAGTATCTATCTTACCCCTTGTGAGATAAGCCTCTACATCCTTACATTTGTCCTCTAGCCATCCCTGCTTAGCCATTTTGCACTTCCTGTCAATCTCATTTTTGAGACGTTTGTATTCCTTTTTGCCTGCTTCATTTACTGCATTTTTATATTTTCTCCTTTCATCAATTAAATTCAATATTTCTTCTGTTACCCAAGGGTTTCTACTAGCCCTCGTCGTTTTACTTATTTGATCCTCTGCTGTCTTCACTATTTCATCCCTCAAAGCTACCCACTCTTCTACTACTGTATTTCTTTCCCCTATTCCTGTCAATTGTTCCCTTATGCTCTCCCTGAAACTCTGTACAACCTCTGGTTCTTTCAGTTTATCCAGGTCCCATCTCCTTAAATTCCCACCTTTTTGCAGTTTCTTCAGTTTTAATCTACAGGTCATAACCAATAGATTGTGTTCAGAGTCCACATCTGCCCCTGGAAATGTCTTACAATTTAAAACCTGGTTCCTTAATCTCTGTCTTACTATTATATAATCTATTTGATACGTTTTCATATCTCCAGGGTTCTTCCATGTATACAATCTTCCTTCATGATTCTTGAACCAAGTGTTAGCTATGATTTAGTTATGCTCTGCGCAAAATTCTACCATGCGGCTTCCTCTTTCATTTCCTAGCCCCAATCCATATTCATCTACTATGTTTCCTTCTCTCCCTTTTCCTACTACCGAATTCCAGTCACACATGACTATTAAATTTTCGTCTCCCTTCACAATCTGAATAATTTCTTTTATTTCATCATACATTTCTTCAATTTCTTCGTCATCTGCAGAGCTAGTTGGCATATAAACTTGTACTACTGTAGTAGGTGTGGGCTTCGTGTCTATCTTGGCCACAATAATGCGTTCACTATGCTGTTTGCAGTATCTTACCCGCACTCCTATTTTTTTATTCATTATTAAACCTACTCCTGCATTACCCCTATTTGATTTTGTATTTATAACCCTGTATTCACCTGACCAAAAGTCTTGCTCCACCAGCCACCGAACTTCACTAATTCCCACTATATCTAACTTTAACCTATCCATTTCCCTTCTTAAATTTGCTAACCTACCTGCCTGATTAAGGGATCTGACATTCCACACTCCGATCCGTAAAACGCCAGTTTTCTTTCTCCTGATAACAACGTCCTCTTGAGTAGTCCCCGCCCGGAGATCCGAATGGGGGGACTATTTTACCTCCGGAATATTTTACTCAAGAGGACACAATCATCATTCAATCATACAGTAAAGCTGCATGCCCTTGGGAAAAATTACAGCTGTAGTTTCCCCTTGCTTTCAGCCGTTCGCAGTACCAGAACAGCAAGGCCATTTTGGTCAGTGTTACAAGGCCAGATCAGTCAGTCATCCAGACTGTTGCCCCGGCAACTACTGAAAAGGCTGCTGCCCCTCTTCAGGAACCACACGTTTGTCTGGCCTCTCAACAGATACCCCTCCACTGTGGTTGCACCTACGGTACGGCTATCTGTATTGTTGAGGCACGTAAGCCTCCCCACCAACGGCAAGGTCCATGGTTCATGAGGGAAGGAAAAGAACAGTATCGTGACAGAAGTCACATTTTATAGGAATTATTCTGGTATTTGAATTCTATATACCACTAGCATTATTATGTGTTACGAGTATCGGAAAGAACACTTTCATTTGCCCAGTGTTCCTCCAGACTACAAACTACTGTGAATACTGAAACTAGTACGTGCTCAAGAAAAAATGGTACAAAGAATTAGAATAAAGGATGAAATAATCAAGTGTCTATTACACCTGGAGTTTATGATTGGAAATCAGAAATGTTGTCCGCACGTTTCCTACATACTAAAGAACTGACTGGAGCAATTTTGTAGTATTCTTTCTGTTTTAATGACTGTGATTATTGTTAATGGAAAATGAACAATTGAATATAGACTTTTAAGTACTTCATGTACTGGACTCACTAGAGGCAAGACGGGTTCATAAATTATGTGGTTGTTAAACCAATTTTATTGCAGATGTATTTTTATCGAATCTAACATGAGACCAATCTGTTGACTTGTAAACATTCTAATATTAATGTGAGAAATGGTGAATATTTTATTGATGGAAGCTGAAATATATTGAGACTGAACTAAAAGTATTCTTCGAGTACTAAGTTATTCCAAAAGTAGAGAGAGAGTCTTATAAATTCCTGTAACCAGCATTATTCTTCGGAAAAGAAAGTTTTGGAGATCGACGGAGCTGGCAACCCAGAGAAGAAGATCGGCTGTGCAGATCAAGTAAGTCAACTAATGTGAGAGAGGTGTGAATTCTGCAGTCCCACTTCACATCACTTCGAGTCATCTAAAGTGTTAGAACACGACCTGCAGCTGCAATTATAACTGATCCTTGAATGCATGCATGCTGGGTTACGATGACCAAAGGGCCATTGGAAAAATAAGTCGGCATGGTGAACGTGTGCTCCACTCTCGTCGTTACTAAAAAGAAAACAACACCCTTTCGAAAGTGCTCAACCCCACAGAACAATGAATAACAGCCACTGTGCAGTACACATTTCAAATAAGCAATTAGCAGGTTACCTGTACAATTAATAAATCTAAGAAAAATGATATAAAATGAAATTATTAAGTAAATGAAAGAAAATATCTAGGAATACTGTTATTAGTAAATGCCCACTCTCCACATGTTGTTAAACAAGATAAGTTGTCCTCCTACATCTGCACCCAACTCTGTAGACTATGTTCTTAAATGGCAAACAGAAAGGAGAATCCACGAGACAGACAGCCATGCACAGATGTGTTAAAATTCTCTATCTTATCACATCTGTCACTGGTGTGGTCATCACAGTGGCTGGCCAAGTGTTTGCTGTGGTTACTGCACCTCTCTTTCCTTCCTGGCATGATTTCTAACAGCCGTAAGGAAACCTTATTTGTTAAATTGTTCAGTTTGCGCTATAACCTTCTTATAGATATTGCTTTTTATACAGGCTGTTTTATTCTGGAAGAAATTCCCATCATTATCTGTCACTACTCCCAAATCACAAGATATTAGGAAGATCCAAAGTTCTTTCACAGCCTCAGCCACATTAACTGCTCAATCTTCAGTTTATTTTCAGATAGTTCAGGCATGGCCTGCAACCAGTCATATAATGAATCATTCCCAAATGGGTTCTGTTACTGCTGTGTCCTACGAAAGCTCCCAGAATAGTTCTGTATGCATATGTGATACTAAGAATAATGCTGCTTCATTCCTACATAACTGGGCTTGTGCTAGTTTCACCAGCAGCAACATGTGAGCCCAAACACTAGATATGTAGACTGAAATAGCTGACTGAATGGTCGATATATTTGGCTACTTTGTAACAGGAATTTTAAACCTTGCATGTCCCATAAAAAATAATTTGTTCATTATGTAAAGTCCTTATGTAGCAGACGTTGTATGTGGGAGCAGAAATTTTGTCTTGTCTAACAGCAAATCTAGATGTCTAGTGGCCTCTTGTCATTTTGGCTGTTTTTAAATTATTTTTACTTTAAGATTTTTGCTTTGTGGAAGCTTCTATTTGAGCATTCAGCAGATTGATTTGTGTGCAGGCATTTCAAGTTTATTCTCTGAATACCATTCTTGCAGTGTTTGTAGAATGTGTTTGCAGTTGTATTTTAGACTGTGTCTAAAATCAGCTACTAGTACCAATAGTATGAAATCCAAGTGTGCGATGCAATCTCTTGCGTGTCTCATCTTTTTTGCTTTGCCAATGATGACCTAAGGGAAATGTCCCATAAAACAGGCCAAGAAACAGAGCCTTTGTTTAGTTATTTCAAAAATTATTCTACGAGGAAAGTCACTCTGGCTCTTATGACACAGCAGTAGCTCCTGAGAGAATTACTGAGGGCTCCTGGACATCTGATGTCCCCTCCATTGCAAGAACAAAATGGGCACAGGTTATCATTACAAAACACTGCTGCACGATAGTTTCATTGAAAGAGGAGCGTCTGCTGATGCTTCGCGTATGTAGCAAAAAAGGAAGTGTGTTAGTCAGCTAACTTTACAACAGTTAAAATATTTTTCTATGAAACCACATTTTGTTTCAACATTTGCAAACTACACTGTTGAAATAAAAAAAGAATTTAAATATGTTTTGTAAATGACATCATGATCGCCTTCGACTGTAATTGTTTATTTGTACAAACCCTTGTCGGGTACCTATGTTACACGGTTTTTTTTTTTTTTTTTTTTTTTTTTTTTTTAGAACTGATATGTATTATGGCACACTGTAAGTCTTATTGTTTGCATTTTATTTTATTACACAACTGTTATGATGTGAGCCCCAGTTTATTTATACACTGCGTTTTTGCATTTTCCCTTCTGTAGTATACTACTTGAAATGGTCACACAGTCGAATTTACAACAATGTGTTGCACAAATACACAATTACAGTCAAAGGTGACCATGATGTCATTTACAAAATTGTTCACGATTGTGAACCCGCTTATGAGAAGTTAATCAATTTAATTACATTTTATGGGCTTTGTGTAAGGAGTTTTTGAAGATCCATACAAAATGTTAAAGGGTAAATACTTACACATGTTCAACTGCCGAACAAAGCTAGCCATATTGTTATGTTTATAGTACAAAGGTAACAGTTCTCGAGCAAATCGAGCCTGGTCGCGTATAAAGAAACTTGTGCCAGTCTGAAACAAAATTCACAGACTCAGCACAATAATAATGAAATGAAAGATCAGAGTATAGTTTAAAACAATACAATAACATTTTTAAAGATTTTAAATAAATTTTACAGGATATTTAGCAATCTGTCTAACAAACACATACGTAGAATTAAAAGAAATATTTATATGCTAACAATTGGATTCTGTAAAGGAAACTGAAGACAAACTAATGATTTATGCACTGAACAACTATTAAGATTCCAGTCTTCCATCAAACTCAGTTATCCAACACAATGTGGAAATTAGAACAATTTATCTTTACAATTGTTATCTACTTTCCTTGTTTACTGTACATCCTATTTAGCTGAACTGTTCCTGACAAACTGTGTACTATAACTACCAAGAATACCAGCTGGTAAAATTTTTCTCCAACTACAAGAAAAAGTGCAGGTGTAATACTGTTGTCTGCAAGATATTTTGCATTATATACTTCAAATTCTGCTATATGTACAGAACACTGATCTACAAGAAACACTTATTATTCTAACACTTTGTAATATGAAAATAGCTCATCTTCAAACTCATAACAATGACTGTAATTCCCTGTTGGCTGTGCAAACTGTAACGCTTGGAAAAATATCTATGTAAAAAATTTACAGTACAGGTGTATATCTCCAGACAACTGTAATAGAATCATTGTACATGTCGTCAAGCACCAGAAACTTCCGAGTTGAACAAGCTTAGATGTAAACAAGACATCACTGCATAAATTTCATCTCTATAGGAATGTGTCTCAAATCTCATCACAGTTAATCACTACAAAAAGAGTGCATTACAAACAGCAAACAAATTTTAAACATAATGAGATTGCTGGAGCAGTCTACCTAGTCCAAAAACACCATCTGATTGTAATGTAAAAGATATAAATCAGAAGTATGGTGGTCTGGGAGGCAGGTGTGGGTAGGGGGCTGGGGGAGGTCAGTGGTTAATGGATGGTTACATACATCAACAATGCACAACGGGACCTCACAGATGAACAATGGTGCAACTGGTACACTTCTACAGCACCACTGACCTCAACTGGTCAGTAACACCTCATGTTGGTGCTAAAGCACACTAAGAGTTATATTATGGTAGTGGTGCCAACTACATCTTTAAAGAATGTAGTCTATTTTGTGTCCATTCCGGAAATTACAAATGACCTTTCATCGTGAGTGACATTTTAAAATCTTGAAATTTATCACACAAGTTACATTTGAAGACGCAAATGGCTCCACAGTCAGGGTAATGGCTTGCTTCACAAATCCGACATGATATGTTTCAATCAAGGAAAATGCAATGTCATTTCTGCACCACTGCACTCAATGGTCTCTCAGAGAATTATCCTTAGACCCAAATTAAACAAACTGTACAAAAGGTCGTATTCTGTGGAAAGGGAATATTACAACTTCCTAGTTCCAAAATCACCCAATGTGTAGCTGCATGAACATATGAGAAATATGCCAGTCCTGCCCCCAGAGGAGTTCCGTATTTTCCAATCAACTCCATGTTTTGATGCCGTGTAGAAACTTTTGTTAGTCCATTCACTTGGGGGTCTTCATCCACAACCAATTTTGTCAGTGAAAATCCTTGTGTAGTGCTGAAAATGAAATGAAGTATACTTGTGTCACAAGTCAATTCTGGAGTAAATTCTCCTGGTTTCATTATTTCCAGGTGCTGCGATTTTTGCAAACAACACTGTAATGATACACAGTCTGTATACAACAGCACACCTGATTTTAGTTATAGGCCACACTAATAATAATGATGATGACAGAAAACTTAGGAAGACAAATTAAATTATTTTAAAGATAAAGAATCAATCATCTTAAAGATGAAGCCACAAGTAATATAACAGGACAAACTAAAAACAGCTCAAAGTTTATTTGCATTTGAATCCCTACAATATTTTGCACATATTTAAAGCATTTAAAGCATCTAGGTTACGAGTGACGTCATCTACTACCACTCTATTCCTATAGCTGGAAATGACTGTAAGGGGCCCAGTAAGGGCAGCAAGGAATACGAAGTTGGAGCAGCAAGTGCCTCTAGAATTCGGAAGGGAATGATCGATATAAGTAGAAACAACGTTGCATAAGTAATTTCTGCAGGTGGCTCCTGTTGTTAAAATGTCCCCACAAGCTCACAGGAAACCTGTGCTGGAGGGCTTGTGGATGTTCCAGCCACCTTAGTTTAACACTTAACAAGAGTCCTGAGAATACTAACACAATACCATCCTTACCTTGTCAGCTGAATTTTCTCAGCAAAAAATTCATTTAGGAGTACCTAAGTTAGGAAACTGTCAGGGTCTGCCCCAAGGATGGACTTTATAGTTTAGCAGGGAAGATGAACACCTACACCAATTCTAGAAGATTGTTAATAATAATTCAAATACAACCAATCAGGAAGTTTTACAATACGAACTGGGTAGCAGGTAATCATTCAAGGACAGGGAAAAATGGATTGAGTGATAAGCGAGATACCAGAACAGGAAACTGAAGATGACAATGGCCTAGTGAGTTCAGCAGTGGCAGGAGAATAGGTAGGAGCAGCAGTGAACAAGTGCAGTCGGCAGCAAGTAGCCATCTAACTGACATGAATTTAAGACACTGAATCATTTCATCTGTAATGGCAGTGTGTGGCTGGAAGGAAAACACTGAATCTTCCCAGCAGAAGAATGGATGCAGTGGTAAAGAATTGTACAGCAGAGTTTGCCGCAGCAAACTGGTGAGAAGTGTGCAACCATTTACATGTGTTACCAATGCTAATTTTTTTATCGAAACTGAGAAAGTATTTTTTTGTAGTTTAGTGAGTTCAGCAGTGGCAGGAGAATAGGTAGGAGCAGCAGTGAACAAGTGCAGTCGGCAGCAAGTAGCCATCTAACTGACATGAATTTAAGACACTGAATCATTTCATCTGTAATGGCAGTGTGTGGCTGGAAGGAAAACACTGAATCTTCCCAGCAGAAGAATGGATGCAGTGGTAAAGAATTGTACAGCAGAGTTTGCCGCAGCAAACTGGTGAGAAGTGTGCAACCATTTACATGTGTTACCAATGCTAATTTTTTTATCGAAACTGAGAAAGTATTTTTTTGTAGTTGTATTTCAAGTGATAAACCCCCCCCCCTCCCCCCCCCCCCCCCCAAATAAAACAATGAACAATGTACCTTGCCAAGGTGCGATGGCTTGGGGTATCAATCATAGACGTAGTTGAACTGTAAGCAAGTCTGGATGACCAATTTCTTCAACCTTGCAACAATGTCCAACATGGCTTAGCTATGTTGGTATTGCAAACAGTTGAAAATATGGGGAAATTATAGCCATTATTTTTCCCCGTCAGCATGCAGCTCTATTGTGTGGCCTTATGATAATGGTATCCCCTTGTATATAACATTCTGGAGGTAAAATAGTCCTCCACTTGGATCTCCGTGCAGGGACTACTCATGAGGACATTACTAGGAAAAATGAAACTGGTGCTGTACTGGTCAGTGCATGAAATGTTAATCACTTAATTAGGTACATAGGGAGAATTTAAAAGGAAAATGGATAGCTTGAAGTTAGATACAGTAGCACTTAGTCAAGTGTGGTGGCAATAACAACGGGACTTCTGGTCTGAGGAATATAGGTTTGTAAATAGAGAATCAAATAGAGGTAATGCAGGAATGCCTCTTATCATGAATAAGGAAATAAACACATGGGTAAGCTATTACGAACAGCACAGTAAACCCATTATTGTAATCAAAATAGAAACAAAGTCAAACCCACTACATCAGTACACATTTATATATCTACTAGCTCCACAGATGATGAAGAGATTGAAACAATGTATGATGAGATAAAAGATATTATTCAAATGGCTATGGGAAACAAAAATTTAATTATCATGAGCGAGCAGAATTCAATAGTAGGAAAAGGACAAGTAGCAGGAGAAAATGAAATTGGGAGAAAAGAAATGAAAGGGGAAACCATCTGGTATAAAACTTCCTGGCAGATTAAAACTGTGTGCCGGACCGAGACTCGAACTCGGGACTTTTGCCTTTCGCGGGCAAGTGCTACGAGCTGAGCTACCCAAGCACAACTCACGCCTCGTCCTCACAGCTTCACTTCTGCCAGTACCTCGTCTCCTACATTCCAAACTTCACAGAAGTTCTCCTGCGAACCTTGCAGAACTAGCACTCCTGAAAGAAAGGATATTGCGGAGACATGGCTTAACCACAGCCTCGGGGATGTTTCCAGAATGAGATTTTCACTCTGCAGCGGAGTGTGCGCTGATATGAAACTTCCTGGCAGATTAAAACTGTGTGCCGGACCAAGACTCGAACTCGGGACCTTTGCCTTTCCTTTAAAGAAGCTCTCCCCCCCCCCCCTCCCCCAAATCACCAGCAGGTGCCAAAAAAAGGGGGACAATTCTCCGGCCAGGTAGGGAGGGTAAGCCCACCTGGAGGTGGTCTTGAGAGCCCCAGGAGAGGGGGTGACGGGACTGGGGTAAGGAGGGGGGACGAGCAGGGAAGAATGTAAGAGAGGCAAAGTTAGATATCATAGACACAGGGTGAAAATGGTCATATATCTGACAAGCCTCAGTGTATAATAAACAATCAAGGGTCATATCCTCCTGTATCTCCTATTCCTTCTTGTCGGACAATCTGGCGAGCAAGAAGAGCGATGGTCATGGCCATTAACACACATGGGCGGTGGAACACAGGAGCTCCCCTCATGGAGTGGGTGTAAACATTCACTGCATAAAGGGTCTGCTGTACAGTGGGAAGACATGTGCCCGAAATGCAAACACTAAGAACACATCATGGGTGGCGGGTTGTATGACTTCATATTACACCAATAACACATAACACTTGACTTTCGCTGGGAGGGTATTCCCATCAAATGTCACAATAAAAGCACTGGTGTCAATGCAATTATCCTTATGGCCTTTCTGAACATGCCAAACAAAATGATGCCCCACCTTTTCAGATTGGCCTGGAGTTCCTCTTCAGAATAATGGATGAGATCCCTACGAAAAATGACTTCTTTAACCACATTCAAAGGCTGGTGTGAAGTAATGGACACAGGGATGTTGCCAGGATGGTCACAGGTATTAAGGGCCACTGTCTGAGTGATGCAATAAGTTCTGATCAACAGTGAACCCGACTGCATCTTACTCAGTGTGTCCAGTTTGCCAAACTTGTCTTCGATAGATTCTACAAAAAATAATGGCTTACTAGAGGTAAAAGTGCCCACTTAAGTCCAAGTGCAGACCAGTTATTGGGAAAAGGGATCCAAAGCTGGCACACCTGGCCCTCCTTCCGAGGTTTAGGCCGGGAACTGAAGGCCACAAAGTTATAAGAAGCAACTTTAAAAGAACCACTGTCAACTAAAGACACTAAGAGGAACAGCCAGCTTGAAACTTAATGCATTTCTTATGTAAAGTGTTTGCCCTGATACCACCCACTCCAATCAGGGGCTCTCCCCCTGGAACCATCCATCACAGTAGGGGCCACTTGGAACAGCAGTCATTGCTGGGAGTTCTGATGTTCCAGAATGACAAGCAACCACTCCTAGGCATACACAAGGATGTAGCAGCTCATGTATCAGAAACGTGATCCCCACATTGTCAGAGAGCTCAACCAAAAGAGTAGATAATGATCCCACTACACGGACTGGCTACTGTTCTGGCTATCTAGCATTAAAGAAAATTGGTTCTGAGGAAAAGATGGAAGAAGCCATAAAGCGACATGCCGAAGACACTAAATGGTGTTGTCCAGTTAGCTCACAATGCAGAGAGAAAATTTAGAAGGGACTTCAAACTTCGCAGCATGACAAAATATGCTTTTTTAAAAAAAAAAAAAAAAAACCAGGTACAAAAACCTGAAGGAATACTGGAATTCAGCCCGGAGGCTGGCCATGCCGACATAAGCATGGACATCAAGAGAGGGGAAGGAAGGGGCAGAGAGGAGTGAACAAAGACAGGGAGGAAGGAGCATGAGGAAGGGAATATAGCCCAGAGGGAAAAAAGGGCCACAACAGCTCGGAGCCCTAAGTGCGCCATGTATGAACTCGTGTAAGAGCTGTGAGGCCCGGGGGTTATTGGGTTATATTGGGATGGTTTGCTAAATTTGCTAAAAACACAAGAAAAAATGTTCGTTTCATAAAGAACTTGCCTCACTTCTCGGCACATATTCTTTTGAGGGATATACACTCGATAAAGTGATCCCTCAGCTTTCCATCCCATCGGAAAAGCAGGTTCTGTCAAACTTTGCAAAATACTTGTTGACTGCAACCATCACTTTCTCATTTGATGAAAATTTCTTCACAGCAAGCCGAAGTTTCAAGTTAGGAAAGAAACAGGAAGAAGTCAGTTGGGGCCAAGTCTGGTGAACAGGATGTATGAGGAACCAATTCACAGATCAATTCATGCACCTTCACCTTTGTTATCACTGATGTGGATGTGGTGCATTATCCTGGTGAAAGAGCCCTTTTTTGCGTGCCAATATATACCCAACACAGGTTTCAAACAATTTAACAATGAAGTGTAATAGGCTCCAGTTATGCTTCTGCCTTTTTCTCAAGTAATCTAAGAGGATTATTCCTTTAGAATCCTAAGAAACATTGGCCATCGCCTTAACAGCTGACAAAATGATCTTAGCCTTCTACAGTACACTAAGCCTTTGCCCTTTGTTTTTGCTGCCGTTTTGACTTTGGTGTGTAATGATGGATCTAAGTTCCAGCAACAGTCACAAATTGGCATAAAAGTCTTGTGGATTGCAATTAAACATTGCCAGACACCGTTTTGAAATAGTGTGATAGATGTACTTTTGGTCATCTGGGAACAATCGTGGCATTCACCTCATATACAGCTTGTTTAAGGCCAATTCTTCGAGCAAAATATTATGCATTCACTCAGTTGAGCTGCCTAGTCTCAGCAATCTCACGAATTTTTATTTGGTAGTCTTGCATTACCACGTGATGGATTTAGCCAATGATTTCCATTGTGGTGACCTCAATTGGACAGCCGGGTGCACTTTGTCTTCTGTGGTTGTCCGATCATGTTTAAATTCATTAATATAAAAGTAAGTGTCTTCAACGATGGTGCAGATTCCAGATGACCTTCATTCAATTCAGTTTTGATTGAGTTCAACTTTTCAAATTAAAATGTTTAATAAAAGCATGAAATTCAGTTTTCTCCATTTTCAATCACAGTACGAGCTTTTGTAGATGCCAAGATATGCAAACATTTTCATCTGTAAGTTCCAAGAAATTGTAGTAATATGGGTCTTATGAACAATGTGATCCATCAGTGTATTCTTTATTCCTGAAAGCTTACATTGCATACTGATGTCTGTGATGTTTTAATTAGCGTGTTTCAGTTGTAATGTTGTTTGTGTTGTTCATTTAGTTATTATGGGAATAGCTTACATCAACATGTATGCCAGATATACAGGTCCAGTGCATATTGGTGCACCTATTGAAGATCATGTGGCTGCTAATTTGTTTTCATAGTTGTCTTCCTGGGAAGAAAGGGAGTGGGCAGCAGGACGGGGTGGGGGGGGGGGGGGGGGGGGGGGGGCAAACAAGAGGGGGCATTTGTTACAGGATTCTCAACCTTTCCTCGAAATGAGTGTCTGTGGTGCTGCTACATTTCAGATTTAGCAATGCTGAGAACAACAACAAATACTGTAGCTTTTAGTAAGCAGTATACAACTTGGGTTTGTTTGATTGTCTGGATGTTCACAGTAAATTTCAGCATTTACCTCAACTGGTTCCCATATCGGCTCATTTTACAGTAATGGCAGATGCAGGTATCATGTTACCAATTGCATGGTCCATGTGACACAACTGCACAACAATGTATCAAACTGAGGAGACGCAGACTATATTCATTCAGTCTTAGGTTGACAAGTCTTGGTTCTACCAGTCAACTCGAGGGTTATGTCAATAGATTTCTCACATTTATCCCATCAAATGCTTACACTAAAAAATTTTGCTTTTGAGATAAATTTTGTTAATACTGTATTACGGCAGTCAACATAACAAAAAGAGTCATAAAATAATGATATAAAACCATTAGAATGGCATCAAAGTTGAATAAGCATGATTTTTATAATTATTTCCTGTGTCTCCACTTAGAGGAGTTTCAAAGAGGGGAATTTTTATGGTTATTTTTGTTAATATCGTGTAGTGTTTCCATTGACATATTAATAAAAATGCAATTTGCAAATATTTTAAGGCTGTAGTTTGTAACATGTATGATTTAATAATGTTACAAAAATTGTACTAATGAAATATGCTCATCTTTTAGATACGAAAACAATCTTATGTTCAGATGCATACCAACGGGATAATTGTGGAACATTTGAGGAACAGTACGCTTTGTGTACTTCAGTCAGCTTAAGTTGGTAGGACACAATTTCTCAAACTCCTCAAATTAGTTATATAAAAAGGGCAATTTTAGAATCTTGCCTTCTCTTGGTAAACTTATGAGTACCCCCATGTTTGTTTAGAATATTTCTTTGGAATTATTTGATGGCAGCTGCAATGACACTTATCTGTAGCATCCAAGACTTACATTAGGTTGGAAGTTGACAAATTAGTTGAGAGTCAGCAAAGTCAGTTAATGTTTCTGGCAATTTTCTTTTTTTTCCCTCCTTATAGGCCTACACTGTGTAGTACCCCTATTCTATTACATGTCTGGTGAAAACCTCTACCTTTTTTTCCACTAGCAAGACTGTACCCATAAAAAACTACTACTGTTGTGGTGCCATTAATTTGTCGGTTTTGTGTTGCTAACGTTTTTGTTTTGTTTCTTCAGACATGTATCTATGGTACCTTAATTATGCCATCATTCTGTTGAGGCTTTACTGAATCGTTTACTAATTCCTTACAATGGCTAGAGGTGGAAATGTGCCAGACATCATTTATTACAACTAAATTAAATTACATGAATTGTATTTAATGCACCCCACAGTGAGGAATATCTGGACTTTAGGAAGAAGTCAAGGATGTTCATTTTATTTTGAGTGAAATGTGATAAAATTATGCAACTTCAGGACACATGCGCGCGCGCACACACACACACACACACACACACACACACACACACACACAACTCTAATACACACATCACAGAGACAGTATGTGTATGTGAGTTGTGCTTGCATGAATGTGTGTGTATGTTTTCTACTTCAGAAGATGGCCTTTTGTCGGCAAGCTCAAATACGTCTTTTTGTTGTGCCTATCTGAGATTCTTTGTTTGACATTAATTTCCGAAGTTTCTGTGAAGATGCTCCTCAACGGAGTAAGAGCTGCACATTAGAAAGTTTTTAATTTGGTCTTAAATTCAACTGCATTATCCATAAGGTAGGCTTTCCAGGTTGCTTAACACATGCATACCTACACATTCGACTCCTTTCTGCACCAATGTTAAATACTTGAGGTTATGTAATTGTTGTTTTTGGTCTTCTTTTTGAGAAAAGAGAAACACTGGCAATTAGAAGTTTTTATATTCTGAAACTGTTGTCTCTTAAGTTGAATTTCTCCAACAACTGACTTTATAACCCATTAGAGAATGTAAATCTGTAGAATTAATTAAACTCTTGATTTTTCAAGTACCTACAGCTGCACTCATGCATAGTGCAAATGTAGTTGAAATGAGAAGATTCATTAATTCCAGTGCAACAGTTTGCCAATAACTGTTGTGATCCTACCTGTAGTTCTATAAAAATTGTGACAAACAATTTCAATCAACTTCCTTCCAAATTCACTGGAAAATTATAGACTAGCAGCTTGTGTAGGACAAACATACTGACTGGGACGTACTGTAAAGATTACTGGAGGGGGGGGGGGGGGGGGGGGGGGAAATTGAAGGAAGATAAAGGCTTGATTTCAAACTGAGACCACTACAGAGAGATTGAAAGAGGAAATTACTCGTGTTCTTTTCAGAGGAAATTAACAATTAACATCATGACTTTCGTCTAAGTGATTAATATCAACCAAAGAAAAATCTAAATTAGGATTGTAAATCAAGGAATTGAACTGTCATCATCTTGAAGGCAAGTCCAATCTGGTAACTCATTCATGGGTATAAAGCAAGAAGTCACCTGGAACAGAACTTTTACCACCGGAAATTTGAATGGGTAAGCATACTGATTCCCTTTCTAAGATACTTAGAAAACAGCCTGACACAAGATATATCATTTTATAGTGAAAGCAAATACATTGTGACTCACAAATTTTCTGCTCGAAAAGTTTTGCAAAATTACATTCTGTGGAGGAGGCAAGGAATATATTATTGATTTGCTACATGTTTATGGCATCATTACTACCACAATCAATTAAAATTATGTGATCATACAGAAATATACAAGCAGTCATTTCACATGCACATCATCCACAAATGGGATATAAAAGGGAAGTAATGATACCAAAGGCAACTGATAACTCTAACAAATAAATGGCATGTCACTGTTCATGGAGAACAAATATAAATACAGACACGCACTCATTTATTTGCCTTGCCTGAAAGTAATATTTGGCAATCAACAGCAAGTGGTGCTACTTTTAATGACTATTTCAATAACGCCCAACAAAAACACAGAATATACCAAGAGTAGTTTAAATTTGCACAAGATTCCAACAACATGACAAACAATTCCACAAACAAAAGCGATCTCTGGGAGAAAGCGTTACGGATATGGCAGACATACTAGTCTTGTCAGGTGCACAGCACTGTCTTTAATAGTAATAATATTATGGATTATTTTGCGCAACAAAGAAAGGGGGCTGATCAATTCTTAATTGCTCCTTTCCAACTACATGTGATCAATAAAAACAGTAATAATACCCTTAATTCTGCAACGGTATGGTAGTTATCGTATAAGAACTGTTGAAGAAGGTAACATTAAACAAACTACTCATTCAAACTGTTGAAGAAGGTAACATTAAACATAATCTACTCTTTCGAACACCTCATATCGCGAATACTGCACTTGTCTATTGCAACCCGAGTTAGGCTTGGCGTGGGTTCAATAGACCATATCAATGAAACCCTTACAATTTCATATAAACACTTCAGAACGAGTTACACGAAAATCATATACTGTTCTCAAAGTTGAAATCTAAGAAAACAACAGTTACAACACAAAGCAGACACTTTCGGTAATTCTTTGTATGTGACAACTCATTTCACGTCATTTAAAACTTTTTCACAATAACAGACTTCTCTCTTATTCAAAATAATTAATGTTTCAAAATCCTATTTACATACCGAACTCCAACTTATTAAGTCATTCGTCTGAGGGTCTTCAACCATTTTCCATAATTTTGCTAGGAATGCGGGAACGTTTGTCCCGAGTTCTTCAATAGAATGCATCCTGAATTATGTTTGGAACGAAAATATCAGATCTACTGCCTCTCAACACCTTGACACATCAGATCATAACGTTCAATGGCGAATAAACAACTGAACTAAGTGCGAACAACAAACTTGAAACCATAAATGGCACATATAGACTCTCTGAAATTCTATTAAGTGTAATAATTTTCTTCAGCTATTTTGCTTCGCACTTGCTCTTCAAATGTAAATAATCAACAGCACAACACATTCAACGTCAGTATGTCGGCAACTGCTTCTACAGTTCTTCCAACCAATTACATTGTGACTTTCCTAAGTTGTCACGTTGCAGGCAGCGTGTTACCAGGCTCTGTACAGTACGACTAAAATCTTCTGAAACAATTATGTAAACCCATGGGTACTTATACGCCAAATCTCACGCAGTTTCTCCTATATAAACTAACCAAAGTAAGCACTGTGTTTAAAAATTTCACGAGTAGAAAACAAACGTTTATGACATGCTGGGTACCGTAAAAACAGTTTCTGCTTCTAATGGTGCAATACTTTTGGAGACTTCGCCATACGGAGAACGTGTTAGTACACGTGACTACGATCAAAGACATACTATGTTGTTGTGGGTCTTTCTCTTTCTACATTTATTTTTGTTTGTCAAATGATGTGTGTTTTTTGATGATATTCTGTTGAAATAGTGAAATCAAGCGTGGAATTATATTAGTCTTACAAATAAACATTTTAACGAAAATAAGTATATAATATGACGGCACCTCTGAGGCGAAGCTATTATCGATTTTGGAACAGTAAATACTTGTGCATCGAACATGCTGTAAAGTCAGCTGATTAAACTATTAAAGATCAGTACTGTTAATCGTAAAGGCTGAGCAATGGTTGCAGTGGAAAACCTCGGACGCGTACTGAGTGATCTTTTTCAGAGAAAAGGAAAAGGTTCTAATTTGTGATCTTCTTGATGATACTTCCCGTTCTTTATTTACATTAAAATAGTATTTTTGTAGAACATTTATGCTTATTACAATATTTAGATACACCGGAATACTGTCAACAAAAGATATCATTACTACTAAAGTGCTGTAGTGATACACAAAAGTATTTTGATATTTCACTTTGTATAATTGATTGTACGCATGCTTTTTTCCGCATGAGCATGTTCCATTACGTAATGTTAACGAAGTTATTGACTGATGCGAAGCGCGAGTTTGTCAGTGTACATAAACAAGTTTGACTACCAATATTTTTGAATGTTTGAATATTATTGCAAGGAACACAAGATAGATTCTGCAGTCTGTTTTTGTGGAGTCTTATTATTTTTAACGATTCATCATTGCCAGCTTTGTCGTATTTTGATTGCGTATTGTATCGACAGCTTTACAGGATAAATTCAGTGGCATGAAATAGGATTTGTTAGAGCAAAGGGCCACATAAATATATTTAGTTTATGGTGCAATATTATGCGGTCCTATGATTTTATGTCATTCAGTTGCCTTTAGCGCGTCGTTGTACTATCTGTGGAACTAACTTCGCATTCTGTAACAGAAATTTAGAGTAGAAACTGGAAATGGAAAAAAACTGATCTCTCAAAGGCCTTTGATTGTGTAAATCATGGAATTATTTTAGATAAGGTAAATCATTATGGTTTGAGGGGGGCGTTGCAGAAATGGTTTAATTCATACTTAACTGGAAGAATGCAGAAAGTTGAAATAAGTGGTTCATGTAATGTTAAAACAACAGTTGATTCCTCAAACTGGGGGGCTATCAAGTACGGGGTCCCACATGGTTTGGTCTTAGGTCCTTTACTGTTCTTGATATACATTAATGACTTACCATCCCACATTGATGAAGATGCAAAGTTAGTTCTTTTTGCTGATGATACAAGTATAGTAATAACATCCAAAAACCAAGAACTAAGTGATGTAATTGTAAATGATGTTTTTCACAAAATTATTAAGTGGTTCTCAGCAAATGGACTCTCTTTAAATTTTGATAAAACACAGTATATACAGTTCCGTACAGTAAATGGCACAACTCCAGTAATAAATATAGACTTTGAACAGAAGTCTGTAGCTAAGGTAGAATTTTCAAAATTTTTAGGTGTGTCCATTGATGAGAGGTTAAACTGGAAGCAACACATTGATGGTCTGTTGAAACGTCTGAGCTCAGCTACGTATGCTATTAGGGTTATTGCAAATTTTGGTGATACGAATCTCAGTAAATTAGCTTACTATGCCTACTTTTATTCACTGCTTTCGTATGGCATCATATTCTGGGGTAATTCATCGTTGAGTAGAAAAGTATTCATTGCTCAAAAACGTCTAATCAGAATAATTGCTGGAGCCCACCCACGTTCATCCTGCAGACATCTATTTAAGGATCTAGGGATCCTCACAGAATACATATATTTGTTGTTAATAATCCAACCCAGTTCAAAAGTAATAACAGTGTGCATAGCTATAACACCAGGAGAAAGGATGATCTTCACTATGCAGGGTTAAATCTGACTTTGGCACAGAAAGGGTAAATTATGCTGTCTTTGGTCACCTACCAAACAGCATCAAAAGCCTGACAGATAGCCAACCAACATTTAAAAATAAATTAAAAGAATTTCTAGATGACAACTAGGCCTACTCCTACTCATTGGCTGAATTTTTAGATATAAATTAAGGGGGGGGGGGAACCCTTAAACATTAGTGTCATGCAATATTTTGTGTAATGTAATATCTTGTACAGACATCTTTTATTAAACTGACACGTTCCACATCATTACGAAGTGTTGTATTCATGATCTATGGAATATGTATTAATCTAATCTAATCTACTGTGAATCCGTCATCACATGTCAGTTAAAATATTAATAATAGAATTGAGTACCTTGTGTATAGTTAAAAATTCATCTGTCACCCTGAAAATGAAAGAGTGGACATTTGTTTCTGAATGTTAGATTTTTTAAATTTTAAATGATTTTTTTTGTACTTAGCAGTATTCTGTCATATGATTGAGTACTTTTAGTTGCTGCTGCACATTTGATAGTGTACCGCCAGTTTCCCAAAATTAGTTGGAACAAAGGCTTGAAATGAAGAGGATTACTATGGTTTCTTCATCTTGACAACTATTTTCTAGTGGACCTACCGTGTTGTAATGCAAATTGAGTTAGAGTCAAATGCCTGCATGATGATGGTCATGTTATTTCACAACATATCTACACTCCTTTACATTATTCATAGCAAATGCCCTTCAAACAAACTAACTAACAAAAGACCTTAGAATGTGGTACCTGGTTAATACTTTTACACTGAAAATTATTTACTCGCTGTACATTCCGAATGTAGATCTGCTATGGGATTACCCACATAGAAACTTTTTTAAATGACAAAGATTTATTCTACCTATTACAAGATTCATAACCATACAACTTGAAACAAAGCCCTTGTTGACAAACATAATTTCAGCAACATATGTTGTTAGCAGTTTAATGGCAAAGTTCGGTACTGAGTAACACCAGAATTCTAGTACAGTTGCTTCTTGATTTCAATATTTTCTCAATTCTTTTTAAAGTCGTTTAGTACACTTTGTTGCTAGATGGAGGAGAAGACCATGGTAAAAATTACATGTTGGATTCCCCTTGCAAATTTCAATGTAGTGCGAACATAAATTTTTGGCTGGTTAATTTGTTACCCCAGTCAGAGTTACTGCCTTTACATTTTTTTGGCTTTGCCAACTAGCAGCCAAACTGTAACCTTTCAACCTAACCACCTAGACCATGGGTTGTGCTACAGATCAGTCTTTTACAGCAACAAAGATTTTTTAATTTTTTTTTTTTTTGTGGGGGGGGGGGGGGGCTGCCCTGTACGTAACTTTTGCTAAAGACAATTAATACTGCCATGTAAGGGTAAGGCTTAAGTACCCTCTGACAAATGGATGCATGTAACTGACCATTGGGATAACCATCATACAAAGTTTTCACATGTTTTTAGTGGAAAAAACCTGTGTAAGTGATTCTTATCACTTTATAGTGTGGAACAGTATTTGTGAATTAAGTCTACACCCCTTAAATTACATACTAGCAGGTTCTTAGCTATGACACTGAACAGTTCTTCATTTTAGTTACCTGAGTAACTTATCAACAGTAACAAGAGTGACAAATTAATAGTTGTACAGGTGTAAGGAATCATTCTTGTAACATATCGCATCAGGTTTTTGCATATATTTATCCATAAATGTATTGCTGAATAAATCAGTTGAATTGTTATTGACAGTTTTGTCTTCCTGGGAATAAACCATTTTTTCTTTGTCATCTTTTGCAGCGAATATGCTTCGTAAAATTTCCAATTTTTTTCCCCCTGCACTAATGCAGCAGGTTCTGGAATAAGCAAAAAATTTTAGTTTTGATTCAAATTCTGGGAATAGTGGTTTATTGAGGAACTTAATGATATTTTGTAGGTAAAGATGAGTAGTTCTCTATAAATATGTGTGAGCATTTTGAATGTGTTGCACAAATTCAAAATTTTAAGTTATGCTTTATCGTTCTAGAGGTGGATGTATGCAGACTGATAGTGAAAATTATATTATAAAAGCAACCTACTATTTTAAATTCTTAGAAGTTAACCTCGCTGTATTTCTCAAACCTTGCTTCATCATGTGGTGTAAACTCTACTGACATGTCTTGTCTTTCAATGTGCTGCTAAGCTACCTATGGCCACTATTAAATGTTTCCAGGAGTGGGGTCCCAGTCCGATGTGAACTTGTGCTCTAGTTTACTACAGTTTTCTTAAATCACCTCAGATGATGATTACTTAAAACAGCTGCTTGGGTGATTTCTACATTATTTTTTTGTAGTGTGATCCAACTCTAATAAGGTCAACTAGATATTGGGCGTAACCTTTGTTTTATCTTGACACACAATTTAAATTTAGAAATGAAGAGCAGTGTCAAAGATTCTATAGCCAAAGAGGCAATGTTCAAGTACAAGTCAGCATTGTTTTGCTTTAAGGAGGAGGAATAAAATTGTATGAATGCAGCATGAAATCTTGGGAACCAGGCTTGCTTTTATGCTGTAGATGTCCTTGTGACTGCATAATTCTGGAAATATTATTGGAATATGGCATTACTAAGAAGTGTAGCCAAGAAAAAGAATTATACCGTGAAATTGAGGGAAAACTCTGAAAAGAAAAAAAAGATGCATTTGAAATATGTTGATTAAAAGTAATTCATGTGGTTTGCACTGCCAAAAATGATTTGTGATGTTTCTCAAGATGGTGCGGTAAATGTATATGAAACACAAAGATGATTAAAGTATATTGTCTGAAAGTTTTTATTTCAAAACACACTTCAATCTTCTTAACAAAACACTGGAAAAATTAATTAAATCATGAGAAAAGTTGAGAATCACTGGATTATTAGCAGTGATAATATTTTTAAGAAACTAAGCATTGATCATGAAATAGTTGTGAATCCTATAGATTAGACTGTATTGTAATAACATAGTTCCACTTTGATGGATCATAATTCCTTCTATGAAAAATATGTAACAGAACAAATTTCCATCTTTTTGTGACTGCTTGTTGCAGCTGACAATAACCAAAACATCAGTGACTGTGAGTTGGGGCAGATGGCCTCTTTAGTATGGTCCCTTCAAATCTCACAAACCAACCAACTGTGAGTTGCTTTTGAATCAAACTGTTTCAAAATGGTGCCCTATTGGCATTCTATGAGATTTTACTCCTACAGATGAAAATTTTAGACTAATAGCCCATAATAGTAGAGAAGCACAACACTCTTGGCTTCAACAGATATGTTGTAAACTACAGGAACATGAAAGTTATAAATACCACTGAACTGGAAAAAGACTGAGAAGTGGAAGGATTCAAAGAAGTGGAAAATTTTATTGAAAAAAGTCCACTGTGACAAAAAAACTATTGCTCCTCTTTTAACAAACAGTTCTCTGATGGCCTCAGAACTGTGTTTACCTGCCTTATGTATCCTATTTTATGTGTTGCAATAAAATGTGGGAGATATTGTTGTACAATGGCAACCTGGGAAAAATGTGCAGAAATCTTACCTTCCGTGTTCATTCCCAAAAATGTATATAGACTCAGGGTTGCAACAGGTTCTGGAAATCAGGCTTTATCAGGGAATTTCAAACAAGTCAGGGCAATATCAAGGAAGAAAAGGAAAAAAAAAAAAACCTGGAAAAATCTCGTTTTTGTCTCAGTAGATGAAATTGTTTGTTTATTGAAGTGTCGTGCATTGTTGCTGGCTGGTTGCAGCTGAGTACCTGCACCGCTTCCCTACTCCTTCATTACTACTGCTTCTCCTCTTCCTACCACTTCCCTCTGCTTGCAGTCAGTGCTGCCACAACTTCATGTCACTAGTCTAGCAGCTGCCGACAAGAGGCAGGGAAGCATGAAATGTCTATTGTTCGTCTATTGTTTGGACACGATTCTCAGAGATTGTAGACGCAGTGGCCAGAGACAGTGGTCAGTGTGCATGAGTTGTGTCTGAATGATTGCGTGAATGTGTGTGTGCTCCCATTTTCTGGCAAAAGCTATGGCTGAAAATTTAATTCTGAGAGTCTGATTGCCTTTTCTATGTGCCTGTCTGCGACTCAGCAATCATCTTTACGGTGAGTTGCTTCCTATCCTCATTATTATTGATTCTCAGAGTACTTGAACATTATATTTGTTGCATGGATTGCTCACTGTTATCTCATTTCATCAACATGCTGTCAGTGGCTCATGAATATCTGGCCACACAAGTGGATTTCTGCACCCAGCCAAAACTGAAGGCCATTTTATGGGTGTCTGTAATGGATTGGGCCTGCCAATCTGAAGCCATTCGGTTCCCACTAATGTGCAGGCCCTGCCCATAGGATCTAGTCTCACCAATCAGCCCGTAGGCCGGGTCTGTTGGTGTGTGGCGTAATGCCGCGGATTTTCATGGTTTATCCGTAGACCCAGGACTGCAGTGCTTCTCAGCAGGCGAGAGACCAGGGGCGATGTATTTCAGGAATTGTGACTGTCTCATAACAAGTATGTTGTACAGTGTGGCGTTTTATAGACATTTTATTTGCCCTAGTACATTCTGGCACTTCAAAAGTACTTTATATCCTAGACAGTATGGATGATAAGAAGAAGAAAATCGTGTCAGTCGCTGATGGTTTGTATGCTACGTACTCGTGCATTTCTCGAAAGAAAAATCACACATTACCTGTAAAATCATAGATATAGCACAGTGAGTAATTACTAACAATAATGGACATAGTAGAGCCAACATTTTATTGGTTGTCACCCACAGTGTTGGTTTACACATTTCTTCCTTGCCTTATACACTTCTTTCAAGAGGCCTACTTTCTTCTGAGGTTATTTCTGAAATCAGTAAAGGTAGGCTATTTTAAATGTCTTGTGACTCCAAGCAAAGGCGTATTTTTGTCACAAAATGTGTTTCATTTTATTGAAATAAAATAACATCTCTGGTCTTAATGGAACACGTGTACTATTTGGCTTGCTTTCTCCATCTAAATACAGTTCATTACAAAAGATGTTGATTTTAGTACTTAAGTTTTTTGCTCACATCAGGAAATGCCATCTGCTTGCAAGTTCATTTTCATACATCATAACTTACCGTTCAGATCTCAAAATTTGTCAGGGAAAAATGCTAAAACTTGTATGGAAATCAGGGAAATGTCACGGAATTTCACTTGGGGAAACTTGTGGCAACCCAGAACTACTAAAATACTCACTTCACTAGAAACAGGAACTGTTCAGTATACATAAGTGAGACCCTGTAGCTCATGAAGAACTAACCGTGTCAGCTCCTCCCATCTCGGAGACTTCAGAGCTTATGATGGGTCGTGGGGCTCTGCGTACATCTGCTGCAGGGGTCATTTGGCTGAGGTTTGCTTCTAAACAACTGTACATTGTTCCAAACACAGAAACAGCAACACACTTACAAGAGCTAGCCATAAAGTTTTAGTTACTATCTTGAAAAACATCTAGCTGTGACCATGAAACATGTTGTTATTGTTGTGGTCTTCAGTCCTGAGACTGGTTTGATGCAGCTCTCCATGCTACTCTATTGTGTCCAAGCTTCTTCATCTCCCAGTACCTACATCCTTCTGTATCTGTTTAGTGTATTCATTTCTTGGTCTCCCTCTACGATTTTTACCCTCCACGCTGCCCTCCAATACTAAATTGGTGATCCCTTGGTGCCTCAGAACATGTCCTACCAACCGATCCCTTCTTCTAGTCAGGTTGTGCCACAAACTCATCTTCTCCCCAATCCTATTCAATACCTCCTCATTAGTTATATAATCTACCAATCTAATCTTCAGCATTCTTCTGTAGCACCACATTTCGAAAGCTTCTATTCTCTTCTTGTCCACACTAGTTATCGCCCATGTTTCATTTCCATACATGGCCACACTCCATACAAATACTTTCAGAAACGACTTCCTGACACTTAAATCTATACTCGATGTTAACAAATTTCTCTTCTTCAGAAACGCTTTCCTTGCCATTGCCAGCCTACATTTTATATCCTCTCTACTTCGAACATCATCAGTTATTTTGCTCCCCAAATAGCAAAACTCCTTTACTACTTTAAGTGTCTCATTTCCTAACCTAATTCCCTCAGCATCACCCGACTTAATTAGACTACATTTCATTATACTCGTTTTGCTTTTGTTGATGTTCATCTTATATCCTCCTTTCAAGACACTGTCCATTCTGTTCAACTGCTCTTCCAAGTCCTTTGCTGTCTCTGACAGAATTACAATGTCATCGGCAAACCTCAAGGTTTTTATTTCTTCTCCATGGATTTTAATACCTACTCCAAATTTTTCTTTTGTTTCCTTCACTGCTTGCTCAATATACAGATTGAATAACACCGGGGAGAGGCTACAACCCTGTCTCACTCCCTTCCCAACCACTGCTTCCCTTGCACACCCCTCAACTCTTATAACTGCCATCTGCTTTCTGTACAAATTGTAAATAGCCTTTCGCTCACTGTATTTTACCCCTGCCACCTTCAGAATTTGAAAGAGAGTATTCCAGTCAACGTTGTCAAAAGCTTTCTCTAAGTCTACAAATGCTAGAAACGTAGGTTTGCCATTCCTTAATCTAGCTTCTAAGATAAGTCCTAGTGTCAGTATTGCCTCACATGTTCCAATATTTCTATGGAATGCAAACTGATCTTCCCCAAGGTCGGCTTCTACCAGTTTTTCCATTCGTCTGTGAAGAATTCGCTGATTGTTCGGTAATTTTCACATCTGTTAGAACATGCTTTCTTTGGGATTGGAATTATTATATTCTTCCTGAAGTCTGAGGGTATTTCGCCTGTCTCGTACATCTTGCTCACCAGATGGTAGAGTTTTGTCAGGACTGGCTTTCCAAAGGCCGTCAGTAGCTCAGGAGAGCTTCTGTAAAGTTTGGAAGGTAGGAGACGAGATACTGGCAGAAGTAAAGCTGTGAGGACCGGGTGTGAGTCATGCTTTGGTAGCTCAGATGGTAGAGCACTTGCTCGCGAAAGGCAAAGGTCCCGAGATCGAGTCTCGATCGGGCACACAGTTTTAATCTGCCAGGAAGTTTCATATCAGCGCACACTCCGCTGCAGAGTGAAAATCTCATTCTTTCCATTTCCCTTTTTAAATTTTCTAACATACTTGCTCGATTATGGGATCTGACATTCCACACTCCGATCCGTAGAACGCCAGTTTTCTTTCTCCTGATAACGACATCCTCCTGAGTAGTCCCCGCCTGGAGATCCGAATGGGGGACTATTTTACCTCCAGAATATTTTACCCAAGAGGACGCCATCATCATTTAACCATACAGTAAAGCTGCATACCCTCGGGAAAAATTACGGCTGTAGTTGCCCCTTGCTTTCAGCCGTTCGCAGTACCAGCACAGCAAGGCCATTTTGGTTAGTGTTAAAAGGCCAGATCAGTCAATCATCCAGACTGTTGCCCTTGCAACTACTGAAAAGGCTGCTGCCCCTCTTCAGGAACCACACGTTTGTCTGGCCTCTCAACAGAGACCCCTCCGTTATGGTTGCACCTACGGTACGGCTATCTGTGTCACTGAGGCACGCAAGCCTCCCCACCAACGGCAAGGTCCATGGTTCATGGGGGGGGGGGGGGGGGTGATATTAATTCTTCGTTACAGTTCCTTCTTCAGTGGGACACTTTTTCCTTTCCATGTAATGGATGATTTCTAGTTCATCTCCTTGTCATTCTGAAAATGCTTGCAACTCAACAGTTTCTCCAACAACAGAGAGTAAGAAATTTCTGGGTGCAATTCCAGGAGAAGGGGGGAAGTGGGAGAAGGCAAAATTTTGGAAATTTCGGTAGTATTTTCCTGAAACAGTTTGCCCGTAACAAGTACAACCTGTTACCTGTTACTACTACATCATAACAGATGCTCACTTTTGTTAGTGAGGATCTGGTCTTTGCCGTTTTTGGTAGTGGGAATTCATATATTTCCACTGCATGCAATGCTGTTTAGTCACAGTGATGCAACCAGCACTCGTCCATGGTGATTAGGTGGCCAAAGAAGTCATCTGAATTAGACTGACACAGCTGCAACATTTCCACTGCTGCCTTGGTTTGGCTGGATTTTTGAATGGGTGTGAGCATTTGAAGAACCCAGCTGGTGGCTGCTTTCATCACACTCAAAGTATTGTGCAAGATGTCAGAAACTGATTCCTGAATTGATTATTCACATTTTTCAGCATTGCCTCGATTCTGGTATGTCAGCTTTCGCACACCACACTCTACGCTTCTCATGGAATTCCTGGTTCTTCGCAGAGAGGTGGCCTACCTCTCTGTTCTTTATCATCCAGACTGGTTTGACCACACTGGAAGCATTTGTCCCATCTAACTAGAGGCAAATGATGGTGCATTGCTGCTGCATACTTCCACCAACTCATCATGGATTGTTGCAATGTTGTTCACCTTCAAACACAGAAAAAAAAATTCCTGCACAATTCTCCACTTTATGAGGACGTTGTCTTTCTGTTCAAGGTCCTCTGCTGGTGTGCTACGGTACTGTGCCTTGATGATTTCAATGTGAATTAGGAGTGCAGATAAATGTCTGCATATGAACACAAAAAAAGAAAGGTTAAGTAACTATTTTTAAGGTGTTATTTCCTTAACGATGGATCTACCTGTTCTCTTTCATCAGTCATTGCAGTGCAGTGGGAAATGGCTGATGATTTCAGTTTGAGTGACCATTTCCTTCTAAGGAGAGAGACAGAGAGGATGGGAGAGGGAAGTTGCTGTGCCCTGTTCAAAGGAACCATCTTGACATTTGCCTCAAGCAATGTAGGGAAATCATGGAAAGCCTAAATCCGGGTGTGTGGGTGGGATTTGAACAGTTGTCCTCCCAAATGTGAGTCCAGTGTGCTAACCACTGCCAACTCGTTCGGCATCTAGAACAGCCTGTCAAGTACAGCATGGTCCAAAAGGAAGCTGCCAGAATGTTGACGCTTACCAGAACCAACACTATACCACCAACCAGGGAAGGGGGGGGGGGGGGGGGGGAAGAAATGTGTCCTGGACTTGATAGATCAACACTGTGTTTATTGTGAGTTGCTCGATCTTGCACATCTTCATCTTGGGCCATTCACGGTTTCTATTTTACTTCTTTTTTTCACAGTTCAGTACACCTTGTTCTTGTTTTCGTGCTTGATCTGCACTCAGTTGTTGAGGGGCTATCTGCTTTGTGGGGCTGCAGTGGGGAGTTTTCCTTGTCAGCAGTGCCCTTAGTGAATAATGGTGTTGTCACAGCCACAACACGTGCTGTCAGTCAGATAATGACATGAAACTTACACAGAATAACATGAGAAGTGAGCCTTTCACCTTGTCCCACTGTAATAATCAGTCCCGGCAAAGGGGCACACTAACACAAAAAAGTACTAACCTAATAACACAATACTAAACATCAATATTATGCACCTCTTCAGATCAAAACTTTACAGTGAACAGAGCATGAATTATCTTATGAGGGAAAAAAAAATACATTTGTACCAAAGGGAGAACACGAGGATACATGATCATCATCATCAGTTATCTGCTTTATTAACATGTCCTTTGCCTCTCCATTTTCTGCGATCCATTGCTTCCTTCTTAAGGCTACTGTATGTTGTACTGTCCATCATGTCATCCAGTATCTGGAATCTCTTCCTTCCTCGCTTCCTTTTCCCTTCTACATAACCTTCTAAAACTGTTTTTATCAGTCTGTCATTCTTTCTTAATATATGCCCAATCCAATTTCTTTTTCTTCTTTTTATTACATCTAGTAACTGTCTTTACTATCCCAGTCTTCTCATTACCTCTTCATTTTTTACTCTGTCCATCCAACTTATTCTTTCCATCTTCTGCCATGTCCAGATCTCAAAAGCCTCCACCCTTTCTCTTGTCTTTTTTCCTCATAGTCCACGTTTCAGCGCCATATAGAAGATCACTCCATACAAGACATTTTATGAGTCTCTTTCTGAGTTCTGTGTCCAGACCGCTACAGAAGATTCTCCTTTTCTTATAAAACACTTCTTTTGCCATTGCTATCTTTGTTTTAATTTCTGTAGTGCACTTCCAGTCGGTGTCTATCCTGCTTCCAAGATACTTAAAATTTTGCACCTGTCATAGTATTTCTCCATTCAGCATAATTTTTATTTCATTATTTCCTCCTAGTGCCAATACTTTTGTTTTATTTGTGTTAATTTTCATTCCATATTTTTTTCCGTTAGTTGCAATGGTGTCCACCAAATCCTGTAATTCTTTTTCCCCTGTGGCTAGAAGGACCATGTCATCAGCAAATCTCAAACACCCTACTCTTCTTCCTCCAATTTCTACTCCTTTGTCATCTAATGAGCATTGGTCAATCATATTTTCCAAGTAGAGGTTGAAAAGAGTAGGTGATAAACAGCATCCTTGTCTTACTCATTTTCCTAGTCTGATCCAGTCTGTACTTTCTCTTCTCACTTTAATTGAAACTTTTTGATTAAGATATAATGAGTTTATAAGTCTTCTGGTTTTCCAGTCCACTCTCTTTTCCCTCATTATAGTCGCCAGCTTGTCCCAAACCACACTGTCAAATGCCTTTTCTAGATCGATGAAGCACATATATAGGTCTCTTCCTTTTTCAATAAACCTTTCTCTCAAGATTCGTAGGAGCCCTATCGCATCTCTGGTGCCCGTATTCTGTCTAAAGCCAAACTGCTCCTCACCAAGATTCTCCTGCATTACTTTTACAAGTCTTTTATTAATTATTCTTAACATCACTTTGGCTGTATGTGAAATGAGGCTGATTGCCCTGTGCTCGCTGCATTTCTTGGTTCCTTGTTTTTTCGGTAATGGAATCATTACTGTTGTCAGAAAGTCCTCAGGCCATTCACCACTGTCATGTATTTTATTGCATAACCCCAATATTTCTCTTATTCCATTGTGGTTCAAGCACTTTAGTATTTCTCCCGGTATTGTATCTGTACCTACCGCTTTGCCATTTTTCATTGCAACTATGGCAGACTTTACTACTTCCATTATGATGGTCGGTCCTTTCTCGTCATCACTTACACTGTTGTGCAATTCAAGTTCCAGAGTTTCTGGTTTGCTAATTGTGTCATATAGCTCCTTTATATATTCTTCCCATCTCTGGAGGACACCGCCACGATCTTTGTACACTACCTCTTCATCTTTACTCAGCCCCCCTGCGGGTCCGGGGTAAGAATAGGCCCGAGGTATTCCTGCCTGTCGTAAGAGGCGACTAACAGGAGTTTCAACCGTTTCGGCCTTCTATGTGATGGTCCCCCTTGGGGTTTGACCTCCATTTTTCAAAATTCTACAGAAGTACGAGCCTTTTGGGGAAGGACACCTTACATGGTGTACCACTGGTCCTAAGTGCACTAAGACCTTGGCACTCAGCATTGCACCGGCGTTGTCACCATACCCATTATTCCTCAAATTGGGCCTAAACGCCTGATGGGTTGTCCAAGTTACGCCCATAGTGCATCTCCATCTGCACCAGCGATCATGATGGACTTTCCATGGCACCAGAAATCCAGCACGGTAGCCAGCCCGTTGTGGTGGGGTCGTCATGTACCCTCTAGGTTGTAGCCCCCTGACAACACAGGGATCGTACTGCCGATACCTGAGCTGCACCCTCCCCACGTTGGCCAAGGAGTAGATGCCCGTCTCCTTGGGGCATCAGGACTCCCGGCAATGGTCATCCTGCCAGGTGGCCCTTGCTGTGGCTGGGTGGCGCCCGTGGGGAGAGCCCCTGGTCGGAGTGGGTGGTATCGGGGCGGACGTTTCGCACATGCAACGTCAACACGTATCAGGTCGCTCTGCGGCCGAGTCTTCCAAAAGAAAAGGTACCGTTTCTAGTTCTGGTTCTCCTGCCCTTTCCCCCTTGGCCACTCCATGGGAGGAGGGACAGGCCCGCCGGCTTGGGGCGAAGTACTTCCCCCGCTATTTGGTCTGTTCTCGAACAGATGGGGGGACGTTCGCCACCTCCAAGCCCATGTTCTTTGTTCAGCACATTGAGGACGTCTTCGTGGAAATCGAGGCTCTCAGCAAGATGCAATCAGGGTCCGTTCTTATCAAGACCACCTCTGCCACACATTCGGCGGCACTCCAGGCGTGCGACCGCCTAGGGGACATCCCAGTACCCATTGTCCCACATCTGGCACTAAATAGGACACAGGGGGTTATTTTTCATCGTGACCTCCTGCTACAATCTGATGAGGAGCTCAGGGCCAACCTGGAGCGCTGCGGCGTGCATTTCGTCCGGCGAGTCCAGCGCGGCCCCAAAGACCGTCGCATCGACACCGGGGCCTTTATCCTCGCCTTCGAGGGGGACGTTCTCCCGGAGAAGGTAAAGGTGATGTGCTACCGGTGCGACGTGCGACCTTACGTCCCGCCTCCTATGCGCTGTTTTAGGTGTTTGTGCTTTGGGCACATGTCGTCCCGGTGTGAGGCTGAGCCCCTTTGTGGCGACTGTGGACGTCCTCTTCGTGAGGAACATACTTGCACCCCACCACCTCGGTGCCCTAATTGTCCTGGCGTCCACTCGCCTAGATCCCCAGACTGCCCCGCCTATCAGAAGGAGAAAAAGATACAAGAAATCAAAACTTTGGATCGGCTCTCTTATTCTGAGGCCAGGAAGAAGTATGACCGCCTTCATCCCGTGTCACTGGCCACTTCGTTTGCCTCAGTTGTGTCCACTCCTTCCGCTGTATCCTCACCTCTATCCTGTCCCCCCCTCCGCCTCCTCTGCCCATCAGGGGGCTCTGCCTCCGCCTCCCAAATCCCTCCCTTCCAAATCCTCCTCCCCCGCGGCCCCCACTCCCCCCTGCCCCAGGGGCAACCCTTCCTCCTCCTCCTCTCCCCACGCCACCTGAGAAGCGATCCTCTTCTCAGGCGTCCATCGGGGAAACGTTCCGGACCCCAGCTTCCGAGGTCCGGCGTTCCAAAACGGACCCCGCGCGTGAGGACCTTCTTCGGGTCCAGCCCACCATCCCTGTGCCTCCTCGGCCTTCCAAGAAGAAGTCTCTATCCCCCTCTCCACCCCGGCGCGTTTCATCTGACGCTTCATCCGTGAGTCGCTGCTCCCGGCCGTCCTCAGTTTCGCCGGGACGCTCTGCTGCCAGGCGTTCCGCCGGCCTTTTGTCGGCAAATGATGCGGCCCCTCCTACACAATCAGGGACAGCGGCCGCAGCTGGCGACGAGTCGATGGAACAGGATCCGCCTGCCGTCAGTTGTAGCGTTGTTGCCTCGCAACCTGGCCCTCCGCGGCCATCGAGGTGACCAGCTCTTCCCCGTCTCGTTCCCCCAACATTTTGACTAGCAATGGCGTTGTTTCATTGGAACATAAGAGGTATTCGATCTAATCGGGAGGAATTACAACTGCTCCTCCGCCTGCACTGTCCGCTCGTCCTTGGTCTCCAGGAAACCAAGTTGCGCCCGACTGACCGTATTGCCTTTTCCCACTATACCTCGGAGCGGTATGACCTCACCCCTGTGGACGGTATCCCAGCTCATGGTGGGGTCATGTTGCTCGTTCGGGACGATGTCTATTACCATCCCATCCCATTGACCACCCCACTCCAAGCAATAGCTATCCGCATTACTCTTTCTGCTTTTACTTTTTCAGTTTGTACCGTCTACACTCCACCGTCATCTGCTGTTAGTCGGGCTGACATGATGCACCTGATCGATCAGCTTCCCCCGCCGTTCTTATTGTTTGGCAACTTCAATGCCCATCATCCCCTTTGGGGCTCTCCTGCATCCTGTCAAAGAGGCTCACTCTTGGCGGATGTCTTCAACCATCTCAATCTTGTCTGCCTCAATACCGGCGCCCCGACTTTCCTCTCGGACTCTACTCATACCTACTCCCACTTGGACCTCTCGATCTGTTCTACCACTCTTGCCCGTCGGTTCGAGTGGTATGTCCTTTCTGACACCTATTCGAGCGACCACTTCCCCTGTGTCGTTCGTCTCCTGCACCACACCCCATCCCCACGTCCTTCGCGCTGGAACATACTGAAAGCTGACTGGGGACTTTACTCCTCCCTGGCGACCTTTCCGGACCACGATTTTCCCAGTTGTGACAGTCAGGTCGAATACCTCACGGCTGTTATTATCCATGCTGCCGAACGTTCCATACCTCGTACTACTTCTTCTTCACGTCGCGTTTCCGTCCCCTGGTGGAACGAGGCTTGTAGGGACGCTATCCGTGCTCGACGACGTGCTTTACGCACCTTTCGCCGCCATCCTACGTTGGCGAATTGTATTGAATACAAACGACTCCGAGCGCAATGCCGTAGAGTCATCAAAGACAGCAAAAAAGCTTGCTGGGCCTCTTTCACGAGCTCCTTTACCAGTTTTACTCCCTCTTCCGTTGTTTGGGGTAGCCTGCGCCGGCTGTCGGGCATTAAGGCCCACTCCTCAGTACCTGGCCTGACCTCAGGTAATGAGGTCCTTGTTGATCCTGTGGCCGCTTTTTCGCGGAGGTTTCAAGCTCCGCCCATTACCATCCTGCCTTCCTTCCCAGGAAAGAGGCAGACGAGGCTCGGCGACCTTCCTTCCACTCGCTGAATCTGGAAACTTACAATGCCCCCTTTACTATGCGGGAACTCGAACGTGCGCTTGCACTGTCCCGGTCCTCTGCTCCGGGGCCAGATGCCATTCACGTTCAGATGCTGGCTCACCTTTCTCCGGCGGGCAAAAGCTTCCTTCTTCGTACCTACAATCGCGTCTGGACCGAAGGTCAGGTCCCCATGCGTTGGCGTGACGCCGTTGTTGTTCCTATACCCAAACCCGGGAAGGATAGACACCTTCCTTCTAGTTACCACCCCATTTCTCTTACAAGCTGTGTCTGTAAGGTGATGGAGCGCATGGTTAATGCTCGGTTAGTTTGGATTCTTGAATCTCGACTACTACTTACTAATGTCCAATGCGGCTTTCGTCGCCGCCACTCCGCTGTTGACCACCTTGTGACCTTGTCGACATTCATCATGAACAACTTTTTGCGAAGGCGCCAAACGGTAGCCGTGTTCTTCGACTTGGAGAAGGCTTATGATACCTGTTGGAGAGGAGGTATCCTCCGCACTATGCACAAGTGGGGCCTACGCGGTCGTCTGCCCCTTTTTATTGATTCCTTTTTAACGGATCGAAAGTTTAGGGTACGTGTGGGTTCCGTATTGTCCGACGTCTTCCTCCAGGAGAACGGAGTGCCTCAGGGCTCCGTCTTGAGCGTAGCCCTTTTTGCCATCGCGATCAATCCAATTATGGATTGCATTCCACCTACTGTCTCAGGCTCTCTCTTTGTCGATGACTTCGCGATCTACTGCAGTGCCCAGAGAACATGCCTCCTGGAGCGCTGCCTTCAGCGTTGTCTAGACAGCCTCTACTCATGGAGCGTGGCAAATGGCTTCCGGTTCTCTGAAGAGAAGACGGTTTGTATCAACTTTTGGCGATATAAAGCGTTCCTTCCGCCATCCTTACATCTCGGTCCCGTTGTTCTCCCATTCGTGGACACAACTAAGTTTCTAGGGCTCACATTGGACCGGAAACTGTGTTGGTCTCCACATGTCTCTTATTTGGCGGCCCGTTGTACACGTTCCCTTAATGTCCTCAGAGTTCTTAGCGGTTCATCTTGGGGAGCGGATCGCACTGTCCTGCTTCGCTTGTATCGGTCCATAGTCCGATCGAAGCTGGATTATGGGAGCTTCGTCTACTCGTCCGCTCGGCCATCCCTCTTACGCCGGCTCAACTCCATCCACCATCGGGGGATACGTCTTGCGACCGGAGCCTTCTACACTAGTCCTGTCGAGAGTCTTTATGCTGAAGCTGCCGAGTTACCATTGACCTACCGGCGCGACATACTGCTGTGTCGGTATGCCTGCCGGCTGTTGTCTATGCCCGAACACCCCTCTTACAAGTCCTTCTTCGCCGATTCTCTCGACTGTCAGTACGGGTTGTATGTGTCTGCCCTGCTGCCCCCCGGAGTCCGCTTCCGTCGCCTGCTTCGACAATTGGATTTTGCCCTCCCTACCACCTTCAGAGAGGGTGAGAGCCCGACACCACCTTGGCTCCAGGCTCCGGTTCGTATTTATCTCGACCTCAGCTCACTCCCGAAGGAGGGTACTCCGGCTGCAGTGTATTGCTCACGGTTTGTCGAACTTCGTGCTCGACTTGCTGGTCACACCTTTATTTACACCGATGGCTCCAAAACTGACGATGGTGTCGGCTGTGCCTTTGTCGTCGGGACCGCCACCTTTAAATACCGGCTCCTTGACCAATGTTCCAGCTTTACGGCCGAGCTTTTTGCTCTCCATCAGGCCATTCAGTATGCCCGCCGCCACCGCCATTCATCGTATGTACTCTGCACTGACTCACTCAGTGCTCTTCAGAGCCTTGGGGCTCCCTATCCGGTCCATCCCTTGATTCAACGAATACAGCAGTCCCTCCATTCTTTCGCTGATAATGGCGGTTCTGTCAGCTTTCTGTGGGTCCCCGGACATGTAGGAGTGCCTGGGAATGAGGCTGCGGATGCTGCAGCCAAGGCTGCAGTCCTCCAGCCTCGGCCAGCCTCCCATTGTGTCCCGTCATCTGACGTTTGTGGGGATGTATGTAAGAGGCTTGTGTCCTTGTGGTGGGATGCTTGGTCATCCCTCCAAGGAAACAAGCTCCAGGCAGTAAAACCGCTCCCAACTGCTTGGACAACTTCCTCCCGACCATCTCGGCGCGAGGAGGTCCTTCTGACCAGGTTGCGGATTGGGCATTGCCGGTTTAGCCACCGCTACCTGCTCTCTGGTGACCCAGCCCCGCAGTGCCCTTGTGGTCAGGCATTAACGGTGCGCCATGTTTTTATTGTCGTGTCCCCGTTTTAGTCAATTTCGTGTTGTCCTGTCCCAGCCATCTACCTTACCGGATGTTTTAGCTGATGACGCTTGAGCAGCTGCTCGTCTTCTGCGTTTTATAACTTTAACTGGCTTGACCAAAGACATTTAACCTTTTTACTTATTTAATCTGCATCTTTGTCAGGTCCTTTTGATGTCCCCCCATCCCCTTGCGTTTTAGCAGGTTCCTTGTGCTCTAACACCAGTGACTGGGCGCTAATGACCTCAGCAGTTGAGCGCCCTTAAACCCTACCAAAAAAAAAAAAAAATCTTTACTCAAAATTTCCATAGTAGCACTTCCTGCTCTGTTGTGTTCCCATGTCATAGTCTTTACTCTGTTGTATAGTAAGTCGTATCTTCCCTTCTTCAATTTCATCACATTCCTCTTTTAGCCATTTTTCCTAGCCTGCTCTGTTTCTCTTCGCAGTTCATTATTTAACCTTCGGTATATCTTTCTTGCATCTTCAGTGTTCTTGTTTTTCAATTTTCTTCTCTCCTCCAGCTTGGAAATCATTTCTTGTGTGACCCAAGGTTTTTTTGACCTTTTCCCTTTTACATATCTTATATTTTGCTGTCCTGCTTTAATGATTCCTTCTTTCAGCATATTCCAGTACTCGTTGGCATTATCAGGTGCTTCTTGGTCTCGTAATGTATTTAGAAACTCCCGAGACAGCATTTCTGTAGTTTGTTCTTTGTTGGATCTTATCTTCTCTAAATCCCACTTCTTCACCATGGTCGCCTTCTTCAGTTTTTTCATTCTTATTTCTATTTCTGCCATAAGGTAGTTGTGGTCGCTATTAATATCTGCACCTGGTAATTTGTGCACCTTCTTGATTCCATTCCTGTATCTTTCTTCTACCAGTATAAAATCAATTTGGTTTCTGTATTTATCCCCTGGTGATTTCAAAGTGTAGAGCCGTCTCTTGTGGTTCTTGAACCATGTGTTTGCTGCTATCAGCTGCCTTTCCCTGCAGAAGTCAATTAACCATTCGCCTCTGTCATTTCTCTTTCCAAGACCATGACTGCCTACTATGTTTCCCTCTTTCCCTTCTCCCATAATGGTGTTTGTCTCCCATTACTATTTTGCTGCATTTTTTATTTTCGTCCATTATTCTCTCTATTACATTGTACGTTTCCTCTACAATTTGGTCATCATGTTCTGAAGTTGGCATATACACCTGGACAATCAGCAAATCTCTTTGTGCTCCTTTCAGCCTTACACCAATAACCTGGTCATTTGCAGTCTACATATTCCACACATTTAGCCAATTCCTTTGTCATAATCATTCCTACTCCACCAATTCCTTTTACTTCTCCTCCTGAGTAGTAGAATACATATTCATCTGACTGTAACTCTCCATGTCCATTCCATCTTGCCTCAGCAACTCCTACGAGGTCCATATGATTCTTTTCCATCTCTCTTTTAAGGTCTTCTAGTTTTCCTGCTTGTAGCAGAGTTCTGACATTCCAGGCATCAATTCTCATTTTGATTTTTTGCCTCCTTTCAACTTGTCCCCCCCTCCCCGGAGATCCGAATGGGGGACTATTTTACCTCTGGACACTGATTTAACATGAGAGGAAGCCATTTTTTGTGCATAAAATGGAGACTGCATTATGCAGGGAAGATAATCTGCGGTGGTATTCCGTTGCCTTACGCAGTTCTGGAGGCCGCCCCTAACATGGGATACAGAAGCCTTTTGCAGCCACCCGCTCCGGGTCAGACACTGCATGTGAAGTATAGGTTGGAAAATGAAAGACCCCTAGCCCTCGAAACCTAATAGTGTCAGAGTCGGAAAAGAAAAAGAGCTGGCCAAGGGTGGCCAGATAGGAAAGATAAAAGTGAGGAGCCTGGCGTAAGTAAGTGGAAGCAATGACAGGACTCAGCTCGGGGCCCCGTGGTCGCCAGCCACGTATCACTAGGTGTGACTCCCTGAGGGAATGATCATACAATACACCTAACCAAGGCTGACTGACACCTTGCGCTGACTCTAGACAGACAACACAAAAGGTAGACACAGTTAATAATAAGGCATTAATAATATTTACACCCAGTAGCAAGACAAAGAAAGCAACAGCAATAAAAATCAAAATTCTGCATAGAACACAATTCAGTCAAACTGAGCACTGCTCTGTAATTCCATGGCTAACTGCAACCTCGTTGTGCTTCTGCAACATAAAACTTGCTTCTGCAACATAAACTTGGCATACTTAGGTAGGCCAGCACGTAGGCACAACTGTTTGCACAATAAAATAACATGAGGCACCACAATACACTGTCTTCCAGTGGCACATAGCAGGAAACACTATCTAGCAAGCAGTTCAATACTGCCAGCTATGCCATATCCCCTGCACTTGCAGAAACTGTACACTTCTCCAGCTGAGACAATGACCTAAGTTGGCAGCAAGCTACACTTGTCCTCGGCTGCCCAGCTGCCTTGCTGCTCCAGTTCCTTCTCCAGTCAGCTGCTCTTGAGCTCCAACGTGCTAGCTCTGTTGCTTTTGCTGGCCAATTATAGCACACCAAGTCTTGTCAGCCACTGCTATCGGCTGCCCGGCACTTCCTCCTAGTTGAAGTCACCACTTCAGTTGTGTACATTAGACTGTAATCCACTCCTACTTGTGTCCTGTGGCACTGTTCTCGGCAACTGGCTGACACACTTACTCTCTGGCATGTCAAATGCATGAACAGCAACGGTGCAGCAGATATATGGGGCAGGAATTAGTGTGTGCTGTGGAATTGGTAATTCACGGCACAAGACCTTAGCAGCAAGGCCAGATTGCCAATCCCCTGCCCTTCCTATGAGAAATCTGTATGTTTAAATTATTACAGAGGGTGTTTCATTTTTAATTAACCAAATTTATGACAGGGAGCATTTCTAATACCCCCACCTAACCTAACAGATCTAAAATGCAGAACGCTAAAGAGAGAGGAAAACTGGGATGGGACTACAGCAATGAGATGAGATGTAGAATGAAAGAAAGGCCAGAGGGGAAAGGAGATGCTGAAGAGGTGAACTTGTTGAGGTTTAAGGCAGACTTCCTTCTTTGCTTCAGGAGTTGAACTGGTTTGCAAAATGAATCGCTACTGACAGGTAGCATATTGTTCTGTTGCAGGGAACTTGGGAAACGTCCTTTGAACTGTGCATGTAACTTTTGCATGTATTCATTTATTTTTCATTCATCACTAACAACTATAAAAGAAATGTGTGGTATTTCTTCAATCATGGCACCTCTCCATTTTCTGAATTGTTTTGGCAATCCTAGGCAAAGCACATACAGAATCTTCACCTTTTGATGTATTTGGCTTCCTTTGCCATTCTACTTTATTGTATAATGTAATTGCGAAGGCTATTGACTTGCTGCTGTGTAATGTGTATTTCATGTCACTCTGCAGCCAGTCAATGTAGACCCTTCCTCATGATCTTCATGTTTCAGCATTCATCTCGTACAGGTGTGGTGCTTTGTCATGCACAGTGATATTGGGCAAGACTTCCCCCCTCTCCCTCCTTTCCCCCCTCTCCCTCCTTTCCCCCCTCTCCCTCCTTTCCCCCCTCTCCCTCCTTTCCCCCCGTCTCCCCCCGTCTCCCCCCCCCGTCTCCCCCCCCCGTCTCCACCCCCCCGTCTCCACCCCCCCCCGTCTCCAACCCCCCCCCGTCTCCAACCCCCCCCGTCTCCAACACACCCCCCGTCTCCAACCCCCCCCCCGTCTCCAACCCCCCCCCCCGTCTCCAACCCCCCCCCCCCCGTCTCCAACACCCCCCCCCCCGTCTCCAACCCCCCCCCCGTCTCCAAACCCCCGTCTCCAACCCCCCCCCCCCGTCTCCACACACCCCCGTTCCCACCCCCCCGTCTCCACGCCCCCCCCGTCTCCACCCACCCACCCCCCGTCTCCACCCCCCCCCACCCCCCCCCCGTTCCCCCGTCTCCACCCCCCCCCCCCCCGTCCCCACCGCCCCCGTCTCCACCCCACCCCCCGTCTCCACCCCCCCAGTCTCCACACCCCCAGTCTCCACCCCCCCCCCCGTCTCCACCCCACCCCCCCTCTCCACCCCCCCGTCTCCACCCCCCGTCTCCACTCCCACCCCCGTCTCCACCCGCCTCCCCCCGTCTCCACCCGCCTCCCCCCGTCTCCACCCGCCTCCCCCCGTCTCCACCCTCCCCCCCGTCTCCACCCTCCCCCCGTCTCCACCCTCCCCCCCGTCTCCACCCCCCCAGTCTCCACACCCCCAGTCTCCACCCCCCCCCGTCTCCACCCCACCCCCCCTCTCCACCCTCCGTCTCCACCCCCCCCCGTCTCCACCCCCCCCCCCCGTCTCCACCCCCCCCCCGTCTCCACCCCCCCCGTCTCCACCCCCACCCCCGTCTCCACCCCCACCCCCGTCTCCACCCCCACCCCCGTCTCCACCCCCACCCCCGTCTCCACCCCCACCCCCGTCTCCACCCCCACCCCCGTCTCCACCCCCACCCCCGTCTCCACCCCCACCCCCGTCTCCACCCCCACCCCCGTCTCCACCCCCACCCCCGTCTCCACCCCCACCCCCGTCTCCACCCCCACCCCCCGTCTCCACCCGCCTCCCCCCGTCTCCACCCGCCTCCCCCCGTCTCCACCCGCCTCCCCCCGTCTCCACCCGCCTCCCCCCGTCTCCACCCGCCTCCCCCCGTCTCCACCCGCCTCCCCCCGTCTCCACCCGCCTCCCCCCGTCTCCACCCGCCTCCCCCCGTCTCCACCCGCCTCCCCCCGTCTCCACCCGCCTCCCCCCGTCTCCACCCGCCTCCCCCCGTCTCCACCCGCCTGCCCCCGTCTCCACCCTCCCCCCCCCGTCTCCACCCTCCCCCCCCGTCTCCACCCTCCCCCCCGTCTCCACCCTCCCCCCCCGTCTCCACCCTCCCCCCCCGTTTCCACCCTCCCCCCCCGTCTCCACCCGCCTCCCCCCGTCTCCACCCGCCTCCCCCCGTCTCCACCCGCCTCCCCCCGTCTCCACCCGCCTCCCCCCGTCTCCACCCGCCTCCCCCCGTCTCCACCCGCCTCCCCCCGTCTCCACCCGCCTGCCCCCGTCTCCACCCGCCTGCCCCCGTCTCCACCCTCCCCCCCCCGTCTCCACCCTCCCCCCCCGTCTCCACCCTCCCCCCCGTCTCCACACTCCCCCCCCGTCTCCACCCTCCCCCCCGTCTCCACCCTCCCCCCCCGTCTCCACCCTCCCCCCCCATTTCCACCCTCCCCCCCGTCTCCACCCTCCCCCCCCCCGTCTCCACCCCCCCCCCCCGTCTCCACCCTCCCCCCCCGTCTCCACCCTCACCCCCCCCGTCTCCACCCTCACCCCCCGTCTCCACCCTCACCCCCCCGTCTCCCCCCCCACCCCGTCTCCCCCCCCCACCCCGTCTCCCCCCCACCCCGTTTCCCCCCCACCCCCCACCCCGTCTCCCCCCCCCACCCCGTCCCCCCCCCCCCACCCCGTCTCCCCCCCACCACCCCGTCTCCCCCCCACCACCCCGTATCCCCCCCACCCCGTCTTCCCCCCACCACCACCCCGTTTCCCCCCACCACCACCCCGTTTCCCCCCCCCCCCCCCCCCCCCCCACCCCGTCTCCCCCCCCCCCCCCCCACCACACCACCCCGTCTCCCCCCCGCACCCCGTCTCCCCCCCACCCCGTCTCCCCCCCACCCCGTCTCCCCCCCCCCACCCCGTCCCCCCCCCCCCACCCCGTCTCCCCCCCCCCACCCCGTCTCCCCCCCCCCCCCCCCCCCCCGTCTCCCCCCACCCCGTCTCCCGCCCCACCCCGTCTCCCCCCCACCCCGTCTCCCCTTCCATTATGTGAGAATATCATCATTATAAATATTTAGTAATGTGTGAGAAATGCTAAAAATCTTGTCTTTGATAATTTCTTGCTAATGATGTGTAGCAAGTTTTATTTTAATGTTATATTTGTATAAATTCTTTTGAGAGACCATGTTACTTGTTCTTGTCTCCATATCTTTATATGAGTGGCATCATAATGTTAGTTATTTTTGTTTGTTTCTAAATGTTGTAACTCTGTGTTATCTCCTAGTGATCTGCCAACCACATTTGTCATAGGCAAGCAGGTGCAGTGATTTAGTCTCCTGCTCGTTTTATACAAGTCATGCTGTGGCCAGCCTTTAGCAAGTGACAAGTTATACATAATTACAATGTTGTGATGGTTAATACTATATTCAGGCACCAATTGAAGTGCAAGTGTGGTATTTTTTAATGTTGTGCACTCTTATAAAAATCCATGTTTTTTAAAAGAACTGTTAGATTTTTGCATAAATGGAAAAGCAATTTTTTCTATTTATTTCTTAGATCTGAGGATGGCTGCTAGTGAACTGGTTATCATCTAGTTGTTGTTATATTGCAATTAAGAACAATAACATTTGTACTAGATCGTATTTTGTGCTTTGGAAAACCTCTTCCATTAGTTACAGACCACAACTTCACCCTATTTACTAAGTTACAGTCTAACATGGACAATTCCCTGGTTAGCTATTTCAAATATCATTAAAATTAATCTTTGTGGCTTCATGACAGTGCTCTCATCATAAATGCACCATGACATAGTTCTGAGTTAAACCCAGAGACCTCATTTCTCACACTGAAAACAAAATCCTTGTCTGAGGGACAGCAGTGGTTTTTCATTAGGATGCTGTTAAAATTATTTTGCATTGTATAAATCAGTACATTGTTATATTACCATTAATCCTTCCCAAATACAGTTCACACTAAAACACACTTCTTGCTGGTTACATTTTTGTTGTTTATTGAGTTAAGAAACAAGTACTGTAAAACTTCCTGGCAGATTGAAACTGTGCGCCTGACTGAGACTCGAACTCGGGACCTTTGCCTTTCGTGGGCAAGTGCTCTACAATCTGATCTACCGAAGCACGACTCATGCCCGGTACTCACAGCTTTACTTCTGGCAGTATCTCGTCTCCTACCTTCCAAACTTTACAGAAGCTCTCCTGTGAACCTTGCAGAACTAGCACTCCTGAAAGAAAGGATACTGCGGAGACATGGCTTAGCCACAGCCTGGGGGATGTTTCCAGAATGAGATTTTCACTCTGCAGCAGAGTGTGCGCTGATATGAAACTTCCTGGCAGATTAAAACTGTGTGCCTGACCGAGACTCGAACTCGGGACCTTTGCCTTTCGCGGGCAAGTGCTCTACCATCTGAGCTACCGAAGCACGACTCACGCCCGGTCCTCACAGCTTTACTTCTGCCAGTATCTCGTCTCCTACCTTCCAAACTTTACAGAAGCTCTCCTGCGGAGGTCGGGCACACAGTTTAACTAAGGATTCATCACACTCAGAATTTCTGTCTTGATGAGGGAGTCTTGAGCTTTAATACAAACTGAAATCTGAGTCTTTATAGCACGTAAATTCATATGGAGTAAGCTTTATCAGTGTCAAACATGACAAGTGTTCAGAAGAGACCTGTGGTTGGAGAGACTTTATGTTTTTAACAGAAAAGATTGACAGGCTGCTTAACTTAACCATAAAATTTCAAGTGCATAAATTTTGTTATGTGACAGTGTTATTGTCATTTAAAAAAATCATTGTATCTACATCTATGTAGCAAAGTAGCTACTCATAATAAATCACCTGACAGAGGGTTCAATGAACCACCTTCAGACTGTCTCTCTACCATTCAACTCTTGGATGGCGTGGGGGAAAAACAAGTACTTAAATTTTTTCGTGTCAGCCCTGAGATTTCTCTTATTTTATCATGATTATCATTTCTCCCTATGGGGTGCCAACAGAATGTTTCCACAATCAGAGCATAAAACTGGTGATTGAAATTTCATGAGAAGCTCCAGTCGCAACGAAAATGTCTTTGTTCTAATGATTGTCACTCCCATTCACATATCATGTCTGTGGGACTATCTCGATAATACAAAATGAGCTCCCTTCTTTGAATTTTTTTAATAACCGTCAGTCCCACCTGATTCGGATCCCATACTACACAGTAATACCCGAGGATAGGACGGACAAGCATGGTGTAAGCAGTCTCTTTAGTAGACGTGTTGCACCTTCTAGCTGTTCCGCCAATGAATCGCAGCCTTTGATTTGCTCTAGCCCCAACATTATCTATGTGATTGTTCCAATTTCGGTTATTTGTAATTGTAATCCCTAAGTATTTAGTTGAATTTACAGCCTTCAGATTTGTGTGACTTATCGCGTAATCGAAATTTAGTGGATTTCTTTTAGTACTCATATGGATAACTTCACATGTTTTTTTATTCGGGGTCAATTGCCACTTTTTGCATCATACAGATATCTTATCTAAATCATTTTTCAATTCGTTTTGGTCATCTGGTGATGTTACAAGACGGTAAATGACAGCATCATCTGGAAACAATCTAAGAGGGCTACTCAGACTGCCTCATAGGTCGCTAATATGGCTTAAGAACAATAGAGGACCCATAACACTTCCTTGTGGAATGCCAGATATTATTTCTGTTTTGCTCAATGACTTTTGCATCTATTACTATGAACTGTGACCTTTCTGACAGGAAATCACAAATCCAGTCACACAACTGAGGTGATATCCCATAGGCACGCAGTTTGGTTAGAAGATGCTTGTGAGGAATGGTGTCGAAAGCCTTCTGGAAATCTAAAAATATGGAATCAATTTGATATCCTTGTCAATAGCATTCATTCCTTCATGAGTATAAAGAGCTAGTCATGTTTAACAAGAATGATATTTTCTGAATACGTGCTGACTGTGTGTCAGCAATTTTCCAGTCCTTAGATATGTATCTTTCTGTGAGCGAGCAGTTGTATATAGTTGCTAAATATGGAGCTATTGTATCAGCATACTCTGAAAGGAACCTAACCAGTATACAGCCTTGACCAGAGGCCTTGCCTTTGTTAAGTGATTTAAGCTGCTTTGCTACACTGAAGATATCTGCTTCTATGTTTCTCATCTTGGCAGTTGTTCATGATTGGAATTCAGGAATATTAACTTCATCTTCTTTGGTAAATATTTCTTAGAAAACTATGTTTAATAACTGAGCTTTAGTGACACTGTCATCAGTGACTTCACCGTTGTTATCGCCCTGTGAAGGTATTGATTGCGTCTTGCCACTGGTGTGCTTAATGTATGACCAGAATCTCTTTGGGTTTTCTCCCAGATTCTGAGACAAAGTTTTGTTGTCGAAGTTATTAAAAGCTTCTCACATTGAAGCACGCGCAATATTTCAAACTTCTACAAAACTTAGCAAATCTTGGGGATTTTGCTTTCTTTTAAATTTGGTGTGCTTTTTTCGTTGCTTCTGTGACAGTGATCTGACCTGTTATGTGTACCATGGGGGATCAGTACCAGCGCTTATTAATTTCTGTGGTATATATGTCTCAGTTGCTGTCAATACTATCTCTTTGTAATCATTCCACATCTTTTCTACACTTACTTAATCAGATCAGGAGGAGTGGAGACTCTGTCTTAAAAAGGCATTAAAGAGCATTTTTATCAGCTTTTTTAAATAAATGTACTTTGCATTTATTTTTTATGGTTGTGGGTATTATGATATTCAACCTAGCAGCAACTGCCTTGTGGTCGCCAATCCCTGTATCCATCATGATACTGCCTATTTGTCCAGTATTATTTGTTGCTAAGAGGTCAAGCCCCCCCCCCCCCCCCCCCCCCCATGAACCATGGACCTTGCCGTTGGTGGGGAGGCTTGCGTGCCTCAGCGATACAGATAGCCGTACCATAGGTGCAACCACAACGGAGGGGTATCTGTTGAGAGGCCAGACAAACATGTGGTTCCTGAAGAGGGGCAGCAGCCTTTTCAGTAGTTGCAAGGGCAACAGTCTGGATGATTGACTGATCTGGCCTTGTAACAATAACCAAAACGGCCTTGCTGTGCTGGTACTGCGAACGGCTGAAAGCAATGGGAAACTACAGCCGTAATTTTTCCCGAGGGCATGCAGCTTTACTGTATGATTAAATGATGATGGCGTCCTCTTGGGTAAAATATTCCGGAGGTAAAATAGTCCCCCATTCGGATCTCCGGGCGGGGACTACTAAAGAGGATGTCGTTATCAGGAGAAAGAAAACTGGCGTTCTACGGATCGGAGCGTGGAATGTCAGATCCCTTAATCGGGCAGGTAGGTTAGAAAATTTAAGAAGGGAAATGGATAGGTTGAAGTTATAGTGGGAATTAGTGAAGTTCGCTGGCAGCAGGAACAAGACTTCTGGTCAGGTGACTACAGGGTTATAAACACAAAATCAAATAGGGGTAATGCAGGAGTAGGTTTAATAATGAATAGGAAAATAGGAATGCGGGTAAGCTACTACAAACAGCATAGTGAACGCATTATTGTGGCCAAGATAGATACGAAGCCCACACCTACTACAGTAGTACAAGTTTATATGCCAACTAGCTCTGCAGATGACGAAGAAATTGAAGAAATGTATGATGAAAGAAAATAAATTATTCAGATTGTGAAGGGAGACGAAAATTTAATAGTCACGGGTGACTGGAATTCGACTGTAGGAAAAGGGAGAGAAGGAAACATAGTAGGTGAATATGGATTGGGGCTAAGAAATGAAAGAGGAAGCCGCCTGGTAGAATTTTGCACAGAGCACAACATAATCATAACTAACTCTTGGTTTAAGAATAATGAAAGAAGGTTGTATACATGGAAGAACCCTGGAGATACTAAAAGGTATCAGATAGATTATATAATGGTAAGACAGAGATTTAGGAACCAGGTTTTAAATTGTAAGACATTTCCAGGGGCAGATGTGGACTCTGAACACAATCTATTGGTTATGACCTGTAGATTAAAACTGAAGAAACTGCAAAAAGGTGGGAATTTAAGGAGATGGGACCTGGATAAACTGAAAGAACCAGAGGTTGTAGAGAGTTTCAGGGAGAGCATAAGGGAACAATTGACAGGAATGGGGGAAAGAAATACAGTAGAAGAAGAATGGGTAGCTCTGAGGGATGAAGTAGTGAAGGCAGCAGATGATCAAGTAGGTAAAAAGGCGAGGGCTAATAGAAATCCTTGGGTAACAGAAGAAATATTGAATTTAATTGATGAAAGGAGAAAATATAAAGATGCAGTGTATGAAGCAGGCAAAAAGGAATACAAATGTCTCAAAAATGAGATCGACAGGAAGTGCAACATGGCTAAGCAGGGATGGCTAGAGGACAAATGTAAGGATGTAGAGGCTTATCTCACAAGGGGTAAGATAGATACTGCCTACAGGAAAATTAAAGAGACCTTTGGAGAAAGGAGAACCACTTGCATGAATATCAAGAGCTCAGATGGAAACCCAGTTCTAAGCAAAGAAGGGAAAGCAGAAAGGTGGAAGCAGTATATAGAGGGTCTATACAAGGGCGATGTACTTGAGGACAATATTATGGGAATGGAAGAGGATGTAGATGAAGATGAAATGGGAGATATGATACTGCGTGAAGAGTTTGACAGAGCACTGAAAGACCTGAGTCGAAACAAGGCCCCCGGAGTAGACAACATTCCATTGGAACTACTGACGGTCTTGGGAGAGCCAGTCCTGACAAAACTCTACCATCTGGTGAGCAAGATGTATGAAACAGGCGAAATACCCTCAGACTTCAAGAAGAATATAATAATTCCAATCCCAAAGAAAGCAGGTGTTGACAGATGTGAAAATTACCGAACTATCAGTTTAATAAGTCACAGCTGCAAAATACTTACACGAATTGTTTACAGACGAATGGAAAAACTAGTAGAAGCCGACCTCGGGGAAGATCAGTTTGGATTCTGTAGAAACACTGGAACACTTGAGGCAATACTCACCTTACGACTAATCTTAGAAGAAAGATTAAGGAAAGGCAAACCTATGTTTCTAGCATTTGAAGACTTAGAGAAAGCTTTTGACAATGTTGACTGGAATACTCTCTTTCAAATTCTAAAGGTGGCAGGGGTAAAATACAGGGAGCGAAAGGCTATTTACAATTTGTACAGAAACCAGATGGCAGTTATAAGAGTCGAGGGACATGAAAGGGAAGCAGTGGTTGGGAAGGGAGTAAGACAGGGTTGTAGCCTCTCCCCGATGTTGTTCAATCTGTATATTGAGCAAGCAGTAAAGGAAACAAAAGAAAAATTTGGAGTAGGTATTAAAATTCATGGAGAAGAAATAAAAACTTTGAGGTTCGCCGATGACATTGTAATTCTGTCAGAGACAGCAAAGGACTTGGAAGAGCAGTTGAATAGAATGGACAGTGTCTTGAAAGGAGGATATAAGATGAACATCAACAAAAGCAAAACAAGGATAATGGAATGTAATCTAATTAAGTCGGGTGATGCTGAGGGAATTAGATTAGGAAATGAGACACTTAAAGTAGTAAAGGAGTTTTGCTATTTGGGGAGCAAAATAACTGATGATGGTTGAAGTAGAGAGGATATAAAATGTAGGCTGGCAATGGCAAGGAAAGCGTTTCTGAAGAAGAGAAATTTGTTAACATCGAGTATAGGTTTAAGTGTCAGGAAGTCGTTTCTGAAAGTATTTGTATGGAGTGTAGCCATGTATGGAAGTGAAACATGGACAATAAATAGTTTGGACAAGAAGAGAATAGAAGCTTTCAAAATGTGGTGCTACAGAAGAATGCTGAAGATTAGATGGGTAGTGTAGTGTCGGTAGCTGGACCGACACCGTGAAGTTTATTGTTGAAAATGAAAGCTAGACTAACGCTGTAGCCGATAGTGCACGCAAGGCTAAAGCAGACGGGCGTGAAGTCTGGAACATGAGAACTTATAAATGAATAAGAAGAAAAGTAGGTAGATGCTTTTTACTTATCTTCTATTTAGGCCTTGGAATACATCTCTCTTGAATACTCGTAAGCTATAGGCACTGATCAAATGGCTCCTTGCTAGTTCGTAGCCATTAACTTAGCTGATGGCTATTCTGTCTCTCGGCTAATGAGAGAGAAAGGCTTCGTACAACTGGGCGATAGCTAGGTTCGCGTACAACTGGGCGGTAGCTTGGTTCTCGTACAACTGGGGCGAGTCCACTCTCGTATCACGAGACCTGCCTAGGTGGTGGCGCTAGGTCTGCGATCACAGTGGCGACACGCGGGTCCGACATGTACTACATGGACCGCGGCCGATTTAAGCTACCACCTAGCAAGTGTGGTGTCTGGCGGTGACACCACATTCCTCCCCCGCAAATCGGCGAACGGTCGTGAGATAAGGCTTCCGCCCGCCGTGGGGAGGACCACATGTTGACGTATGCGATGAGGTGGGGAGCCTAACAACAGGCGAGGCTGTGCCACCCGCACCCGGCCATCCGGTCCGAGGGGAGCTAGGAAACGCCTGCAAAACTAGTCCAGGGTGCACGTCAACATGCGGTGTATGCGCCCGTAAAGAAACAGGAGGGGCCAAAGTGTCGACCTCCATTGCGTCGGGGTAGCCGACGCGCGATGACGTCATGTGGTCCGGAGCGGTCGGGAGTTCCATGGCGGCGGACAGCTGGTCACGGGAAGCGATCGGCGGCGCGTGACCCTGGGAGGCGCCTGGCGGCTGCAACGAAGCGTCGAATGCGGGCGCCGGCGGCGGCGGCGGCTGCTGCTGCTGCTGCTGCTGCGGCGGCGGCGGCGCGTCGCCATGGGGCAAAATGGAAGGCATCGTCGGTAACACCTGGGGATGAGGCGAGCCAGTAGATGGGTCCCCAGGGCGCTGACCGGACGGCACCGTCGCTGAAAGCAGACGGGGAACGGCAGAACCCGAGCGACGACAGAGGCGCAGCTGATTGAGATGCCGACGCACCTCACCAGAGGCCCCCAAAACCAAATACATCGCGCGGCCGAGGCAGCGAAGAATGCGCCCTGCGAGCCAACGCCGTGAACCTCGATAGTTGCGATAAAATACAACGTCGCCTGGAGCAAAAGCAGGAGTCTGCCGCTGCACAGGAACCTGATGCGGCGGATGCAGCAAAGACATCAAGGTGCGATGAGGACGACCGTGGAGCAACTCAGCCGGCGAGCGCCCATCTCGGGGCTGAGAGCGATACGAAGACAAAAAGAGCAACAATGCGTCCTCCCGAGAATGCGACTCTTTCAATTTCAACATCTGCGACTTGAAAGTCCGGACCAATCGTTCAGCGGCACCGTTGGACTGAGGCGAAAACGGCGCGGATGTCAGATGTTGAATACCATTGGCCTGGCAGAAAGACTGGAATTCTGCGGACATGAATTGTGGGCCATTGTCGGAAACAATAGTCTGCGGAAGACCTTCAATGCAAAAGATAGCAGACAACGCTTGGATGGTGGCGGAGGACGTCGTGGAAGACATCCGGACAACAAAAGGAAAATTACTGAAGGCGTCGACCAGAACCAACCATCGAGCATTCCAGAACGGACCAGCAAAATCAATGTGCAAGCGTTGCCAAGGGGAAGTGGCTTTTGGCCACGCAAAGACTTTCCGCGGCGGTGCGGACTGTTGTTCGGCACACGCCGGGCACGAAGAACACATATTCGTAATCGCAGCATCGATTCCGAACCAAGTACAGTGCTGACGAGCAAGTTGTTTCGTTCGCACTATACCCCAATGTCCTTGGTGAAGAAGCCGTAAAACAGAGGACTGTAACGAACGTGGGACCACGACTCTGGACTGATCATTATCAGAACGCAACAACAAAACACCACGTCGAACAAAAAGTCTCTCCTTGTGAGCAAAAAATCGGCGAACCAACGGATCCTCGATCCGAGACTTTGACAAAGGCCATTGCGTAGCAACAAAACGTAAAACAGTAGCAAGGACAGGGTCAGCAGCTGTGGCTGTAGCGACACGACGAAAATCAATCGGAAACGATTCGACCACTTCATCGGTTTCCGAATCAATGAACATGCAAGCAAGTTCGGAAGAATCGAATGCTTTATCCTCAGCAACAGGCAAACGGGACAACGCATCGGCGTTTCCGTGCTTAGCAGTGGACCGATACAAGATATCGTAGCGGTACTGCGAGAGGAAAATAGACCAGCGAATGAATTTCTGCGCTGTACGTGGAGGTACAGGCTTGGTCGGATGAAAAAGCGATGTCAAAGGTTTGTGGTCTGTGATGATGGTAAAGTGACGACCATACAAGAAATCATGGAACTTAGTAACACCAAACACGAGAGCCAAAGCTTCTTTCTCTATCTGTGAATAATTTCTTTGCGCAGACGAGAGCAATTTGGACGCAAAGGCAATAGGGCGATCATGGGAGCCAACTTTGTGCGCAAGCACAGCACCGATCCCGAAATCCGATGCATCTACCATCAACAAAAGGGGTTTCTGGGGATCGAATGGCGTAAGGCAAGTATTAGAAAGCAACGCCGATTTCAACTGGCGAAAGGCGCGTTCACATTCCGTCGTCCAGACGAACGGAACACCTTTACGGCGTAAGCGATGAAGCGGAGCTGAAATGGAAGAGGCATTGCGCACATATTTATGGTAATAATTAATTTTACCCAACACACTCTGTAGCTGTTTGAGATTTTGAGGGGACGGCAAGTCTTGTATGGCACGGAGGTGCTCTGGACTCGGATGTATGCCTTGGGCATTAATGACATGTCCCAGGTATGGTAAGTCACGAGCAAAAAACACACATTTGTCCTTCCTCAAGCGAAGACCATTTTGCCGCAAGACCTGAAATAATGTTCGTAAATTCTCAAGATGATCTTCTTCTGTCTGTCCGGAGATCACTATATCGTCCAGATAGTTTGCTGCAGTAGGGACCGACGCACAAATAGTTTGTAAATATTGCTGAAACAAGGCAGGGGCGGATGCACACCCGAATGGCAGTCTTTTGAAGCGGTACAATCCAAGATGCGTGTTAACCACCAATACGCGCTGGGATTCGTCGTCCACCGGTATTTGCAAGTACGCATCTGCTAGGTCCAACTTTGAAAAATATTTTCCTGGGCACAGTTTAGCAAAAAGATCTTCCGGGCGGGGCAAAGGAAAAGTAGCAGTCACTAGCTGTGGATTCACTGTGGCCTTGAAGTCCACGCAAAGTCTCAATTTTCCGGAAGGTTTTGGCAAAATTACTAAGGGTGAGGCCCAGAGAGAAGCTTGCACACGTTCAATTACACCCTGTGATTCGAGATCGTGTAACGTTCTTGCGACCTCATCATGCAATGCGTGGGGAACATTGCGCGCCCTGAAAAATTTCGGTTGCGCGTTTACCTTCAGTTCTAAATGTGCTTCATAGTTTTTAGCGCAACCTAAGCCCGGTGCAAAAATATCTGCAAATTCGTCACATAAGCGAGAAACACTGTCTGTAGGCACAGTCTGATTCACTGATAGGACCTGATTTACAATAGACATGTTAAACAACTTAAATAAATCTAGACCAAACAAGTTCACTGCAGAAGAAGAACGAAGAACGTAAAATGACACCAGTTTTGTTTGTCCCTTGTATGTGGCAAGAAGACTGCACTGTCCTAACACAGGAATTTTCTGTCCGGAATATGTAGTTAGCTTAACATTTGCGGAACGCAACGGAGGTGCGCCCAGTTGTTTGTATGTGTCGTGATTGAGCAATGAAACTGCAGCTCCGGTATCGAGCTGGAATGGTATCACTTGGCCGTCAAAGTCTAAGTCCACAAAAAGTTTATTGTCCTGCTGACGACAAGAGAGACTGTTTTGTGCAATTTGAATAGACACTGGTACAGAATCACTTGCTAATTGACGTGATTTCCGGCGACGTCGACGCACAGTTTTTGTGGGACGATCACAGTTACTGTTAGAGAAAGTGTCACTGGACGAAGCGGAATGAACGACATGAATGTCCATAGGCGAAGGTCCACGAGCCTGAGTGTCCTTGGTTCGATTCCGGCGCAAAGCAAAGGGCCTGGAATGATTGTGATTGTCTGATCGGAGCTTTTTCTGGCAAACACTTTGAACATGTCCTTTCTTATTGCAGAAAAAGCAAATAGCTTGGCGTGACGGGCAATGTTCACGCGAATGTCTAGTAGCACACCGCGGGCATGATTTCACTGCATTTGTGGGCTGGCGCGGCACACCTGGCTTAGCACGCGGCGTCAGCTGTGCGGACGGCCGCGAGGGCAGTTGACCGGGCCGCGTTGCGCGAGCGCGCCCGGCGGGCCGGTTAATGTTACACACAGCTGGCGAAGTTTCAAAAGATTCCTGAGCACAGTCAAGTGTGTCCTGTCTATCCAATATGTCTATCACTTGTTGAAGGGAGGGATTAACTAGTTTCAAAATTTGCTCCCGTATGCGAACATCAGAAACGTTCTGTGCAATTGCATCACGCACCATTGTATCTGAATAAGAAAGACCACAGTCACATTCAAAGGCACAGTCCCTAGTAAGTCCTTGCAATGTTGCTACCCACTCCCTATTAGTTTGACCGGCCGTACGTTTTGTACGAAAAAACGTATACCGCTTTGCAACCACATTAACTGTTTCTTTGAAATAGGCATCTAATGCAGACAAAATTTCCTCGTATGACAGAGTTGCTACGTCTCGTCGGGGAAACAATTTCACTATCACACGGTAGGTGGACACACCGACACAAGAAAGCAAAAACGGCTGCCGCTCTTTACCTTGAATTCTGTAGGCAGCGAGGTGGAAGGCAAACTGGCGGGACCACTCTTGCCAGGTCTCGTGGTTCGGGTCGTAGTGCCTAAAAGGCGGCGCAACGGCAGGTTGTGGCTGCGGTAGCGGTGAAGCGGCTGCGGCCGCATCGGTGTGAATGGTACGTTGACCCTGGACGAGCTGTCCAAGGGCATCCAGTAACGCCTGCGTCTGCTGAGTCTGCAAGCGATAAAATTCGGACAGTACATCTGGAGAATGTGGCGAAGCCATGACACAATTAAATGTAAGCAATCAGAAATAAATGTAAGCAATCAGAAAAAGGTCCTTTTCCCTCGTCGCCAATAATTGTAGTGTCGGTAGCTGGACCGACACCGTGAAGTTTATTGTTGAAAATGAAAGCTAGACTAACGCTGTAGCCGATAGTGCACGCAAGGCTAAAGCAGACGGGCGTGAAGTCTGGAACATGAGAACTTATAAATGAATAAGAAGAAAAGTAGGTAGATGCTTTTTACTTATCTTCTATTTAGGCCTTGGAATACATCTCTCTTGAATACTCGTAAGCTATAGGCACTGATCAAATGGCTCCTTGCTAGTTCGTGGCCATTAACTTAGCTGATGGCTATTCTGTCTCTCGGCTAATGAGAGAGAAAGGCTTCGTACAACTGGGCGATAGCTAGGTTCGCGTACAACTGGGCGGTAGCTTGGTTCTCGTACAACTGGGGCGAGTCCACTCTCGTATCACGAGACCTGCCTAGGTGGTGGCGCTAGGTCTGCGATCACAGTGGCGACACGCGGGTCCGACATGTACTACATGGACCGCGGCCGATTTAAGCTACCACCTAGCAAGTGTGGTGTCTGGCGGTGACACCACAGGTAGATCACATAACTAATGAGGAAGTATTGAATAGGATTGGGGAGAAGAGAAATTTGTGGCACAACTTGAACAGAAGAAGGGATCGGTTGGTAGGACATGTTCTGAGGCATCAAGGTATCACCAATTTAGTATTGGAGGGCAGCGTGGAGGGTAAAAATCGTAGAGGGAGACCAAGAGATGAATACACTAAGCAGATTCAGAAGGATGTAGGTTGCAGTAGGTACTGGGAGATGAAAAAGCTTGCACAGGATAGAGTAGCATGGAGAGCTGCATCAAACCAGTCTCAGGACTGAAGACCAGAACAACAACAACAAGAGGTCAAGTATGCTTTCGCAACCATTTATACTTGGAGTGGGCTTATGAACTAATTGTTGAAAATAATTTTCTGAGAAAGCATTCACTACAATTTTGGATGATGTTTTATGCTTGACACAGGCTTTAAACATATATTTTTTCCAGCATATTGAGGGTAGATTGAAGTCACCACTGACTATAATTGTTTGAGTGGGGCACCTATTTGAAATGAGACTCGAGTTTTCTTTGAACTGTTCAGCAACTATATCTTCTGAGTCGGGGAATTGGCAAAAGGCTCCAATTAATATTTTGGTGTGATTGTCAAGTATAACCTCTACCCATACTATGTAACAGGAACTATCTTTCAAGTATAACCTCTACCCATACTATGTAACAGGAACTATCTTTCAAGTATAACCTCTACTCATACTATTTAACAGGAACTATCTACTTCAATTTCACTACAAGGTAAACTACTTCTGACAGTAACTGTATTTAATCTTCTTTTGAGAATACTGTTAGCTTGTTTGAAAAACTTTCGGCTGGTCTTATTTCCAGCTTTAGCCAACTTTCCATACCTATAACTATTTGAGTTTCAGTGCTTTCTATTAGGGATTGGAGCTCTGATTCTTTCCCAACAGAGCTATGACAATTTACGACTACAATTCCTATTGTTGCTACAACTACCTTACTGTCTTTTACCTGCCCCCTTTTAGATGGACACCCTTTCTGTAGTTTCCTGATACCCCCTAACCTAATAAACCACGCAGTTCTTTCCACACAGCCCCCACTACCCGTGTAGCCGCTTCTGTGTGTAGTGAACTCCTGACGTATTAAGCGGATCCAGAAACCCACCATCCAATGGTGCAAGTCAGGGAATCTGCAGCCTACATGGTCACAGAACCGCACGGGCCTCTGATTCACACACTCTGCTCTGCTCTGCATCAAAGGACCACAATTAGTTTTATCGATGATGCTGCAGATGGTGGGCTTTACCTTAATCCCACAAGCAAGACTGGCAGTCTGCCAGCCGCCCAAAACCAGAGAGAATCTCCTCTGATCCAAAGCGACATGTCATTGGTACTGACATGAGCCACCTCTTGGACCTGTACTCTTCAAGGCATCCGGAAGCAGCCTTTCCAATGACTACTCCTGGTATGCACACGGAGTGCACACTGGCTTCCTTCCCCTCCTTGGTAGCCATGTTCTTAAGGGGCCTCATTACGCGTCTAAGGTTGGAGCTCCCTGCTACCAGCAAACCCACCCTCTGTGAATGCCCTGACTTTGCGGGCCGAGTGGCTTCCTCTGGAACAGGGTGGACGACTGCATCCAGATTAGAGACTTCATCAGCCACAATAAACACCCAAAACCTGTTCGTTAAATGTACCAGGGAGGCTCTATGATTGGCCGCTGGGAGAGTCTTTCACTGCCTGTCAGACTTTTCGAAAGATCTGCCACTTGACCTTGGGTGAGGGGTCACCTCAGTGCAGGCAGTACCCAGGGCGGCCACAGCAGTGGACCATTTGGAGGACACGTGGGATGTATTTTTTGACGCCCCTCATCCCTACATCCCTGCGTCCGACCCCCCCCCCCCCCCCCCCCCACACACACACACACACACACACACAATGATGCCCCTTGGCAGCTGCCCCATGCCGTGTGACGGAAGCAAACATTGCCTGGAGCAGTAAGTGAAGGGTCACCAACTCAGCTCGTATCTGTACACTGTAATCACAGTTCCTATCCATTACTGAAGTCGCTACTGTTTGAAGCTTATAAAAATATATAACAAGTGAATGGTGTACTTGGCTTATTAACAGCAGGAACTCGAGGTGCTCTTTCACTGATGGTCTAACCGACACTGGGGTACACTAAACAAAACAAACAAGAGCCTATGTGACACAAGGGTCAATACAAGCATCGATAACAACGCCGGTACTGTATGCTACACTGTTATTAAAAATAAAAAATAAACTAGTAACTACACAGATAACTGAAAATAAGTCATTCCTGTTTGAAGCTCCAAAAATATATATAACAAACCAATGGTGTACTTACCTTATTAGCAGCAGGAACGCGACATGCTCTTCTCACTGATGGTCTAACCGACACTGAACTATACCAACCAAAAAAGAATAGTCACCGAAGTTGGAAACAATGCTAGACATTCAACATTTTTGAGTTCAGTTGTATCTGAAAGTAAAAGTAAGTATGATTCAATATTTTCTTTCACATTGATGATTCTTTCATGCATTCTAATTGTTTGCTGTTAATAAAAGTATATTTCAACAGATCCCTAACATCATTGTATTCAGCAAATGATCCAAAATATTTGTGCAATAAAACCTGCTTTTGATGTGCTGTTTTCTTTCCAAATTTGAATGGCAAAATGTTGTAACATTACTAGTGAGTGTTATAGAAATTCTGTCATAGAAAATTCCCTCAGCAATAAACTGTCAACACTGCAAAGTATGGTGTATAAATCTTTCTAACATTAGATCCTAAATATGGTAGTGACTTCGTGTTTTTTGTCTTTGAAGTTCATAAGATCCAGATCTAGACTATTTTTATGATAATGTCCCTCATCAGTGTTTTTACGGTCATACACTTGTTCCATTTATTGATACTGTAGCAGATGTAATATGATATACAAATAAACAATAAATCATGCAACAAAAATTAAAAATTTATTTTAAGAATATTGTGTGGCATAGCGTTCCATTTCCCAGTACTGCTTCCTGTCTTTGAGTGCATAAACTGTATATTTATTTTAAATTTGAAAGAGATCGGCTGTCTTTCTGGCTGGCCAGTACTTAACTTCAGAAAGTGAAAATCTGAATACTTGCCAAACAAACCACTTAAAACTAGAAAATATGCATCCTACTTTTAGAACTTTGAGGAATTGAATGGAAAAGGGGGTAAATCGAGGAAGGTTTGGAAGGAGAGACATTTCACTCAGACCACAGATTGTGAGGGGCATGCCTGTAGTGAGGATGAAGAGAAAGTTGTCATTAAGAATATGTGATAACTGGAAACACTGTTATAATGAGAAATTTTAAAAGTGAAGCCAACATTGTTCTACACTGATCAGCCATATGATTATGACCACTTGCTTAATAGCCTGTAGGCACTTCAGCAGCGATTCTGTGCGGCATGGATGGGCTGGTGATTTGTGGATGTGGAACGTCTTCGATGTGTTCCGACCAGTTCAGCTCAGGCAAAATTGATGGCTAAAACATAAGGACGAGTTTAGTATCATGCCTCCCAAACCACTGTAGCACAATTCTGGGTTTGTGACAGACAGTTATGCTTCTGCAAGATGCAGTTATGATCTGGGAAGACATCGGGCCTGAAGGGATGCAGATGGTCCTCAGTAATGGGCTCATTGTCCACAGGCATCATAAGGCTGAAGATTATTACTACAGGCCGCACAGAAACTGAGGTGAGTATCCCCCCCTTCGTGTAATACTGCCTCCACTGGCCTGCATCCTTGGTGCAGTGAATATTTTGAGCAGTCGTTCTCTTGGATGACAGGGTATATAGACCTGACCGTTGACCTAGTGTGCCCAGAAATGGGATTCAGACGACCAGATGGCATATTTTCACAGATTCATAATCCAGTCCTGATGATCTTATGCCCATTGCAGTCTTAATTGACACCATCATAGGGTTAATGTGGGTACGTGGAGACTGTCGTGTTGCGAAGCTCTGAACTGAGTGCTCTGAAACACTTGTGCCTGCACTGACATTGTACTGCCTCATCAGGTCTGCCCAACATCGTCTATCATGCTTTAGATGAGCAAATTACTCTGGCTTTATTTTATACACAACTTAATCATGCATCAGCCTGTTTGCTTTGGCGGTATGAGCCTGCTTCTCTCTCTCTCTCTCTCTCTCTCTCTCTCTCTCTCTCTCTCTCTCTCTCTCTCTCTCTCTGACATTCAGTGAGTCTGGGATGATAATAGATAATAGGGAGTGTTAACCTCTCATCTTTTTTTTTTTTTTTTTGTGTAAAACCTGAGAGCCCTTTCCAGGTGATACAAGTTGTTTTAATTTTGCAGGTATCCATTTTGGCCTCTACCATGGTGTGGCAGGAAACTGCAACCCTTTTCATATAAAAGTATTATTTCTAAATGAATCATTATAGTGTAAGTGGCAGTCAAATGAAAACAAGGCAGACTGTATAATGAGCATGGCATGGATGTTAGTAATGCAGGTAAGTTTGTGTACAGAAGTGCCATCTAATGGGAACCAGGAAGGAACAGGGTAAACATTCAGTACTGTGTCATTTGTCTGTTAAATGTGCTCGATGTGAGGTCAGTGAGTTTGGTGTGCATCCAACTTCACTGTGGGGGACAGGAAAGAGAAACAGCAAGACCTGGTGTGTTCTTCTTTTTTTTACTGTGGAGGGCAAGTCAGAAAGTGAAATTCATGTCCAAATGTCTGCTGTGTATGATGAACACAGTAAGTCACATGTATGTGTTTGTGTGGAATAAATGATTTCGAGAAGGTCTGGTGTCATTGAAAGATGACAGTCAGGTAGAACAGACTCATCATGTCATTACCAGATCTGTCAGTGCCGGTGTAGACGCTACCATCAGAAATGACAGGGGTAGACGCTACCATCAGAAATGACAGGGGTAGACGCTACCATCAGAAATGACAGGGGTAGATGCTACCATCAGAAATGACAGGGGTAGACGCTACCATCAGAAATGACAGAAGGTGGACAGTGGGAGACATAAGGCTCATGGGCATCAGTCCCAGTGTTGCTGTCACTATTATGACTGAGCATATAACATTCCAGGAAATCTGTGCACAGGGGGTTCCACAGAAGTTGAGCAGAATGTCGACATCATTGTAGCAGCTGGAGCAGTATCGTGATGAAGAATATAGTTTTCTGCCTCATATTGTTGCGGGAAATGGAACATGATGTCATCATTTTGAGCCAGTGAGCAAGCATCTGAACAGATAGCGGGAGCACATGGATTCATCCTAAAAAATCCAAAGAAGGGCATGCAAGCTCTGAGAAAGTCATACTGATATTTTTCTTTGACTCCAAAGGCTCACTTTTCATTGGCTTTCTGGAACATGGTGCCACAATTAATGCACAGTGCTGTGTGGACACTTTTCAGAAATTGACACACGCTATCAAGTGGAAATGCCCAGGAATGTTGACAAACGGCTTCATTCTGTTGTAAGATAAAGCTGACCGACATGTTGGCAAGGTTTTTTAGACTATGCTGCAGATGTTTTGCTCGGGGCCTTTACACATCCTCCATACAGTCCTGATCTCTTCCCATGCAATTTCCATATTTTTTGAACACTGAAGCAAGAAGTTTGTGGCTGTCAATTTGCTTCAGACAAAGAGGCAACTTCTAGGTACAATGATGGTCCATGGTCCCCTAGGCAGCAGAAGGCATTTTTCCATTAAGGCATTGTCTGTCTTGTCCCACAGGTGGATAAATGTATTAATAGTTTTGGTGTTACTTCTGAAATAATAAACAGTTCACTTACTTTTTTCCCAACTGTCTTGTTTTCATTTGACTGTCCCATATACTGTATAATAGAGGGCCTGATAACCAGGCAGTTTAATCCATTAAAATCTCAATGTAATCCAAACCTCATCATTATCAGGGTTATCAGAAAAAAAACTACCAGCAAGGGGAAAGTAAATATAGGCATTGGCAGTGGCCTTCTAAAATAGCTATACCAACATTTATTTGAAGTGATAGAGGGAAATTGTGACAAACGTAAATCTGCACCTAATATAAACTTTTCATTTTTCTATAATGAGATATCAATTTCTTAAGCCTTGCACTATCACACTTAGTTCACTGGTTGGCTTAGTGATAACTTAATCAGTTTTTCACTGTTAATGACCTTATCTTTCACTATCTATAAAATATTTATGTAAAATTAATGTAGACGACATGATGGTTTATTGTTGTTGACAGTTGATTAAGTTTTTTGTACCATCTGTTTTCCTACTGGTAGTTCGTCTATATCCAGGAGGCGCTCAACTCTTTCTTGAGTGAGAGCATGGCATGGTGCCCCAAGTCATTGCAGTACTTTTTCCTTTTCTGTACTGTAATCTTACTGTCTGACCTTATCTTTTCTCAAACAATGGAAAATCCAGGATGGAATGTAACAATATTGTGAAAAGGATAGTTGCTACTCACCATATAGCAGAGATGCTGAGTCGCAGATAGGCACAACAAAAATACTGTCACTGAATAAGCATTCGGCCAACAAGATCTTTTGTCAAACATAGGTCACACACACACACACACACACACACACACACACACACACACACACACACACACAAGCGCAAACGCAGCTCGCAAACACGTGACCACAGTCTCTAGTAGCTGAAGCTGCTCTATGAGCAGCAGCAGCAGCAGTGCATGATGGTAGAGGCAACTGGGTGGGGGTAAGGAGGAGGCAGGGGCAGGGAGGGGGAGGAATAGCGGGGTAGGGGTGGGGGACGATGAAGTGCTGCTGGGGAGTGTGCAGGGATGAAATTGATTTGTTACAAGTCACGCAGTGAGACTGAACCGCAGAGAACAGTCTGTTGTGAAATCGTGAATGTGAGAAAAGTCAGAACAGTGCATTGAGTTTTTATAATATTAATTGCTCTGTTAAGGCTGCTTCCAGTATACTTTCTGGCTGCAGGTGTCTGTTATTGCATTTGGCCCCTCAGGTTGGCAGATTTATCTTTTGTTGGAATGTGAGTGCAAAGTGAGTTTCATAATATGTCATATACATACATCAAGAAAAGTTTTGCATCAGCCCAGTTCCCAGAACTCCTGAAGTTAGACGTCGACTGTGGATATTGTATCACAGACACAGTCCCATTGACTGTTCAGAGATGTCACTAAACCTGCCCAAAGATTTAAAGAACCATGCATGAGCAGTGCTTATTAGACGGAAGGGGTCCGACAGCTGATCAGTTCCAGTCATTCCACCAGGAAGGAGGTACATGGATTGTGTTGTCTGTAGTTCAACCATGCCTGGACGGTCAATACCACTGTTTGATCCGTCCGCATTGTTACTTTGCACCAGTAAGGGCTCTCAACAAGGTAAGTGTCCATGCATCTCGGCGTGAACTAAAGCGATGTTGTTTGGACATGGAGGAGAACAAAGAGACAGGAACTGTTGATGGCATGCCTCGGTCAGGCCGCCCAATGGCTACTACTGCAGTGGATGACCGCTACTTATGGATTTTGGCTCGGAGTAACCCTGACAGCATGTTGAATAATGCTTTTCGTGCAGCCACAGGACATCGTATTATGACTCAAACAGTGCGCAATAGGCTGCATGATGTGCAGCTTCACTCCTGACGTCCTTGGCGAGGTCCATCTTTGCAACCACAACACCATGCAGTGTGGTACAGATGGGCCCAACAACTGCTAAGGATTGGCATCATGTTCTCTTCACTGATTAGTGTTCCATATGCCTTCAACCAGACAATCATCAGAGACGTGTTTGGATCCAACCTGGTCAGGCTGAACACCTTAGACACATGGTCCGGCGAGTGGAGCAAGGTGGAGGTTCCCTGCTGCTTTGGGGTGGCATTATGTGGGGCCACCATACGTCGCTGGTGGTCATGGAAGGCGCTGTAACAACTGTACGATATGTGAATGCCATCCTCCGGCTGATAGTGCAACCATATTGGCAGCATATTGCCGAGGCATTCATCTTCATGGACGACAATTTGCGTCCCCCATCATGCACATCTTGTGAATCACTTCCTTCATGATAATGACATCACTCAACTAGAGTGGCCAGCATCTTCTCCAGATATGAACCCTGTCGAACATACCTGGGATAGATTGAAAAGGGCTGTTTATGGATGACATGACCCGCCAACCACTCAGGGATGTACGTCGAATCACCATTGAGGAGTGGGATAATCAGGACCAACAATGCTTAGATGAACTTGTGGATAGTATGTGATGACGAATACATACTTGCATGCATCAATGCAAGAGGACATGCTATTGGGATTAGAGGTACTGTTGTGTACAGCAATCTGGACCACCACCTCTGAAGGTTTTGCTGTATGGTGGTACAACATGCAACATGTGGTTTTCAAGAGCAGTAAAAAGGGCGGAAATTTTTATGTTGATCTCTCTTCCAATTTTCTGTACAGTGTTTGGAATTCTCGGAACCGCAGTGATGCAAAACTTTTTTTGGTGTGTGTAGTTGTAATATAAACATTTTCCCAGTCAAAACAGGGGTGGCAATCATACAGAGGAAATAAGAGCAAGCACAATGTCATTTCAAGCGATGCTTGTCACACAATATTATTTGCCATTAATGCTGCATGTTCCCTAGTGTAATCTCTTACTTGAGAACTTTCCTCTGTTTATTCAAAGATATACAAGGATGAAGAACACTGTATTCTAAATATTCCAGCTATCATATTTTTCCTCTTAAGTTTCATCTACAGATGGTTGGAAAATTCAGATGTGATGCTAAGAGCAAAGACAATCACTCTGCATACCAAGAAATTCATTGAAAATTGGGAGGAGGACAAACTCAATACAAGAGCTATAAAGTAGTCATCAAGATTGCTGATGATAAAGTGTTAGGTGTTACTCTCATATAATACATTACATGGCATGGTATCTAAATGGGTCGTGTCTGCCATGTAAGTAATGATAATGTGAATGTCAACATGGTGGGCCCAATGTACGAACAAGCTGTGACCTCAGAGAATGTGATAGGCAAGCCAAGAACAACTGATTCAGCATTTCAGCAACAATATGGAATAGACAGAATGTGCTTCTGTAATGAAGCTAAATGTAGTAACTTCACTTAGATGTGTCATAAGACCACCCTTCAGGATGCAAACTTCGTGTCCAGGAACTCTCTGATACCCTGAAGTTAGAGATTACAGCAGCCAAGAGAACTGACAGGCTCAGAAAATGAGAGCAAGTTCGCTTACCAGTGTTGTGGGGAGGGGGGGAGGTCATATCATCGCTTACTATAAAACCACCGCCCTCCACAACCTCATTCTCAGTGTTAAGTCATCCCATCTGTATTACAGATGCTGATGGAAAACCAGCTGTACTAAGTTGCAAGATGCTCTGGTGAATTCAACAAGTGTGTGTAAGATGCTGCCAACTTTGAGTCCACTGCTTCAAATCCATAGCTGTCTGGGCTTGTAGGGGACTTATGATCTGCCAGCTGCATCCCTGCCAGTCACAGCGGTGACTGAGGATGGGGACTGAGCCTATCTTTCGTGGATGAACAACCAATATGCCCATCTGCAGGCTGTTCAACTCAGGTGATGGGCACGTGTGTCACCACTGCCTGGACAATCCTTACCAACTGTACACTGGGTCCTCCACTTGGGCTGTCATTCTGTTGCTGGTGGGTCTTCCACCTACATGCCCTCTCAACTACAGACAACAGGGGTATGCAGACTTCTGGAGCTGAGCAGAAATGCAGCTCCACTCATTGAGAGTGCTGAGGCTCTGATGCCAGGCCAGGCTGCAGGTATGCATGGCTACCACCTCCTCCTGCAACAGAGCTACAGCACTGAAAACTCGCAGTGCAGGATCTGTGTTCAGCAATTTCCTTGCGGGGCACCGACATGCCACTTCATGCCTTCAAGCAGTGTAGACTCAGCGTAGTCACAGAATGGTCAATTGCAAAATTCTGACCAATGGAAAAAAGTGGAAATGTCGTGTGACGAGGGCCTCCCGTTGGGTAGACCATTCGCCTGGTGCAAGTCTTTCGATTTGATGCCACTTCGGCGACTTGCGTGCCAATGGGGATGAAATGATGATGATTAGGACAACACAATACCCAGTCCCTGAGCGGAGAAAATCTCTGACCCAGCCGGGAATTGAACCAGGGCCCTTTGGATTGACAGTTTGTCACACTGACCACTCAGCTATCGGGGGTGGACACTCTGGCCAATAAATGATTGTTAATTGAATGATGTTTCATTGGTCTCCTAGTGCTTAACAGGATCACTCAACCCCGCTCTTCACACAACCTCCTGATAGCATGAAGATCCTGGCTTGTATTGTAACCATACATTTTCAAATTAGAAAATGACAACAGCTGTGTCAAAATGATATATTTATGATGAGTAGTGTCATGACATTATTGTCACATCTTCAGGTAATAAACTGTTGACCAAAAGAAGATAAAAAAATTGTAATTAGAAGTAGCTTGAAACAGGAACTACTGAATTAATATAATGTTGATTAGCAGGTGAGGTATAGTGAGCTTTCAATACATGTCCTTAAAATCTCCATGAGGCTGAGTGATGGAAGTCCTCTATCTTCCTGCACAGAATTGATGTCATTAAGTACACAGCCTTCAAGACTAAAGTAACCAATATAAATACAAAAAGACATAGTCATATCTAAAAACAAAGATGATGTGACTTACCAAATGAAAGTGCTGGCAGGTCGATAGACACACAAACAAACACAAACATACACACAAAATTCAAGCTTTCGCAACAAACTGTTGCCTCATCAGGAAAGAGGGAAGGAGAGGGAAAGACGAAAGGATGTGGGTTTTAAGGGAGAGGGTAAGGAGTCATTCCAATCCCGGGAGCGGAAAGACTTACCTTAGGGAGGAAAAAAGGACGGGTATACACTCGCGAGCGAGCGCGCGCGCGCGCGCGCACACACACACACACACACACACACACACACACATCCATCCACACATATACAGACACAAGCAGACATATTTAAAGACAAAGAGTTTGGGCAGAGATGTCAGTCGAGGCGGAAGTGCAGAGGCAAAGATGTTGTTGAATGACAGGTGAGGTATGAGTGGCGGCAACTTGAAATTAGCGGAGATTGAGGCCTGGTGGGTAACGGGAAGAGAGAATATATTGAAGAGCAAGTTCCCATCTCTGGAGTTCGGGTAGGTTGGTGTTGGTGGGAAGTATCCAGATAACCTGGATGGTGTAACACTGTGCCAAGATGTGCTAGCCGTGCACCAAGGCATGTTTAGCCACAGGATGATCCTCACTACCAACAAACACTGTCTGCGTGTGTCCATTCATGCGAATGGACAGTTTGTTGCTGGTCATTCCCACATAGAATGCATCACAGTGTAGGCAGGTCAGTTGGTAAATCACGTGGGTGCTTTCACACGTGGCTCTGCCTTTGATCGTGTACACCTTCCGGGTTACAGGACTGGAGTAGGTGGTGGTGGGAGGGTGCATGGGATAGGGTTTACACCGGGGGCGGTTACAAGGATAGGAGCCAGAGGGTAGGGAAGGTGGTTTGGGGATTTCATAGGGATGGAACTAACAGGTTACGAAGATTAGGTGGACGGCAGAAAGACACTCTTGGTGGAGTCGGGAGGATTTCATGAAGGATGGATCTCATTTCAGGGCAGGATTTGAGGAAGTCGTATCCCTGCTGGAGAGCCACATTCAGAGTCTGGTCCAGTCCCGGAAAGTATCCTGTCACAAGTGGGGCACTTTTGGGGTTCTTCTGTGGGAGGTTCTGGGTTTGAGGGGATGAGGAAGTGGCTCTGGTTATTTGCTTCTGTACCAGGTTGGGAGGGTAGTTACGGGATGCGAAAGCTGTTGTAGCATGAGGTTTTAACTCAGAACCTTTTGCTTAGCAGCTAAACACCTTAACCATTACGCTAACGCAACTTGTCATTCAATGGAAATCCTGGTGTACTTTAAACAATCACTCAAAATACCGACAAACACTGTTGGTATGAGTATGAATTACTCACATTTCATCGAAGTACAATAGGAAATAAACAATTACCACTGTTCTTTATTGCGAAAAAGCATTTAGTGAGAATGAATTTCCTTGCTATCGCCTAAATTAGGAGGCTTATTGCTTGTTTGGTTTGTTTAATTAATTAATAGAATATGAAACAGTTGGTATAAAGAATGCTTTTTCCAAACTTTCTTTTATTGAAAGTCTGCTATCAAGACATTGCTTTTGTTCAATTTGTTGTGGATTGGCAAGAGAGCCAACCCGTTTTGGAGAGGAAGCCGAAAGTCACCCATTTTAGCTCACGCAGGCTGGCATGAGGTCTGGAACAGGTCAAGGAAATTAGACTAGCAAAAAAGGACGTAGCTGTGGAATACTTAACTTTAATACACAAATGGTGAACAGTGCTCTTGACGGTACATGTTTTACAGCATCAATAGTAACTGGTAATGGCGCCTTGCTAGGTTGTAGCAAATGACGTAGCTGAAGGCTATGCTAACTATCATCTCGGCAAATGAGAGCGTATTTTGTCAGTGAACCATCGCTAGCAAAGTCGGCTGTACAACTGGGGCGTGTGCTAGGAAGTCTCTCTAGACCTGCCATGTGGCGGCGCTCGGTCTGCAATCACTGATAGTGGCGACACGCGGGTCCAATGTATACTAACGGACCGCGGCCGATTTAAAGGCTACCACCTACCAAGTGTGGTGTCTGGCGGTGACACCACACAATTTCTTTATTTATGACTGAAAGTTTCTAAAACTGAAGACACTCATCCATGCTCTGCACTGCAGTCGAGCTCTGGCAACGTTATTCTCTGTTCATTGGCTGACTGTGTTTTGTGATGTCAGATGCGCAGAACGAACCTAAACTCGGCCACCGTCGAAAATGACGTGCACTTTAGTAAGTATACTTTGTCTCATCGTAAAAGCACTACTTATACTGGATAGCACACCTTATGAATAACTTAGTACTAAGCAGCTCTAGGTTTTTAGCACTAGCCTTGGTATTTATAACAACTTATGGCAGAAAAGCTGCAACAAATAATCCCTTAATTAGCAATCAGTGTAGCCTTATTCACCATTCAGATCTTACACTGATAATTAATCTTAGCCTAGAACTGCAGAGCTAACTCAGCGTATTTGATTGTAGCCACCTACTTGTAGCTTACGAAAAGGAACGAGAGAGCTGCACTTTATCACATGTAAACAAATCAACAGCAGTAAGCATGGCTACTAACACTGTCCACACACTGCACTGATGACGTAAACCAACATTTGGGCACATCCACAGTGTAGCCTCCATAGTAACGGCCAACAGAATGTTTTAATAAATTTAATCAATGCACAAGGAACACTGATTTCAATCTTCATAAATGAACACAATAGGTTAAATAACTCATCATTCACCAAATACAGCACCTCAAGCAAGCTGCACCAACAGCCAACTATGGTGAATTGAGCTAAAGCCACTAGCACAGGACCAAGACAATTCTTCGGCATGGGAAAACAGCTTGCCCACAGGAAACTTAACATGGCTAAATGCTCCATACCAACGACATAGTAAGTAATACACATCCTTATCTGCAGCACCTGTGGTGAGCAGGAATTACTCACTTATCCTGTCACTTTAGTCCGTAGTAATTGTTGTGTGGGTAGGGCAAAGCTTATGCAGAACCATTGATTCTCATAGTTGTCGCATCATTAGCAACCCCATCGTTCACAGCAAGACTACACCACCTTGTAGTAAGAAGGTACCAGCACACGCAGCAAACAACTTAATTATTGTAATAATGCAGAGCCTCATGGCAGTAATGTTCAATAAAAAATCCTCGGGTTTCCAGCTGCATAAAGAGATTAAAATTACAAGAGCTTTCGTCCAAGCACTCCTTCACGACTGTCAAGAGATATGACTGCCAGTGGGCTACTGGTGTGCCTCTTCTATACAACAGCTGCCAGCTGTGATGTCACTGGTGCTCATGGCATCACCATACATGGGTGTATGTTGACTCGGCATTTGATATGCCCGCTTCAACTGAGCAGTTGCTAGATCCCAGGCTATGCTGAGCTGCTGGTCACTGTCTCTATTTAGGATGTTATCAGTTATTTTTATTTCAATGGTTTCCTTAATTACACAGTCATAGGAGCCATTAGTATGTTTCATCAAATTTAATTTAGTGATGACTTTCTAAAGCATATTCAGTTACAGCATGGGGCAGGGTATCAGTGTCTGATATCATTCTTGTATAATGCATCAATGTTTACACAATACACTTCTGTGGTGTGTGGTGATGGCTGATGGTGTGCAAGTACAGATTGTGTGTGGATTTTCTACAAATGCTGTGGCAGAGGCTTCCATCTCATTTATGGCTGTTGAGGATTTTGAAAAAGGGCAATGGTTTGTCTTTTTCTACCTCCATGGTGAACTGGATGCTACTGTTAATGCCATGTAGGTGTTCAAAGAACTTGTCTAATTTCCCATGTCCATGGGGCCAAATGACAAATTTGTTGTCAATGTATTGAAAGAAACATCTAGGCTTTAATGGCGTCATGTCAAGGGAATATCTTCAAATTTATCCCTGAACAGCTTTGCAACAGCTGGAACTAAAAGGCTATCCATTTCCGTGCCGTCCATCTGATCGTAAAATGGGCCATTGTACAGAAAGTACAGTGGCCACTTCACTTACAATGAACTGAGATACTATGTCTGAAGAGGTTTTGATAGTCACATTCATACATTCATAAACAGTGCCACTGTATCAAAACTGTCCATTATATCACCCTCGCTAAGTCAAAGACAGGTAAATTTGGCTGATATAATCTTCTGACTTTTTAACATGAGGCTCTCGCAGTGTCCAGCATGTTGAGTGAGAAGATTGGCAAGTACTTCACCAGTTTGTATGTTGCTGAACCAGTGATGGGTAAAACGAGGCAGAAATGTGTCTCTTCCTTGTTGTTCTTTGGTAAAGCGTAAGTAATAGGTGGCCTATGTGCCCGTGGGAGAAGATTCTTGACCACACTGTCTTCTACCGATGACTGCTTGGGAAGTTCATATGTCTTTCTTATTTATCTATGTTGCGTCATCTGAGAGTTTCCTATAAGTATCTTTGTTAAGTAGTGCACAGATCTTCATATTATAGTCGGCATATTCAGTAATTATAGCTGCATTTCCTTTGTCAGCAGGAAGGAGCACAATGCTTATATCATTACATAGTGCTTGCGGGCCAATGCACTCAGCCCTGGACATGTTTGGTGCCGGTAACTGTATTTTTGTGAAAATATGTCTTGTTTCATGTTGTATTTTTTCCGCTGATTCATTAGGGAGTCTGTGAGTCTGCAGACTGCCCGTTTGACATCACTTATTTCACAGACAGGGTAGTCCCTTGCCAAACATACAAAATTGAATCTTTTCTTAAGAACCGTCACTGTAAATGAGTCTGTTTCTTGTCGTCAAGTTGATAATGGGGTATTCTGAAAATCTGTGGACTGCACTGTCTTATTGTCACCAAAGGCGGCTGAACTCTTCAGTGTGAAACAAGCCGTTTTCTCACAAAAGCCAAGTTACCAGCACCAACATGTCCAGGGCTGATGAATGATGAAAGCATTGTGGTCCTTCCTGCTGATAGGAGTAATGCAGCCATAATTATGGAATATGCGGACTGTAATACGAGGATCTGTGCACTACTGGATGAAGACACCTACTGGTAAGCCCATGTGACCCAGCACCACGAATAATAGGAAAGAGGTCATAACTTCTCGAGTGCTTATCGATGGAAGACAGTGTGATCAAGAATCTTGTCTCACAGGCAGACAACCTTCTGCTTATGCTTTACCAAAGATCCACAAGATTGGGACACCATTCTGCCTCATCGTATCCAACATACGAGGGGTGTTTGAAAAGTCCATGCAAAAATAAAAACTGCTTATGTGTTTGGGGTAAACCTTTTTTATTTTTCGACATAGTCTCCTCTTAGGCTTATACACTTCACACTACGCTGTTCTAATTTATTGAGCCCTTCTGAATAATTGTCCAAGTCTGCAAAGTAGGTATTAGTTGCTGCAATCACCATCTCGTTCGAATAAAATCATTGTCCCGCCAGCCATTTCTTCATATTGGGTAACAAATAGTAGTCTGAGGGAGCCAAGTCTGGAGAATAGGGGGGATGTGAAATGAGTTGGAATCCTATTTCCATTAATTTGGCAACCACAACTGCTGAGTTGTGTGCTGGTGCATTTTTGTGATGAAAAAGGACTTTTGCGGTCCAATCACCGGTGTTTTTCTTGCATCTCAGTTTTCAAACAGTCCAATAACGATGAATAATATGCACCTGTAACAGTTTTACCCTTTTCCAGATAGTCAATGAGGATTATCCCTTGCGAATCCAAAAAGACAGTCGCCATAACCTTTCCGGCCGAAGGAATGGTCTTCGCCTTTTTTGGTGCAGATTCTCCCTTGGTAACCCATTGTTTAGATTGTTGTTTGGTCTCAGGAGTATAGTAATGTATCCATGTTTCATCCACAGTGAGAAAACTACGCTTAAAGTCCTGTGGATTCTTCCTGAACAGCTGCAAACTATCCTTGCAACACTTCACACGATTCCGTTTTTGGTCAAGCATGAGCAATCGTGGAACCCATCTTGCGGATAGCTTTCTCATGTCCAAATGTTTATGCAAAATATTATGTACCCATTCATTCGAGATGCCCACAGCACTAACAATCTCACACACCTTAACTCTTCTGTCATCCATCACCATATCATGGATTTTATCAGTGATTTCTGGAGTCGTAACCTCCACAGGGCGTCCAGAACGTTCAGCATCACTTGTGCCCATATATCCATTCCAAAAATTTGAAAACCACTGATAAACTTTTCTAATCAAAGGTGCAAAGTCACCATAATGTTTATCAAGTTTCTCTTTAGTTTCCTGAGGCATTTTGTCTTTCAAAAAGTAATGTTGAATCACTACACGAAATTCTTTTTTGTCCATTTTTTGACAGTCACTCGACTTCCTTGATTCACACGAATGCGAACCACAAAGAAATAGACCAATATGGCTGAAACTTGGTATGCATTCTTTCCAAAGGTGCTACCAACTAAACATGACCTCGATACATGCCGGTGGTGCCATCTCTCGGACTTTGCATGGACTTTTCAAATGCCCCTCGTACAAGCTGCTGAAGTACCTAGCCAAGCTCCCTGTGCCACATATGAAACACTGCAAACATCATATTAAAAGCTAATATGATTTTATCAGCCGAATTAACTGTCTTTGACTTAGTGACGATGATATTATGGTCAGTTTTGATGTGATGGTGTTGTTTATGGATGTACCTATTAAAGACTCTTTGGACATCCCAGTTCTTTGTAGCTGACGTGGTCAGGCTATTTAGGCAAACTCTTCCGTCTTCTTGTTTTCTGTACAACAGCCAGGATTATGATCAGGTGGATGGCATTAAATTGGGTAGCCTGTTAGCTCCAGCTGTTGCAAACCTGTTCATGGGGAATTTTGAGGATATCATCTTAGACATGGTGCCATTAAACCTAGCATCAATACTTTGATGACACATTTGTCATTTGTCCCCACAGACATGAGAAACTGAGAAACTTGATGAGTTCTTGGAACATCTGAACAGCATTAACAGTACCATCCTGTTCACCATGGAGGTAGAAAATGACAGTGCATTGCCCTTCCTCGATGTCCTTGTCTCCTGCAAATGAAGCGTGTGCCTTAGCCATGGTTTCTATAGAAAACCCATCAACATGTACTTGCGTGCCATCAGCCATCATCACTCTGCACAGAAGTGTTCCATGTTACAAACATTTGTGTACTGCGCAAGAATATCAGATGCTGATAGCTTGCCCCATTATCTAAGTGACCTGTGCAAGGTCTTCAGAAACAATGGCTATAATGTTTATCAAATAAATGAAGTGATTTCTAACAAGAATCACAATAAACCACTGACAAGGAGCAGGAAAACAACCTTGCTTTCTTGTCATTCTGAGGCTGCATGTTGGGCAAGATAAGCCACATGCTGAAAAAGACACAAGATCAAATTGACTTTCAATCCTCTGACAAAAATGTGTCAATTACTGAGACCAGTTAAAGATTCAGCTGGTCTCAGAACACCTGGAGCCTACAGGATACCTTGTAAATGTGGCTAGTCTTACATCAAACAGCACACATTGTGGAACGACGCAGGAAGGAGCATGAGAGGCTTTATTGCCTATGCTACACCAAGAAATCTGTTTTAGCTAAACATGCTGTAGAAAATGGTCACCAGATAAAATTTGATGAAACATCCGTCATGGCTCGCATTAACAGTTCCTGTGATTGTGTAATTACGGAAGCCTTTGAAATTATAGTAACCAACAACATCCTAAATAGAGGCGGTGGCCAGCAGCTCAGCACAACATGGGATTCAGCTATTGTGCAGTGGAAGCAGGGACGTTGAACGCAGAGTCAATGTATGCCCACATATGGTGACGCCGCAAGCACCAATGATGTCACAGCCGGCAGTTAGTGTATATGAGGGGCATGCCAGAAGCCCATTGGCAGTCATATCACTTGGCAATGGCCAAGGAGTGCTTGGCCAAAAAGCTAGTGTAATTGTAATCACTTGACTTGACTTAAATAAGCCCACAGCAGAAACCGCCTCAGCATGACATCCACAAATTTAGCCAGACATGGTTCCTAAACATGAGCTAGTATAAACCTCGCAACCAAGGCATCAACTCTGATCCCAATTCAACAATGTAATAAGGACAGTAGCAACTACAATGTATCCCACAAAATAAAATGTAAAGAGAAATTGTGTGACTTTGAATGTTAATTATTCAATGTTGAGACACATCACATTGACGACATCAAGAGGATAACAACAACAATAATAACAACAGTAATAATAATAGCTTGGAGCTGTAAACTTTTCAATTTGTAATAAAAATCAAAATTCTTTTGTGTTGCTTTATCTTTAAATAGTAATTTTTGAAAGCATTTTTTATGGAGATAAAACAGCAATCTCAGTAGAATATTTTATTATTGAAATTAAACAGTCTTAGTAGCAATAGAATTGTGATTAAGACTTTTTGTAATGTAGTTTTATAATCTTTAAATACCTGATAGAATTAAAAATTGAAATGGTCAGGCACAGAAGCTGTTTTGGGAAGTGGTAAAGTGTGTAGATAGAGGGCTGTGATGATGATTTGTTTAAATGCAACAAATGATTTGCACAGTAACAACAGTTAAAAGGTATAAACTTCAGGCTGGCCTTGTGAAAACATAACTGTGCACAAGATAGTGCACTAATGACACATGACCATTGCATTATCAAACTGTCCATTTCCAACTGACTCAATAAGCTGAAAGCATATAAAAAGCTTACAACCAGTAGAAATTCATCCACGAAGTCAATGGAAGACCGAAATATCCACCTTGTTCCACAACTGCAGGAATCCAAAAGCCTACGCGACATCTGAACTACAAAGACCTACTGGTCCAACAAAGCTGCCTCTGGCACTCCTTACAACAAAACAGTCACTGTATTGCAGGAGTTACACATCATGTCATATTGGTATAGGCAATATAATGAATGGCTTGTGGTGGAAGATAGGGGGTTTATATTATTGAGCCTTATGGGGATTTTAAGGGCATTATGTGCTGAAAGGTCCATATACCTTACTTACTAATCAACAAATTATTAATTTGGTAGTTCGTGTTTTAAGGTAGTTCTGATAATATCTTCTTTAGGTTAGCAGTTTCTGAATATGAGACTATAATATCATGAAACTAGTTGGGTTTTATAAATCATTTTGATGCAGCTGTCGCAGTTTTCATAATTTGAAATTTACTATCACAACTGTACTTGCCCCTCATACCAAGTGATTCACCTGCTATTTTATTTCATGTTATCTGATGTAGAGCTATTTCTCCAAAAATTTAAGACAAATCATCCAGTTGTTCAATTTCTGCACATTGCCGTGACATTGATTTTCAAAAATTTATTGCAATGGTAGAGCCATAAGCAATGAAGACACCCGCATTGACAACATTTCAAATTGTTTAAAATGACAATAATTTACTTTTGCAAACTTCTCACATTGTATCTGGTTGCATGTTTAGTTATCTTTTCACTAAAACTGCAAAATATTATTGATTCTGGCATGATTGGAGCTAATCCTTATTTGAGTTAGAAATTCTTGGATGAACTTTATTCATTATGTGTGGAAATGACATTGTGGTTTCATAGTAAAGCTAAATGTGCAACTATAAATTACACAAAAATAATGATTGAGAACATACATCTTTACAGGAAAACATATTAACCATTCCTGAAACAACAGATTTATAAACTAAATTGTGTGTTTGGAAAGCAGTGCTTTCCTGAAAATGCCTGAGTCTGAGAATATGAAGGAAGGAGTTTGTCATCCCATGTCGGCTAGCATATGAAACCATACCATTTCCTCTTTGGAAAAGATATTATAAAATGTTTAAAATTTTCTTCCATAATTTTGCTAGAAATTTTTTTGGCTGGATGTTATTTTTCAAACATTATAAAAATATTAAGTTTCATACAATCTTGTTCTCACTTTTAATTGAACTACGAATACTCACTAACAACATGACAGTTCAAGAAATTCACTCACAGCTAAGAGAACTTGTAAAGCAAAGCTTTCATGTACAACGAAAACCAGTTTGGGGAAAGCTGGCATTTCCTCTTGGAAATTTTTAATTGGATAAAACTGTTGTATTTTAATCTTCCACAATCATCACTAACATCACAACAGAAAGGGAAAGGAAAAAAAGAGAGAGACTTTTTTGGGCATTGTTTCCATTTTCCAGAACATGAGCCACTGAGAACTTATATGGTGACAATGAGGATATTTTAAATTGACTCTTGCTGCCGTTTTTGTTATTACAACACAGATACTTGTGCACTCTCACTGATGCTCCCCTTTCCTTGCCCTGTTCAACTGCCTGTACATCAGTTTCTCATTTGTAAAGACTCATGCTTATTGTTAAAGTAGGTATTCCAACATTCCCCATTACAGGTTATCTCAAAACATACGGTTTCAAGGTCCATAATCTCCAGCTGACTCAAGTTGTTGATTGGAATATCATTGTAATAGATTAGTAAGTTTTGAGTAAATAACAAATCATTACTTTCAGGACTGCTGACTTGTGGCTTTATATTCCTGTATATCTGTCTAATTGCAGCCAGTCATTTATTTCGTAAGTTCAACACAGTGTACATGCATGCCACATGTCAAGCCTCTTTACATTGTATGTACAATGATGGTTCATGTTTAGAGTACATGGGAACAGCATAATTAGCAAACATGTTGAGTGTAATAATTTCAACACTAATTGTAGCACTAATAAGTCTGGTAAATGGAAATGAGCGTTTGGCGTCATTGGCCGGGAGGCCCCTTATGGGGCAGGTCCGGCCACCTTGGTGCAGGTCTTATTACATTTGACACCACATTGGGTGACCTGCGCACCAATGGGGATGAAATGATGATGAAGACAACACAACACCCAGTCCCTGAGCGGAGTAAATCCTCGACCTAGTCAGGAATCGAACCCAGGCCCCTTAGGACGGCAGTCCATCATGCTGACCATTCAGCTATAGGAGTTGACAATAAGTCTGGTGAATTGTGAAATGCAAGACTTAACATAGTTTCTGAGGGTAAGCAAATATTGCACACTGTTAAATTCAGTGTCGACATGCATTTAGTTTTGATGGTGGTGTCACTGCAGCCAGTGTCTGGAAGTAATAATGTGTGTTACTAAATGACTAAAATGGTGCAAGTTTCCAATTCCAGTTGCTTGCCTGACGGCTTCGGGGGTAAACAAAAATTAGAGTTTCAGTATTTCAAAAAATTACTGACCAACTTTAAAAATTTAAAATGCTAACATAATTGAATGATTAATGGGTATAATCTGACATTGAAGGTTGAACACAGTAAGTAAAATATGAAAGCTAGAAACAGTATATATGCCTTGAGGCAATATAACTCACAGTGTGCAAATTATCCAGACTACATTTGTAATAAACCACCTATTACTATACCTACTGCCCACAGTAGGCTTGAGTTGGGTCAACGGCAAGCTTAGTGCACGCTGACATTTAGTCAGTGTGCTCACAGCTATCTGAGGCGGTCGCCAGGAGCAGCCCAGTCGGGGACCGCAGCCACCTGTTCCACTGTGCGCATGCAGCACAACTCCAACAATCTAGATGGAGGCAGTGTTTTTATAATGCCATACAAGGGCCTCGGAGCTCTCGGTTATCAAATTAATTCCTTACTTAACTACAACCAGTGTATCCTTCTTGTTGTCACTCCGTGACCTAATAAATCATATTTGTTTTACAACTTTGTGCTTCCTTGTCTTCTAGTTAGAACACAAGTGACAACAAGTGAGGGCTGGGTTTTCATGTGTTTCGGATGATATTTATGTTGTTCGGCTCTTCATTAGAGGCTCTACTCCAGTCAGTCCTGCAACAACAGCAGATGAACATGACTGTATTGGTATGATTGTTGGCTACGTTGACAAACACATTGTTGGCATCAGGGACAGTGAATGCAATTTCCTTCACGCCCATCTTGATTTGTGCAGCATGCCACAAAGGGTGGATCTCCTGTGGCGGGGCGGGGGGGGGGGGGGGTCATGTAGTGGCATGCTGTGCAAACCACCATGAAGTGCATGGTAGAGGGCACTTCCTATTGTACCAGTTATTAGGGTTTCTTCCTGTTCCATTCACTTATGGAGCATGGGAAGAATGATTGATGGATTGCATATGTGCATCTTGTCCTCATGATCTGTATGTGAGTGATAAGTAGGAGCGCATACTGTATTCCTAGAATCATGATTTAAAGATGGTTTTTGGAACTTTTTTAGTATATTTTCTCTGGATAGTTTACATGTGCCTTCAAGATTGCACTTGTGACTCACTGATATTATAGCCAGAGGAACTATTAATTTTTTTTCATTTTGTGAAGTGCATAATTTTATATTTCCGAACATTTAAAGCAAGTTGCTGATGTTTGCACCACTTTGAAGTCTTATCAAGATCTGATTGAATATTTGTAAGCTTCTTTCAAATGGTACTTCATTATAGATAACTGCATCACCTGCTAAAAGTCTGAGGTTACTATTAATATTGTCCACAAATTCATTAATATAAAATTTGGACAGCAAGGATCCCAGCACTTTCCCCTGGGGCCCACCTGAAGTTAGTTGTATACCTGACAGTTATGCTGTATCCTAGATGACACACTGCGACTTCCCTACCAAAAAGGCATCAGTCCTGTCACAGATTTCACTTGATACTTTTGACAAGTGTAAGTGTTGTACTGAGTCAAATGCTCTTTGGAAATCAAGAAAAATTCATTGCATCTACCAGATTCCCTTGATCCAAAGCTCTTATAATCTCTTGTGAGAAAAGAGTGAGTTGGGTTTCACATGATTGATGATCTTGGAATCCATGCTTTTTGCCACTAAGGAGGTCATTCTATTCAGGATTCGTCCTTATGTTTGAGCTCAGAATATGTTATAAGATTCTACAAGAAACTGATGTCAAGGATATTGGACAGTAGTTCTGTGATCACTTTTGCTACCCTTCTTGTAGATGTGTGTGACCTGCACTTTCTTCCAACTACTGGGCACCTTTTTTTTGAGATGGATCTACAATAGATTATAATTAGAAGAGGGGCTAACTCAGCCACAAATTCGGTATAGCCTCTGACTGGGATTCCATTGAGCCCTGGAGCTTTGTTCTGTTTTAACAATTTCACCTGCATACAAGCATCATTGACACTGATACTTATTTCAGTCATATTTTCAGTGGTACAAGGATTAAATTGGGGCATTTTACTGGGTTTTCCTTTCTAAAAGAACAATTGAAAATGGAGTTAAGCATTTCAGCTTTTGCTTTACTACCCTCAATTTCAGTTCCTTTCTCATTCACTGGGAACTGGACACTAACCTTACTATCACCAACGGCCTTTACATATGGCCGGAACTTCTTTGGGTTCTTTGAAAGATCATTGGACAATATTCTGACATGGTAGTCATTGAAGGCTTCACCCATTGCTCTCTTGACAGACAAATGCATTTCATTCAGCATCTCTCTTCATTACTATTATAAACTCTTCAACTGGGTACATATCCATCTAGTGCATGGTCAATTATTCTTTTAAACTTGAGCCATAGTTCCTCTACATGCACATGGCCACTGACACCAGTTTTGACATGGATATCATCAAAGATGTCAAGTCTGTCTGTTGTCACTAGATCCATTGTCAATCTCTGTCCCCTCAAGAGTCGTTGCAGGACTCAATCAACATCGATATTTATATTCCTTGTCATTGTGTTCGCTACTGTCTGCCAGCCACAACAAACTTTTCACTTAAGCACGGGTGGTGGATCAGCTGTTACGCCTACAAATTGACATGAGAACTGCCATGTCCCTATTCAACTCCCAGACTTGGGTACCCACTGTTGGCGTGCATCGAGCACAGGTTGGTAAGGTGTAACAAACAGGAGATTCATATTGGTGTCCAGTTCATGGCTGACAAACCTTACAGGTGAGTTGTCTGTTCCATCACATGCTAAATGGTTAATGATGCGAGTACTGAAACTTTGTTTAGCTTAGATGCTTTTCTACTTTTGGTCTTTCTTTTATGGGTGCAGTGCATTTGGTGTCACAACCTGCCCAATCATGAATTGAGTTTCCTTGTGTTCTGAATTAAGTTGTGCAAATAATTTCACAGTACACATCAAGCTCAAACTCTCTGCCTGTCCGCACTTTTTTCAGGAACGACCAATACCAGTAGATTTAAGTGACCAAGCCATGGCGGAGCTAGATCGCTTAATGTCACTGAGAGTGATTGTATTGGTTTTTTCAAGTGAATGGGTTATGCCCTTAGTGATCATAAAGACACTGTCTAGTAAAATTTAGCTCTGTGGCGACTTCAAGGTCCCTGTTAATGCATGAGCAATCATGGACACCTACCTGCTCCCTGTCTTGGAGGTGTTGCTCACGAAGTTGGCTGGGGATCTGTTCTTTCTGAAAATCGATTGGCTGAAGCCTACCTCCATATTCCATTGGATGAAGCATGAATACAGTTCTTTGTGGTTAATACGCCTTTTGGCCTCTGTCAGTATCAACGGCTAATATTCAGGTGCACCTGCCATCTGTCAACATTTTTTTTTTTAACGGGTTACATTGGTTGTCCCTCAGTGCATTAACTGTCTCGATGATATTATTGTGACAGGTGCTACCACAGAGTATCACCTCTGTAACCTTCATATTTTGTTTATGGTTGTATAAGCTGTGCACTTGAGATTTAGCTTTGCCAAGTCTCGTTTTCTCCAGCCTGTGATTGTTTATTTGGGTCATAAAATTTTCCAGCAGGGCATGTGCTCCTTGTAACAACATACAACCATGATCACGATTATGGCTTTGCCCTGTCTGTTTATTTGGATCATAAAATTTTCCAGCAGGGCATGTGCTCCTTGTAACAACATACAGCCACCATTATGGCTTTGCGCCATCTATTTAATGTACAAGAATTTAAGGCATTCCTCACCAGTGCCGCATACTATCATGATTTCATTCCCATGGTGGCTACTGTTACCCACCCCTTGCATCTATTGTTGTAGAAATGTGCTTCTTTTTTTGATCTGCAGCTTGTGAGCATACTTTTGTGCAGCTTAAGAATAGTCCTTGCTCTGAGCCATGTCTTGCAACTTTTCAACCTGACAAGCATCTTGTTCTGGCCATGGACACATCTGAGTACAGGGCAGGGGCAGTCCTGGCCCACTACTGCCATTCAGATGTCTCTGAACAGCCTATTGCCTTTGCATTGAAAATGCCCATCTTTTCTCAGCAACAGTATTCCCAGTCAGAAAAAGCAGCTCTTGCTATTGTCTATGCCTTAAAAGATTTTAATGTGTTCTAGTATGGTACAAAGTTTCATTTAATTACTGACCATAATCCTTTGTTTCCATGTTTATCCAATTAGCAATCTTACTGGACAAAGCCGCTCATTATCTTCAGCTTTGGGCTCTGTTCTTGCCCCAGCACAATTATGAAATTTATTTTCTTAGCATGTCATAACATGCTCTGTCCTGACTTCCTATGGGCCCTGACAAGGAGGATCTGCCTTTTTCAACTGGGTATGGAGGCAAGGCCCATGGTGGTTGGCTTCCCCATCACCAGTTCTCATATTGCTTCTGCTTTGGCATTGGGGTTGGTGCTCTGGCAGGTTGTATGTGTGGTAGAGCAGTGGTGGCCCGACAATATGCTGGGCCAGGCTTCAGAGCTGCTTCACACTGCGCCATCATTTCTCCCTCTTGTATGGTGCTATTCTCCTGCCAATGGAAGAGTGAACTCCCCATGTTGTGGTTCCAGTGGCTTTGCAGCAGGAGGTCCATCAATAATTACATCAAGGTCACAGGGTAATCTCTTGCACAGACTTGTTAGTGCACCTTCATGTGTTTTGGCTGGTATCGATTGGGAAGTGGAATATCCTGTCACGGCCTGCCACAGATGCTTGTGTCAGCAGGTGGTGCTGCACGCACTTTTTTTCCACCATGCTTGGTCCCTACACAGTCTTGGAAAAGAGTCCACATTCATTTCAATGGTCCATTTATTAGACCCTTTCTGTTTATTGAACATTGGTGCTTTTCATCATTTTTCTTATGTTGTTTATTGTCCATCAATGACAGCAGACACAACTGACAAGGTATTGTCGAAGATATTCTTCATAGAAGGCTTGTCTTACACTGTGGTTTCTGACAGTGCTCTCCAATTCATGGCACAATCTTTCAAGGACTTTTCTACATGCAATGGCATTCGCCACATCATGGTGCCTCCCTTCTATCCACAGTCAAATGACAAGGTGGGACACCTTGTTCAGATGTTTAAGATGCAGATGTGCAAGTACATAGGATATTTCCAGGCCACAGAGTCTGTCACAGCTTTTGAAACTCTTAGAAACTGATGCCAATTGGGACCAAAAATTCCACCGAGCTCTTGCACAGCCGACAGCCACAGATGCCACTCGCCCTTCTGCTACCGAGCAGGTATCCCTAAACAACACTGGTTTCATCGAAGTTTGTGCCCAGTGCACCAGTCTGGGCCTTGGGTTTTGGATGTCACCCTCACTAGATTCCAGTTGTCATCCTCAGCCGATGCGATTTTCATTGTTCACACTGAAGATTGACTTATGGCATGCCACCAGAACTAGTTCCATTCCAGGAAGGCCCCCCCCCCCCCCCCCACCTATGGCAAAGTGTGATATCTCATTCTTCAGTGCCCCTAGCCACTCCCAGTCTCGGGCAGGCCTAATGGTGGCCCCTTTCTGGTGTTCGGGGTTTTGTCAGCACTGATGGAAGGTTTGCTTCTTGCGGCCAGGGCCTCCATCTCACATTGCGCTGAGCTGGCGCTTTGTCAGTGGGGACAGAAGCAGCATCTTTGTTGTTACAGCCTCTTCTCTCCAATCTGCCATTGACGGTCTCTGTAACGACATCCCTTGTGGCGGACTACCAATGTCCAGATGGCTCCTGCCTGCAGTTGCCAGTCCCGTACATCAATCACCCAGGCATCTGTGGGCATTGGGGGTGTCCTTGTACCAGTCACTTTTGTCTATATGTACATGGCTGAGTGGATGAGATACTTCTCACACCTTGACTATCACCACCTGACACTGCCACGCATACGTGGATGTCTATGCAGTTACAGCATCATGGATGGTGATGCCTGGTTCTTCCCCATGCAAGGAAGGAGGAGTGTCATCACCTGCCAGTTACTGCACTCCCGCCACAGTAGACGTGAGTTGGGCCATTACAGCTATCGTAGTGCGCGTCAACATTCAAACGGCACACCCACTGCCACTTCAGGTGGCCGCCAGGGGTAGCACAGTCACCGACTGCCATCACCTGTTCCGCTGTGTGTACACTGAACTACTCCAGCGACACAGTAAAGAGACAGCATCTTTATATGGCCATGCATGGGCCTCTGGGCTCTCAGTTGTCATGTGTATTCGTTACTTGTAATGTCTGCCCCCAGTAGCTGAATGGTCAGCATGACGGATTGTCTATCCTCTGAGCCCGGGTTCGATTCCTGGCTGGGTCGGGGAATTTTCTCCACCCAGGGACTAGGTGTTGTGCTGTCCTCATCATCATCCTAGCATCCTCATTGACTGCAGGTCGCCAAAGTGGCATCAAATTGAAAAACCGGCACCTGGCAAATGGCCTGCCCGACGGGCAGCCCTAGCCATATGATTAAATAATTAAATTACTTGTAACTATATCCAGTGTATTCTTGTTGTTGTCACTCTGTGACCTAATAAACCATAATTGTTTTATGACAGTGTGTTCCCTTGTGTTCTTGGTTAGAACAATATTCATCCAGTATTTGTGAATGAGAGCTCTTAGATACTTCCAGCAAACTTTGAACATGTGTTTCATATGTGTGAATGCAATTTTTAAAGAATTAGGGCTGTTATGTTACTGGTCTTTGACTTGGGGGAACAAGCAATCATGATTCATAATGATCTGAAGGAGTTTCTGTTATCTAGATCCATTGAAGTTAAAAGAGTCAGCAGTTGATGATTATGGAGTCACAGTAACTGCCCAAAAGTGTCATATGCCATTTTGTATCAAATTGTTAGTGAACAGTTTCAGTATTATCGAATCTATGTGTGATGGATACCACAAATGTTTATATGGCTGGCACTGTGTAAGTTAAAGTACCAATTTTTTTGAGCATGGTAATATATATTTTTCTGCTACTCTTGGAATATAATAATTCCATTTTCAAACAAGTATTCATAGATAGATAGTTGAAATTAACCTTACCTTTCAATAAAAAGCATTGCTGTAAATTATCCAATTTACAACTATGCTATATTGTATTAAGCTTTTACAAAGATTTTGAGAGTGTAAGCATGTAGATAACACAGTTTTTCAAAATTGTATACAGCCACGCAGGCTAAGCACATGGTCTGAGTCAAGTTGGTTTCTTTTATTTATAATTACTATAACTCTGACTAATTTATTACAACTCTGACTAATTTCCAATGACGTTGTTTACTGATTCTCGTTATTAGTTGCAATTACTTCATCTGTGCCGGTTCTTTTGAAATGAAACAAGTATATTCCGGCACTAGAAGCAAAAGTAAAGATTACCAATTGCAATAAAGGTGGTGCTTTAAAACCAGAATCCCGTAATGCTGGTTGAGAAATGTCCATCAGAGGCAAAGATTCTGGGTTGATATCCTGGTCAAGCACACAGTTTTAACCTGGCAGGAAATTTCAAATCAGTGCAGACTGAAAATTCGTTATGGAAACAATCCTTTAAGCTGTGTCTAAGTCATTTCTCCGCTATATTGTTTCTTTTCAGAGTATGAAGCCGACAAGGTATGCTGGAGGACTTTTGTGAAACTTGGAAGGTAGGAGAGAGGAACTAGCGGAAGTAAACTTGTGAGTCGTATCTGAATAGCTCAGTAGCTGGAGGAATTGCCTGTGAAAACCAAAGGTTCTTGTTTCATGTTCTGGATCAACACAAAGTTTTAATCTACCAGGAACTTCATCATCAGTCCCAGATTCAGTCTGCTGCTATAATATGTATTTAAACATGCAGAACGTAATGACTTTTTTAGTTATCTGGAAAAATGACATCTCTGTTATGTGCTTGAGTTATTACATATTATATGGGTATACAGTCATAACTAAATTATCTTACAGGATGTATATGAGCGTCAAATAATATGCGATGCCTTGCAGTGCAACCATTACTTGTACACTTGATGATATTTGGATAAGTACCTTTTTATTTACTTTTTCTACACATAATTTTGCTTGATGACACTGGTTGCATGTTGTTGTTGTTGTGGTCTTCAGTCCTGAGACTGGTTTGATGCAGCTCTCCATGCTACTCTATCCTGTGCAAGCTTTTTCATCTCCCAGTACCTACTGCAACCTACATCCTTCTGAATCTGCTTAGTGTATTCATCTCTTGGTCTCCCTCTACGATTTTTACCCTCCACGCTGCCCTCCAATACTAAATTGGTGATACCTTGATGCCTCAGAACATGTCCTACCAACCGATCCCTTCTTCTGGTCAAGTTGTGCCACAAATTTCTCTTCTCCCCAATCCTATTCAATACTTCCTCATTAGTTATGTGATCTACCCATCTAATCTTCAGCATTCTTCTGTAGCACCACATTTCGAAAGCTTCTATTCTCTTCTTGTCCACACTAGTTATCGCCCATGTTTCATTTCCATACATGGCCACACTCCATACAAATACTTTCAGAAACGACTTCCTGACACTTAAATCTATACTGGATGTTAACAAATTTCTCTTCTTCAGAAACGCTTTCCTTGCCATTGCCAGCCTACATTTTATATCCTCTCTACTTCAACCATCATCAGTTATTTTGCTCCCCAAATAGCAAAACTCGTTTACTACTTTAAGTGTCTCATTTCCTAATCTAATTCCCTCAGCATCACCTGACTTAATTCGACTACATTCCATTATCCTCGTTTTGCTTTTGTTGATGTTCATCTTATATCCTCCTTTCAAGACACTGTCCATTCTATTCAACTGCTCTTCCAAGTCCTTTGCTGTCTCTGACAGAATTACAATGTCATCGGCGAACCTCAAAGTTTTTATTTCTTCTCCATGAATTTTAATACCTACTCCAAATTTTTCTTTTGTTTCCTTTACTGCTTGCTCAACATACAGATTGAATAACATTGGGGAGAGGCTACAACCCTGTCTCACTCCTTTCCCAACCACTGCTTCCCTCTCATACCCCTCGACTCTTATAACTGCCATCTGGTTTCTGTACAAATTGTAAATAGCCTTTCGCTCCCTGTATTTTACCCCTGCCACCTTTAGAATTTGAAAGAGAGTATTCCAGTCAACATTGTCAAAAGCTTTCTCTAAGTCTACAAATGCTAGAAACGTAGGTTTGCCTTTCCTTAATCTTTCTTCTAAGATAAGTCGTAAGGTCAGTATTGCCTCACGTGTTTCAGTGTTTCTACGGAATCCAAACTGATCTTCCCCGAGGTTGGCTTCTACTAGTTTTTCCATTCGTCTGTAAAGAATTCGTGTTAGTATTTTGCAGCTGTGATGTATTAAACTGATAGTTCGGTAATTTTCACATCTGTCAACACCTGCCTTCTTTGGGATTGGAATTATTATAGTCTTCTTGAAGTCTGAGGGTATTTCGCCTGTTTCATACATCTTGCTCACCAGATGGTAGAGTTTTGTCAGGACTGGCTGTCCCACGGCCGTCAGTAGTTCCAATGGAATATTGTCTACTCCGGGGGCCTTGTTTTGACTCAGGTCTTTCAGTGCTCTGTCAAACTCTTCACGCAGTATCATATCTCCCATTTCATCTTCATCCTCTTCCATTTCCATAACACTGTCCTCAAGTACATCGCCCTTGTATAGACCCTCTATATACTCCTTCCACCTTTCTGCTTTCCCTTCCTTGGTTGCATGTAATGATGCTTGAAGATGATTGAAGCGTTTGTATTTAGTTCTAATAGTTATGGATATATATTGGTATTGTCACTGAGATAAGCCACAGAACCATGCTCCAATGTGACAGTTGTTTGTTCATGACAGTGCATGCCTACAGTCTGATATTATGCAGTAGCTTTCACTGTATAACTTATTATTGCCCACACAATCCAAACATGATGCCCTTAGACTAATATTTGTTGTGTGACTGCCAAATAGCTGTGCAGACAGAGACACTTCTTAATTGTGTGGAAAATCCTGATGCCCCTGACTACTTAACAGTTAGCCAACATCACATACCATTATTGCACTCAAGCAATCACACTACCAAAATACCTATGGCAACCCTATCTTTTTAAGATAAAGCCATAAAAACCACAGCTACATCTATTGTTGCTTTCAGAGTATATTACAAGCAGGGGGCCAGTGAAACAAAAACTTATTCTACAGTTTCAGAAGTGTCATTTATGTATTTTTATAATGTTAATTATCATATTATGTTCATTTTAACTTTTAACAAAAGCTTTCACTTCCAACCCTGATAAACTTTTGGCTGACTCTATAATTTACTACTTCAGGTCTTCCATTGTTTAACTGAGACTTGACTGTTAGTATTGAGAAATACATTGATCAGCCAGAACATTATGACCACTGACCTACTATCAATATAAACCCATCCAAGCAATAGCATCATCACCTGATGAGGAATAACTACTAGTTAGGAACACACACGGTGCACGTTGTATTGGTGAGTGTGCTGTCCATGTGTAGAATGGGGAAGGAGTGTGATCTATCTGAGTGCTGTGGTGTGCATCTATAACATGTGGCGGGGTTGGATGACCACCCTTCATTAAAGATGTCAGACATTGTGAGCTGGAAGACAGGTAAAACAGGGCAGTTGGCAAACTGTGGCAGAACAAATATCAGACTTTAGTACTGGGCAAAGTACAAGTGTGTCTGAAAACGCAGTGCACTGAACACTCCTAAGAATGGGCCTTTGCAATTGATGACCCATGCATGTGCCAATGTTAACACCACGACATCACCAACTACGATTGAAATGGGCACGTGACCATGAGCACTTGACATTGGTGCAGTGACAGAGTGTTGTGAGGTCTGATGAACCCCAATATCTTCTTTGTTATGCCAGTGGGAGGGCACAAATCCGTCGTCTTGTAGGGGAACAGCTCCTTGACACCTGCACTGTGGGATAGAGCCAAAATCGGTGGCAGCTCCATTATTCTCTGGGAAACTTGCATGTGGGCATCCATGGGTCTAGGGGAGCTTGTGCAAGGCACCATGACAGCCACAGAGTATTGTACCGTGGTTGCAGACCTTGTACACCCCTTCAGGATGATCATGTTTCCAGATGGCACTGGCATTTTTCGACAAGATGGTGCACCATGTCATAAGGCAAGGAGTGTGATGGAGTGGTTTGAACCCCTTAAAACACATCTGGGATGAGATTGAACGTGGTATCAGAGCTCAACACCCCCTCCCCACAATTTTCAGGAAGTAGGTGACTTGTAAAGGAAGGTGTCATGCCAACTCCCTCCAGCCACCTACCAAGACCTCATTACTTCCTTGGCACGATGTGTTGCCCATGTTATCCTTGCCAAAGTTGGACATACCAGCTATTAGGTCAGTGATCATGATGATGTGGCTGATCATTGTATGACAGATGCGTCTCCTCTCAAAGACCATGATGCAACTGACAGGTATCTATGCTTAATGTTGGACTTCAGAATCTCAATTTCTTATTTCTAAATCTAAACCTACAGAGTGTTTCACAAGTACTTTTACAAACTTTAGGGACGGGTTCCTTACATCAAAAGAAGAAAAAATGTTCACTTGTACACACATCCGAAAAGCCTTTATTTTTTGGTTATTAATGAACATTTACAATTCAGGTTATATGAACTCAACATATAAACTTGTAATAAATGGTATAAATGTATCCTCTACAAATCACAGTGTCGTGAATGGCAGAGGGTACTTCCTATTGCACCTCTTGCTACAGAAAGCTCTGGAGTAACAATAATTTATACCCCATTGTGCATTCTGTTATTTGTCTTGTCTTGTCTTTGCAATTCCTGGGGGAGTGATTGAAGGGGCGTGTAGTATATTCCTGAATTTTTCACTCAAAGCTAATTCTTGTAGGTAATCTTTCATCAGGTGGTTTTTTCAGTTTTTTCAGCATCTCTGATATTTTCCCATGGGTCAAACAAACGTGGGGCCATTTGTTTGCCCTTTTTTGTATACATTCAATATCATCTGTTAGTTCTATTTGGTATGAGTCCCACACATTTGAGCAATATTCCAGGATGGGTTGGTTAAGTGTTTTGTAAGAAATCTCGGTGTTTATACATTCATTCACTCATTTTACTTAGCTCCCAAGTGCTAGCAAATTATAAAGAAGAAAACACCAGCAGAATTTAGTGACATGTTTGTTATACATTGTCTTTGTAAAACATACCAAAATATTCAAATTCTTGCAAAGATTGAGGCTTGGAGGTTTGCAGAATCTATAGAGATATTGGAAGGAAGATACTATTATCAGTGTAATTAATATAAGTTAGCATGGGGGGGGGGGGGGGTCCAGTTGGCACAATTTGTGAATCAGCCATTAAAGTCCAACATGTTTTACTCAGCAGCATGTCAGCCACAGGGTGGTCATCCATGCTCTTGACTGTAGTTTGTCAGTGGCCATTCTTTTGGGTGGACAGTTGGTTGGTGGTTCTGCCCACTTGAATGGCAATGCAAAAGTTACAACAAAGCCAGCAAATGATATGACTTCTTTCACAAGGATTCCTGCCTCTGACTGGGTAGAATATGTCTATGACAGAGTGGAATATAGGGATGTGTTGGATGGGTGTGTAGAACAAGTGTTGCAGCTTGGTCTTCCGCAAGGATATGACCCACGTGGCAAGGTGTTCAGAGCTGGTGTGACACAAATATGGCTCAATTATAAAAATAAACTAATATTTCATTAAACAATTGGTTGCCACTGTTTGTACCTAAAATTAATTTTTCTGAAGTTTCTTAGAAACTACACTCAATGTCTCAAGGATTGTCTCAAAGATGACTTAGAATGTTGACTTGGTACTTAGTAATTTCTGCAGCAAGAACAAATGCAATTTATGGAATGTATTACTTTATTGAAAAACATGTAAAATACAATGAAGTACAGGTTGTACAATGAACACATCGACTGGATAACAGTAATACAGGTTATGGAATAGGCCAAGCACTTGTTTGCAATCACTTAAATAGTATTGTTTCATTGGCAGTCACCAGAGCATGCCAGGAGGCCAACCCAGATAGCCCCTCTGAATGGGCCTGTGAACTGTGGATGTGCGGTCTCTGAAGTTGTGTGCATCATAAGTGGAGGTACATCACCCCTTCCTTCCAGTTGTGGGAAAACCACATACATACATAAAATCACTAGGCAAAAAATTACTGGTACAAAAAAAGCACTGGTACCATGAAAGGAGAAAAAAAGCAAAAGAAAGGGGAAAAAGGCACTTATCTCTCACAAGGCACTGAGACTAAAAGTCATGGGGAACACCAGTGACAACGCTGACGTCCACTTTATCGCCCAACGACAGTGACTGCAGCAGCATGCAGTGGGCAGGCACCAGTGAATAGGGGTAGATGTGATGAGGGGCTGGTTTGGTGTGCCATCCCACCTCTTGTGAGAGGTTGTAGGGCCTGGACCGGGGATGACATCTTGATAGCGATGTCCTCTTTGAGGTCAGCAGTTGGCACCAGAGTCATCAGCGGGGTTGTTGGAGATGATGGCTGCATAGGACCCAGCAACAGAGGTGGTGGCAGCTGCGGCATCCATTGCAGAGGGGGCTGTGTCGGCGATGACAGTCAAGGAGTGCAGGAACCCCAGACAGTAATCTTCCAGGCAGCGACCCCCATTTTGGTGCAAACTGACCATCTGTAAACCAGGAACAGGCATTGGCAGCATCGAGAGCAGGGGAGATGGTGGGCCCTCCAGAATAGACAGTGCTGTGCACAGCCACAGCTGGTTGAAGTGACAGGATGACCACCCGTAAGGAGTGCACACAACGCACAGGTGCAAGCCCCGATGACGCTCAATGAAGGCATGAACCCAGTTGAGCCGGTGGCCAAAACCACAAGCCCTGACAGACGCACCTGGCTGGAACTGTTGCAGAACCAGTGTGGTCATTGGATGTGGCATTAGATGAAGTAGGTAAAAGAGGGCCCGTGGGTGACACCTATGTGGCAGCTTTACTGGGCTTTTGTCCTCAACTGGAGTGAAACAGTACCAACTCAAAAAATGGTTTGACACAGTTTCAGGTGACCTGCCAGATACATCTAAGTTTTAAACATCTGAACAAAGTGTTCTTCCTCATCATTAGACAGAGGATGAGATGGGTGAGCTGAGAGATGGCAAACACCACTAGCCTGACAAAAAGATGTATGCTGTGGATGTGGATAGACAATGCACCATGTAGGGAAACTTGGAATAGATGTCCACTACAATAAGCGAAGACTGATTTAGGAAGGACCCAGCAAAATTGACATGTAGACGCTCCCACGGATGCCATGTCATCAGCCAGGATGAAAAAGTCATCTGCGAGGCCACATGTTGCTGAACACAGTAAGTACAAAGCAATGATAAGCCATGTAATATCCCCCTCTATGCCCGGCCATCCCCCAATGACCAACATGCAGAAGCCAGAGTACATTATGGCATTAGGAAGCAGGAATCACAACCTGAGGAGCTGCATCCTCCATAGCTAACAAAAAAACTCTGTCAAACACATAATGACAGTGCGCAAGGAATCTGAGGCACTAGTCGGGGGTTTTTCCAGCCAACAGTGCTGCACAAAAGCGAGGAACCAGCTAAGTACAGGATCCACAGTGATGACGAATGCTATAGTGGCACTAGTGATGTTAAAACCATTGACCATGTTGTGGTTCTCAATATCTAAATAGAAACAAAGCAACTCATCGTGATTGAACTCATGGTTCAACCAGATCAGAAGGCGAGATAAGGCATCGGCATTGGTGTATTGCACCGTCAGCCAGTAATGGATCTGATAATGATAATGGGAGAGAAAGAGAGTCCACTGCTGCAAACAATGCTCTGCCTGACTGGTACGGATGCCGAAGGGTTAAAAAGAGTAACCAATACCTTGTGCTCTGTGATTAAATGGAACTTTGAACCATACAAGAAGACATAAAATTTCTTGATGGCGAACACAATCACTAAAGCCTCCTTTTCAATCTGAGAATACTGCTGTGAACGGGAGTTAAAGTCTTAGAATCATAAGCAGTGGGTCATTCAGACCCATCTGCGTATTTTTGCACCAACACCAAGACCATGCTGAGAGGCATCTATAGCCAACAAGAAGTGCTGACCCAGCTGAAAAGTGGTCAGACATGTGGCAGATTGAAGCTTAGATTTAAGCAAAGAGAACACTCAGCCACAAGCTGGGGATCACGGAAAAAAGGCACATTTTTACACAGAAGTGTGCATAGTGCCTGAGCAACAGTGGATGCGTCCTGTAAAAAATTATGGTAGTACGCAACTTTATCTAGAAATGCCGACAGTTCCTTAATGGACGTTGGTTGCGACAAATCTGCAGTTGCATCAGCATGGTGACGCAATGGCTTGACCCCTGTGTGGTATACCTCAAAACCTAGGCACTCAGTTGATGATGGCTGGAAAAATTGATATTTTTTGAAATTGCACTTTAGCCTCACAGACAGCAAAACAGAAAACAATGATTGGAGTTTGATAATGTGTTCTTTGGGGGAAGAACCCAAAATAGCGATATTGGCGAGGTAATTGATGTAGCCAGGTGCAGAGGCTGTCAGCTGTTCTAAAAAACTGAAAAATTGTGGGCGTGCTAGTGATGCCGAAAGACAAGTGTTGTTATTGGTATAGCCGAAAGTTGTATTGACAACGAGAAGGTGCCTAGTGGCCTCATCCAAGGGGAGCTAGAAGTCCACTTCTGATAAATTGATCTTGGAAATGTAGTGGCCGCCTGACAATTTTGTGAGCAACTCATTGGGGCAGGTCAGAGAATATATCTATCATGAACTGTGCATTAATTGTGACACTGAAGTCACCGCAGAGGTGAAGCTTAGCCGTCAGCTTCTTAACAATGACCTGTGGTGTAGCCGATTCACTGGAGGAAATAAGCCAAATGACATCGACTGATGTCAGATTATCTAATTCGGCCTTGACAGAGTTGCACAACACAACAGGCACCTGTTGGCCCTGAAAAAAATGAGGGCGGGCAAACTCTTTCATAGTAATGTGGGCCTGTCAAATGGTAGCACAGCTGAGCCCAGGGGAAAATGGAGATGAAAACCCAGAGCAGAGGGACTCCAGTTGCTGATACAGAAACAGATCTGACACTAAATTTAGCTAATTGGCAATGGAGATACAGAAAGCACTAAAAGCGTCTCACCCAAATAGGTTTGCAATATGGAAATGATCCACAACAAAGAAGGTGAAAGGGTAAACAAAAGATTTGTAAGAGACAGGAGCAGAGAACTGACCTATGGTCAGAATCTACTGTTTAATGTAAATAACAAACTTACGTGAAATGTGAGATGAGGGGAGCCCACGTCCATGTTTACTAAAGCTGTGCAGCCCCTGTGTCCACTTGCATTTATAGCGGTTTATTAAACACACACAGGTCAATAAACAGTTTGTTTGGAGAAACAGTCATTGTAGCAACACATTTTATGTCAATCAGTACCACTGTGTTTTGCCACGTTTGAAGAGGAGTTACACACTGATGCAATGTGGTCTTTCTTTCAACACTTACTGCAAACTGCCCAGTGCTTAGTGCACACAGCATGCTCATATTGAATAAAGCTTTATGGACAAGACAGAAGTAGGGAACGTGGCTGCTGCTGTGTCATGGCCTGTTGCTGCTGTGATCATAACCGACACTGCCTCATGTGACGCTGAGTCGTAGGTTGTACTCCTGCAATGACTTCCCCATTATCCTGAGCACTTACTGCATGCCTAAGAGTGGTTGACTGCAATTTCTGATACCTCTTCACACACTGCAATCTGACTGCCTGTGGTCGGTGTCACTTCAAAGGACTTTGCTGTATCGAGCACATCCATAAGCTTCGGATTCCCACATTGACGTGCTTTTTCACAGACTTCCCTATCCAGGACCAGACAAATAATATCATCATTCACCACATGATTAGTGTAGGATTCATGATGGTTACTAGGGACAAATTTACAATGATGGCTCATCCCATGTACTTCTGCAGCCCAGGCTTTGTAAGATTGGTTTGGGTGTTTCTGACAATGGTCACGTGTCGCAGTGACATGTGTTCTATCACAGTAATAGGTTGAGAGAAGCCTGCATATTTCATCAAATGATGAACTAGCCGGTTGTTGTAAAGGCAAAAGTTGCTACAGCAACTGATAAATGCACGGTGAAAGCAAGCCTGACACAGGTTTACATCATCCATGAGAAAAACCTCAAAATGTTGGTGTAACCTTGTCTTGTAGGGGGGAAAGTAAACCGCCACAAAAATGCTGATGCCACTTGATTTAGAATAGTGGTGAGAGCCTGTTGATGTTCCACAAAGGCTTGCTGCTGGACAATGAGATGTTGGAATATTTCTTCCATTGAGATGTTTGTCAAGTGACTTAGCATTGACACTAAGGTGTAGAGAAAATGTAACCCTCACTTGTTGCCAAGTTCGCTACAGCAAGAACAAATATGATTTATGGAATGTAGTACTTTATAGAGAAATGTGTAAAATACTGTGAAGTATAGGTTGTGCACTGAACACATTGATTGAACAACAGTAATACAGGTTACAGTATAGTCCAACCACTCATTTGTAATTGCTTAAGTAATACAGTTTCTTTGGTGGCTCACTGGAGAGTGCCAAGGGGCTACCCAGGTGGCCTCTTTAAGTGAGTTTGTGAACTGTACGGACAGGCTTGTGTTATGAGTGAAGATACATCAGTAATGAACTGTTTGAAAGTGATTTTAAAATTTTTATGAATTGTTAAATTATGATACTAGAATGCAAGTACTAACTGCGAAAGTATGTTTCTGGTAAATATTAGCTTGTGATGTCAGCTTGCACATCACTGCTATTTATATGTCATCCTTGATATTAAAATGCTATTCTATCTAATGTTACATTACAAAGGTATTAGTTCATTACATAATTTTAATTATATTGCAAGTTGATTTTAAATGTGACAATTTAGTTCTTATCTAGACTGTGTTCTGTGAGTGTTCACCAGATTTATAGAAGTACTTATATACAGAAAAATGTATTCTGTGACATATATGTCATTTGAAATAAAAAGAGATTTATTTCTTTATTTTTTAGGTACTGTCAGAGAATGGAAGCCGTTGGGTCAGGAGCAAGATGGGTGCCTAATAATAGGATGGTGGCTGGAACTGCAGACTGAAGATGAGAACTGTCACAAACTTCAGACTTACATTGGAAAATACTATCATGAAGGCAACAGTTTAAAGGTTTGTCACATAATACATAACTCAAGACTGCTCCATAACTTTTAATTAGAGCACAGCTTGTGGTGATGAACATGAATATCACACAATCAACATAAATGTTTACTGGGTATGGTGCTATGTTGTATTATAAAATTACTGTCACTAACGTTTTGGTCATGGTCATGGTGGTCTTCATCTGTGTGTACTGGTATAATGTGTTGCCCAGTGTCCATTATATTTGTCATGTCCTCCTAGTGATTGTGAAATTGCATCTCATTTTTGGAAACAATTGATATTATTGGTCTCCTGTGGTGGAAGGAGTGGAAACTTTGTTAGATTGCTTTCCATTGGTGGACGGAGTGGGTATGTAGTGTTTGTTGCTTCAGTATAGCATGAACCATGACTGGCAGGCATCAGAGAACGGGGTTTTCCTCCTGGTTGACATTACTCGCTCAGCGGCAGTTTCTCGATTGTAATGCTCATGTTTCAAGTTGTATCTGCAGTCTGTAGGGCTCTGATGGCTGGCAGCCAGTGAGGTATAAGTCTATAGGGAGTCTCTCTGTTCATGTCATTATGACATTTTAATGTTGCAGAGGCCTCCTTGGTCTTTCACTTGACCACTTCTTGCTGCTTGGCGAGCACACAGATTTAACTGAATTTCATTTTCCTGCCACAGTTTTTCTGATGTTTGGTCTCCCAATGTGTAGCACTCGTGCTCCCATGTGTGTTTTGCAGCTGGCATGCCAATTTCTCTGCTGTATATGTCTCCACACTCAGAGTCCACATTGCACATATCTGCAGTAGATGGAGCTTCCTTCACATAAGGTAAGCACGCTGCTGGCTGCAGTTGATCTATGTCCTGCCTGTCTTTCATTCTTTTATTGGTTTTTGTAGTTCTGTGTATTAGTTTGGGATGGTAACCATCAGGCAGGGACATTAATGAGTGGGCAGGTGGCTTGAATTTGTCTGTGTTGGGTGATTGTGAGATACAGCATGGAAGTACCTGTCCATATGTGTTGGGTTTTAGTAAGCTCTATGTGATAGTGTCCCATCCAGTGTCATTAATATGTTCACTTGTTTGAATATTGATAAAACATGTATAGTTCTGCCTTACTGGCATGGACCATACGATGAACAGTTTGTCCATTGGAGCTGAACTAAGTGCCATTGCTTCAAATAAAGGCACCTGTTAATATGTCAGCTGCTAATGAGAAGAGGAGAGAACTCAATGCTAAACTGTCTGTCTGTGATATTTTCCTCATGATTTGAAGCAAGTTGATAACAAAAATAGCTCAGTCTGGTCTGGCAGATCAGTTTCATATAGTGACAAGTTTCTAAATAGTGTTTTATGTCGAAGCTAACCATGAGATCCATTGTTAAAATTGTCTCTCTCTTTGTGCGTATTAAACACACTGGACAAAAGGTGTTAGTCCCTCAGAAAACACAATGCTAATATCATGTCAAACTAACTCTAGTATTGAATTTAACTCTAGTATTGATAACACTGTCAATTCACAAGTTTCTTCTGGTATGCCAGAGCCATCTGAAGCCACTCATTGATAATTAGATCCAATAGAGCTACTGAATTACAGAAATATTGACTACTATTTTCAACTAATGTTTCAAATAGTTTTCATTTGATCTGTGTCTGAGTGATTTAACAGGCAAGTTGAGATGTGATAGGATGTCTTACACCCTTGTCAAACAGTGAATGTGGGCATGCAACTGTCATCATGAAGAACAAAGAACGACACTTTGTCACCAAGAATGTTGAAATTAACATCCTTGTCCACATTCGTGGTACCCTGAATGAGTGGACCCAAGTCATTGTATGGAAAATGCCCTCAAAACATTGCAAAACCACTTACAGTGAACCATACCCTCCACACACTGAGGGTTAAATGCCTCATTGGATTGCCAGTCCACTCTAAATCTTACATAATTGGAAAAGTGGCAATCCGCAACTTGTCAAATCACACTACACGTGTCCAGTGAGGTACTCTCCAGTTTTTGTGTTGTTTGGTCCATTTAACATGTGTGCTTTATGTACTGCTGTGAGCAAAGGCCTGTTGCAAGATACTCAATTTTACATGTTCGTTGCATGCAGTTCACTTCAAAATGGTCACTCGGAATGGTTGAGGTGGTCCTGCAATTACTGAAAGCAGTAATTTCTACGATTTGATTCCGATTGTCATTGACAAGGCTTGACACTTGCCTCCGCCACTCTCAGTTATGATATTTTTTGTACAACCACCTTGCTTATGTAGGCAACTTCATTCAGAATGTAGTTATGAGCAGGTCCAAACACAATAGCTGCTTTCTGCCATTCTCTTATGTCTTCACATCATTCCATCCTAGTCTGTTGGTTCAAATGGCTGATTGGCATATATACATCATTTAACAGCCATTACTTAAGTCAATGGCGAATGGACACATGGCCACCATGTACCAGTTCTGCACTGTCATTAGCACTCCAAAGTAATTAATGTGCTCTTTGAAACAAATAACTAATATTTTGTTTGGGGAGTTTATAAAGTGTGTAGAAGGCTTTATGTAAGAACCTGTTTTGCCAACTAGATATCTTAATTTACAAACTGAATAATGGATGCGTACAACTTAAATATGTTACAGCATTAAAACTAATTAAGATGCTTGTACCATTTTTGGCTTATGTAACGCATTATTTCGCAAAGTTTTTGTATTATCACAAAATAGGGGAGATAGTGCCACAGACATGATACGTGAATTGGAATGGCAATCATTAAAACAAAGGCATTTTGTGTTGCGACAGGATCTTCTCATGAAATTTCAATCACCAGTTTTCTCCTCCGATTGCAAAAACATTCTGTTGGTGTCCACCTACATAGGGAGAAATTATCATTTAAGAGAAATCAGGGCTCGCACAGAAAAATTTAAGTGATTGTTTTTCCTGTGCATCGGTCAAGAATGGAATGGTAGAGAGACAACTTGAAGGTGGTTCATTGAACCCTCTTCCAGGAGCTTTATTGTGAATAGCAGAGTAATCACTTAGATGTAGATGTAGATGCCGCTCAATCAGATTCAATATGTGCATCTTTGGTGAACACACAACAACCATGAAAGTTCCTGGCAGATTAAAACTGTGTGCCCGACCGAGACTCGAACTCGGGACCTTTGCCTTTCGCGGGCAAGTGCTCAACCATCTGAGCTACTGAAGCATGACTCACGCCCGGTCCTCACAGCTTTACTTCTGCCAGTATCTTGTCTCCTACCTTCCAAACTTTACAGAAGCTCTCCTGCGGAGAGCTGTGAGGACCAGTCATGAGTCGTGCTTTGGTAGCTCAGATGGTTGAGCACTTGCCCGCGAAAGGCAAAGGTCCTGAGTTCGAGTCTCGGTTGGCCACACAGTTTTAATCTGCCAGGAAGTTTCATATCAGTGCACACTCCACTGCAGAGTGAAAATCACATTCTGGACTCAACAACCAGTTTGTATTCAAGTTCTATCCACACTCAGTATAACATACCCACATCAACTGTGGCTGTGGCAGCAATGATTCAGTTCTTTAAATCTTCGATGTGGTTGACAGGCATTTGGTAGACTGTGTCTTTGAGGTACCCCCATAGAAAGAAGTCCATCAGTTTAATGTCAGGTGACTTAGGAGGCCAGGGAATTGAGCCATCCCTGCCAATAACGTGATCTGAAAACACCTGATCTACAACATATCACACAATCTCAGCCTAGTGTGATGGTGCATCATCTTGTTGGAAAATGACAGTGTCTTGGTGCTCACTCAGTTATGTTAACACTAACAGCTCTAGTATATCAAGGTAATTGTTAGAGTTAAGTGGGCTTTTTCCGAGAAAAAAATTGTTCCACAATGCATTCAATCATCAAACGGCACCACACATTCATTTTCAGGCTGTCACACGCTTCTTCCAACACATATGCAGATTGGTTGTGCTCCAGATCCAAACATTGTAACTGTTTACTGGACCACACACATAGAATGTTGTCTCATCAGAAAATAATAGATTGTTTAGAAAATTTACACCTTGCTCTAAATGGTAAAGAACATCCACAGTGAACTGCATACCTTATGGTTTGTCATCTGGTTTCAATGCAAGCAATAGCTGCAATTAGTATGGGTACGTCTGTAATTGTTTCCAGAGGACCCGGTGCACGGTCACCTTTGGGGTTTGCAGCACCTGTGTCACTCCAAACAGACTTCTCAGGTGAAAAACCAACCATATCCATTCTGTTTTGGCTTCACTTGGTCCAGATCATCGATTATGATGCTTCATGTCAACGCTTTGTGTCTGTGTAAAATTCCTGTACCACCAGTGTATTGATGTCTGTGAGAATGAGTGCTTCCTATTCCATATTTGGAAGTTCCTTTGAACCTGGGCCTTTTCTTAAAATGTTGTCATTATACTTCACTCATGACAACCTGGAGCACACACAAACAAAACTTTGTGAGTTTGTCACATAAGCCAAACATGGTGTGAATACCTTAATTAGTTTGGGTGATATAAGGCACTGAAGTTGTTGCATACCTTTTGAGACACACTGTATGTTGCCAAGTTGTATGCTGTGTAAGTTGATTACATTTACTATCGCACACTATGGCCTTCATTGTGTATTTTTGGTACTCCATAAATTCTAGGCATGAGTGAAATTCTTTGCTTGAGTCCCTTGACTATGTCAGCCTCAGTTCCTTAAGGTCTTTGTCTTTAAAACTAACTCAACCATAGAGTGCTCCCTCGTTTCTTTATAAATGGATTAGGATCAGAGAGGCCATTGAAATATTAAAACAACCTAACAATATGAATAAGAGGATTGCTATAAGCTTGCTCTTTCTTGGTTGCCAGCTATCAGAATGCAATAAGCTGCTTAAGCAATTTGAGACAAGAGCATTACCAGGAAGAAACAGCTATTGCATCACCCATGTCTAGCATGAGGAAAACAGGAATCTACACCCCATTTGCCAATGACTAACTGTCATGACTCATACTATATGGGGAAATAGACATCAGCAGATCCCCACTCCCTCTGGCACAGGAAAACAATCAATTAAAGTTTCTCACATCTTCACCACAGGAGATGAATAAAGTCAGTGGTGTTCTGAAATTGTGATGTAATGTCAAGCTCAATAGAGGGACGTGATGAAATAGCCAGTGTCCTAAAAAGAATATCTGTATTTTGAACTCATATATTTGTTAAGCTGTAAGACAGACAACTATGAAGCCTGGGACACACATTTACGAATCTCTAAAATTTAGGTTACAGATGTTCAATATGCCCTTTAGCAGCAATATGAACAAGATCACATTGGTACTCGAATGCCTCCAGTAATCAGGTAACCATGCCCATCGTCAGTGATGTTATGGCAGTATGAATCCAGCTCTTCAAGTGTTCTAGGCTATGTGGTAGTGTTGGTGCATAAATATTGTCCTTAATGAAAACCCATAGGAAGAAATCACAGAGCATCAAATCCATTGACCAAGGAGGCCAAATGAGAAGTCTGATGACTTTTCCAAGGCTCAGTAGAGTTTCATTCAGATATTCATGCACTTTGTGACTCTAGTGATGGTGTGCCCTGTCTTGTTGAAAAATAATTTTCCCTCATTCAGCCTCGGATACAACTAGTTTTGTTATACAGGGTGAGTCACTAACTATTTCCACCAAGAATAACTCTGAAAGTATGATAGGTGCAACATGAAGAAACGTTTATACTGCTGAATTAAACTTCAGAGAGAATAATAGGTAAATGATGATACACAAACAAAAAGGGTTACAGAACTTTAAATGACTGCTAAGTTTGAGAGTTTAATATGGTGTGAATCCCTGTGTACTCTAGTATCAGCCTCTAAATATCATAACACTGTGGCAGCGGGAGGGGGGTAATTATTCTATCTCCTTCCATGTGGTGTGTATTTTAAACATATAATCTATTTAAGACATAGAATCCATAATGGTTGCTAGAGAACTATGACAGACATGTTTCCTAGTAATTATGTGCCATACACAACTGCTGGGTGATGTATCTTATGATTATACAGGGAATGGGGGAAGTGGTACATATAATTATTTGAAGAAGGTTTGTACATTCCTCGCCACATATGGCTGGGTACTTTCCTGCAATAGTATGACATGTGGAGATACTGTGAAACATTTGTGATTAATTGTTACTGATCAAATTGTCCTCAAAATGTGAAACTCAGTTCGTGTATCACACACTGGCAAGAACAGTGACACAACTCAAAAGTGCAATACTTGAGGAGAATAATCAACTGTGAATACAGAATGACATATTCATATCAATGTTGCATAGAATGTAATGAAATTTACTGTCTAAAATACTTACTTGTAATTAAAACGAAGCTTATACTGTTTCAATATAAGTAGTGTTGATTTCTTTAATTCTATTTTTCTTGGGTATTGCACTTTTGAATTGTGTCAGTGTTCTTCCTGGGGTACGTTGTACTCACTACCTGCCTGTCCACCACAATTGTCCCATGTACATTACACAGCTCGCAATAATGCATACTATCAGACTTGCCACTAAGGAGCACTCAAATGAAAAGGTACAAAACCTCGTAACAACCAAACCAGTTGAAGAACATGTGCTGCTGTGGGATAACTTAGCAAGACATCTAGACCCTGGTAGCATGCATTATCACCTCCCCGTAAAACATTCAAACCTTTGCCCTCAGTGGGCAAGGTGGTGCTCATCATCTTTTCAACATCCAAGGTCTGATACTCATTCAGTTCCTGGAGCATGGAAAAACCATTAACAGTGACATGTACTGTGAAGCACTCCATAACCATCAAAAGCAAATGAGATGGGCTGCTCATGAAGGGAATGATTCTGCTACACAATATAAAATGCACATCCAATGTTCCAGTCTCACACAAAATGCAATGGCCAAGCTCAAATGGGAGTAGTTTGACATCTGCCCTACAGCCTGGTACACTAAATAAACATATCAGAGGAAAACACTTCAACTCAGATGACAATCTGAGGCGCACAGTGGGTGACTGGCTCCTGTCACAGTACAGGAATTCTGGGAGCAGGTAATTCTTCAACTCATGGAACTGTGGGATAGTTGTGCTCAGGCCTCTGGTGATTACTTTCAAATAAAGATTTCAGTTGCACCCATAGTGTAGTTTCGTACACCCCTCATATAATGCCATCACTAAAGAACAGGTTAAAGTGGGAGTCACCCAAAAGGACTACATTTGGTTTACCACCTAGCACACCAACAATTCTGTTTGTGTGTCCATTGCAATCTGTGGTGTTTCTGTTTTCTGGACAATAAATAAATGGTCTGTGTGCCACCAGTCCAAGCTGCAGCATGTAACTTCAAACTGTTGAAGCAGACATGTTCATACCTGTTGAAGAGCTCCACTATTGTGGCAACAATTTGGACAAAACAGTGGAACATTGCAAATAAGAGGATGGTTATTCCTCATTTTGTTCCAATTGTGTGGTCCAGCACCCACTCATCACTGCATATGACCCTCTTCTGTCCACTGTGTGCATACATAGTTCACTACATTTGCTGTATGCCTTGCACAAGTTGAATCAGAGGTGACAAAAGAATTACACTAGGGATACTACACTTGCTTTAAAATTTCCACTTTTTAATGGACTGTCTTTGACTTAGCTTGAAGTGACTGTGGTCTTTCCAGTTACATAAGACAGGCTGCTGCTAAACCGACATGTACTGGTTGATCAAACAGTCAGTATAAATTTGAAAAATTAATAAACCATGGAATAATGTAGATAGAGAGGTAAAAATTGACACACGTGCTTGGAATGACATGGGGTTTTGTTAGAACCACCCCATATTGCTAGACGCGTGAAGGATCTCTTGTGTGCGTCGTTTGGTGATGACGTGTGCTTAGCTGCCACTTTCGTCATGCTTGGCCTCCCAGGTCCCCAGACCTCACTCCGTGCGATTATTGGCTTTGGGGTTACCTGAAGTCGCAAGTGTATTGTAATCGACCGACATCTCTAGGGATGCTGAAAGACAACATCCGACGCCAATGCCTCACCATAACTCTGGACATGCTTTACAGTGCTGTTCACAACATTATTCCTCAACTACAGCTATTGTTGAGGAATGATGGTGGACATATTGAGCATTTCCTGTAAAGAACATCATCTTTGCTTTGTCTTACTTTGTTACGCAAATTATTGCTATTCTGATCAGATGAAGTGCCATCTGTCGGACTTTTCTGAACTTTTTTATTTTTTTGGTCCTAATAAAACCCCATGTCGTTTCAAGCATGTGTGTCAATTTGTACCTCTCTATCTACATTATTCTGTGATTTATTCAGTTTTCAAATTTATACTGACTTTTTGATCACCCGGTATATCATTCATGAAAAGCTTAATCAGATGCATTTCATGAAAAGCTTAATCACATGCTGATACAAGGTTCTACATGCCCTCCATGTTTGGATTCACATGAGCCTTTCTTTCTGGGTAACATTAATGAGTGTTAGCATAGTAAAAAAAAAGAAGATAATATAGTGGAAATGAAAATTAATCTTCGTATATAATGAAGATTTCTGACCAGCATAGAGCTCTGTTAAACTGTAACCACAGTATTTATTTTGGCCTTTCAATAAATTCCATAATCTGCACATGACTGTGGAATTTAGTTTCACATACTATTATCAACTAAAACACTTTATTACCAGGATGTATTTTGTTTTGTAAATCCGTAGATTTTCTTTCTGGTCACAGCTGTGCTCAGCTTTTATTGACACAGAACAAGAACAGTTCACACACGTAAATGAATGGAAAGTCAACAGAGTGGCCTAGTGGCTGTTGACTAGCACAAAATGTGATGTGAAAGGTTTCCTCACAAATCAAGTCCATGCAACTTGTAGGTGACCAGTCCAATCCAGAATGCATGATTATATTCATATCCACCTGCAAAGTAGTGGTTCCATATGCCAGTTCCACCTGTGTTGGTGCCTCGTGCACCATGAGTACACCACCTCCGAGTACCATTGCAGACCAATTTGTTTTTAGTATCAATAAGCAGGGTTGCCACAAGTTATGGAAATCAGGGAATATCAGGAAGTTTCTAACATATCAGGAGAATCAGGGAAATATTGTACATTTTATAGTGCATTGTTTTATAGACATTTTATTTATTCTAGTTCATTTTGTCACTTCGAAAGTAGTTTATATCTTAGAAACCATGGACGATAAGAAGAAGAAAATTGTGGCAGTCACTGGCGGTTAGTACACTGTGTACTCCTGTATTTCTTGATAGAAACATCTGTAGAATCACAGTGGGTAATACCTGACAGTAAAGAACATGGTAGAACCAAAATTTTATTCGATACATTTCTTTCAAGAGGCCTACTTTTTTCTGAGGGTATTTCTGAAAGAAGTGAAGGTATCTTAAATCTGTCTTGTGCCTCCAACAAAATGTGTATTTTTATCGCCAAATGTGTTTCACTGTATTGAAATAAAATAACATTAGTGGTCTTAATGAAACGTATATACTATCTGGCATGCTTTCTCCATCTAAAAGCAGTTCATTATACAAGATGTTGATGTTAGTACTTAAGATTTTTGCCCACTCGTTTAGAAATGCAGAAGTCCTTAAAATTTTTGTCAAGTTATGTCTTTACTAACCCTTGAGATCTCAAAATTTGTCAGGGAAAAATGCTAAAACTTGTCTGGAAATCAAGGAAATATCACGGAATTTCACTTGGGGAAACTTATGGCAACCCTGATAAGTGTTCTGCTGCCTGGACACCTCTACCAAGAAATCCTGCAAAATGTTGCTATTTCACACCAGCATCTGAGCCACAGCTATCTTTGTTTAATAAAAGATCTGGCTTTCCCCCCCTACCCTCCTCAAAACCAGCTGATGTGGCTGGGAAAAGTCTCAGTCTTTGGCAGGAGCTTCACCAGTAGATTGGGAGGGGGTAAAATTTGTGGATATCCTGGGTGTTGGGAGCTGTGTCTCTATATTGGTTGGCAGTTTGACCTTGGTTGGTACTGGGAGCCCAACAGATGCCAACAGTGGCAGCAGTACTGAGTGCTCCTCTCGTGTATGTGTGGTCAGAGTTGATTGGCATGCCCTGTTACTATTCGCCTCACATATATTTGAGCTGAAAACCATGTTGATAATGTTGGGGAAACCATCCTGGGGTCTTCCCCAGGGTGTGTGTCCAAACCACTCAGCTAACTCCATTGGGCTGCATGTCTGGTAGTTTGGAGTGCTGGTGCTGAGAGTACAAAATCTAGTAATGTGATGTGGCAGAAGCCATGAAGAAGTACCACTGATGACTTCCCTTTGACTGAATCATGCAGCAAGATGCCAGGAAGCAGTTAAGAATGCCTCATTTGCTAAAAGATGTCACCACTTTTATCATCTGCATTTTAATTTTTCAGATGAAGTGTTTGGCTTTGCCATTCGAGGCCAGATGTAATGATGCTGAAGTGAGATGCCATTCCTTTTTCAGAAATCCTGAAACAGGCCATTCATAAACTGAACACCATTATCTGATATGAGGGTTTGTGGGGAGATGAAAATGTTCTCTAAGACTTTGATGGTAGCTGCTGACATCACACTGTTTGCACACATCACATATAGGAAGTATGAGTATGTGTCTTCTACCAAGAGCCGAAAGCTCACATAGGTGTTGCCAAGGTGGCCAAGATAAGAACTTTTGTAGTGGTACCACTTGTGACACATTACAGAGGTGTAGGCTCTTTGCTTGATCTGTGCTGAGATGCCTGGTGAGTAGATGTGGCACAGGGCAAGCATCTTCCATCTCATGATGGTTTAATGACTGAGACATGCGTAAGGTCTGGAAAATGAACTTCCAATAGTCATTTAATTTACTTAAAAAAGAGATTAGTTCATTGATATTTGTAGATGGAGTTAGCTGACTAACTGCTTCAACATAATTCTGAGTTGAATGAAAACATTTTTTGCTAATGATGTGTTCCAGTAGTTTGATTTCAGGTGTGAAGAATTCACGCTTCTGAAGATTACATCACAAACCATATGTTTGTAATGTCTGGAATAATTTAAGATTTTTTCCTTTAGAACTACCACTGGCTGTGATATTGCATTAGTAGTTTGCATGATGAGGAATGTCCTGTATTAATTGTTCTAGGTATAGTGGAAAATCACTGGAGTGGTAGCTACACCTAATGGTAACCACTTATAATGATACATACAAAATGACTCTCTAGACTAGTCACCTAACTGTAGCTGAAAATATGCTTTTGACATGCCCATCATGGAAAAATATTGTCCAGAGGCTAATTTTGGAATGAGCTCTTCATATCATGTAATCGGATGTATGTCAATGACTGACTGAATATATATTGTGGCTTTTAATGTTGTCACATACACAAAGTTGGCCATCTTGTTTTCTTAAAAACAATACAGTCCATCGTGACTAAGAAACTGGTGAGGGAATATGGAATAGTTGTAGGTAAACAACTAGAATTCACTCAGATACAGATTTATTCACACTTAGCTTCTTCACAGATACAAGTCCGGAGGCTAACTGCCGTTAGCATCCCACATCCTGCCCAAAGCCCTCTCCTCAAAGATAGCACACTTACGCACAGAACAAATATCAATATTTATGGCGCTCTACGCCACATAGACCCCCCCCCCCCTCCCGCACAGTATGGAGTACGTCCCTGTGAATGGAGGGGGGGGGGGGTGAGAAGTTAGGAAGGTAACACACAGTTCTTCTGCGTCAGGTGGAAGCGGTCGACTGGTAGGAGACCGGGGGGTGAATCCCGGTACATCGACGGTGCAGTCAGCAAGCGACGCCGGCGGCTGAAGACGACGTCCCGTCCTGGAGTGGAGGTGTAGCACTTCGGCAGCCGGCAGGCAGAGAATCACCTTGCCAGAAGGCCTAACAAAGGCACGCAAATTGCCGCGTGCAGCACTTCTGCTCAATTTAAAGCAGTGCACCACACAAGATTCTGCACTTCCTCCCTCAATATTGTCACACACGAGTACCACACACACCGTATCGCCATCTACGACAACAGATAATTTATGTATGTCAGCAGGGTGCACATATGTTGTGAATTCTTGGATGGCACCTGTACGAGCAATGGTAGGGAGGCAGGGAGGTGTGAGAAAGCCATGGCAGGGGGAAGCATCTGCTAAGAGGGGGGTGGCAGGTGCACTGGACTGCGCAGGAGACAACCTCGGGCGATCAGCTGACAGACGAGGGAGTGTGACCGAAGGCAATGAGGAGCCAGCGTGGATTGAACGGTGTGACAAAGAGCTGTCACACGAAGATGGTAACCCAATGGTAGAATCCGAGTGGTTGGCAGTTTGACTGCGAGGGCTGTGAGGAGTGAAGCCCCGAAAAGATTGGCCACTCGAATTAGATGAATGCGGAGAAGGATCAGTGCTCGGCAGAGAAGCACGCTGTGGAGAATCAGTACCCGAATGCATGGTGTGGGAAGATGGATGGCCGCTCGAAGCAGGAGTGGGAGAAATAGGGGCAGAATCAGGGAGGTTCACCTGAGGCTCAATGAAAGCTGGTTTCACTCGGTTGAGTGAGACCGTGATTACAGAGTCTTTTACGAGGAGATCCATGTTATTCTCAGAGTGTTTGACGACCTTGTAAGGACCTGTGTAGGGCGACTGAAGCGGGGCTTTGACTGAGTTGTCTCTGAGAAACACGTACTCACAAGAGTCTAGTGTGCGCGGCACGTACACGCGCGGAGGTGTATGAGCAGCCGGAGGTGGCGGCTGAATTTTGCTGCAGTGCAAGCGCACCCGCTCGAGAAGTGAAGGGAGCTCAGAGGGCCGTGGAAGTGGGGTCGGAGTGACTAATTCTCCAGGCAAAACCAGAGGTTGGCCATACACAAACTCGGCTACGGAACCCTTGAGGTCTTCCTTGAAAGTCGCACGAAGGCCAAGAAGCACGAAGGGCAGTGCCTCTGTCCATAGTGAGTCTTGGCAGCGCAGGGCAGACTTGAAGGTGCAATGCCATCGCTCGACAAGCCCATTGCTTTGGGGGTGGTATGCAGAAGTATGAATTTTGACGATACCACACATTTTACATAAGTCAGAAAAAACTGAAGACTCGAATTGTCGCTCCTGGTCAGTGGTGAGGTAAACAGGTGAGCCAAATCTAGAGATCCACGAAACTAAGAATGCTCGACTTACTGTCTCGGAGGTAATGTTCAGAATAGGCACAGCCTCAGCCCACCGAGTCACCCTGTCAATAGCTGTAAACAAGTAACGGAAACCCTCGGAGGGGGGCAAAGGGCCTACGAGGTCGACATGAACATGGTGAAACCGGCCTGGCGGTTAGGCAAAACAGCCAAGGGGTGGAGAAGTGTGCCTGGAAACTTTGTTCTGTTGACACACCATGCATGCCCTTGCCCAAGACTGACAGTCACGGCGCGTGTCTCTCCAGACAAACCGTTCAGCTACCAGACGGGTGGAAGCTTTGACACCGGGGTGTGCTAATGTTTGTAGTTTGTCAAAGACCTGGCGTTGAAGGGGCTTAGGAATGAATGGCCGCAATGTACCAGTCGATTCATCACACCACACTAAGTCAGATATGCCAGGGAAAGTAGAGTGTACCAGTTGGAGAGAGGAGCTGTGGTCTGAATTTAACTGCATGGTATCGGGGTCTGCCGATTACAGCCGAGGTAGGTCCGTTAAGTCAATTAAGGCTGTGACAGCACCAACACGTGAGAGAAAATCAGCAACCACATTGTCCGCTCCTCGGATGTAGCGAATGTCATTTGTAAATTGCAAGATGTAATCGATGTGACGAAAGCGTCGTGGGGGCGGATCAGCCGCAGGATTTTTTATGGCAGGAACGAACGGCTTGTGATCAGTGAGCACATAGAAATCTCGTCCCTCAACATCAGTTCTGAAGTGTCTTATGGCCTCGTAAACCACAAGTAATTCTCTGTCGAATGCTGAGTATTTCTTCTGCGAGTTGTTTAGCTTTTTTGAGAAAAACTGCAGGGGGGTCGTAACATCGTTGTATGTCTGACTCGGTACTGCGCCGATAGCATTGTCATTGTCACTAGCGTCAGTAGTGATAAACAGTGTGGCGTCTGCCCATGGGTGAGCAATAGTGACAGCGGAGGCCAACAGCTGTTTGAGTTCATTAAATGCCTTGTCCACGTCTGGTGTCTATGGTACCTGGCGGGTGCCAGAAGTTTGTGGGCCAGTGAGAGCATCTGTGAGAGGAGCCTGCACTGCAGAAGCAGCTGGCAAATGTTTCTGGTAATAATTAACTGTTCTGATGAACCTGCATAATACCCTATAGGTCTGAGGGCGTAGCATCTCGAGAACAGGCTTGATCTTGTCCTGTGGTGGTGTCAGACCGTCCGATGACACAACATAACTTAGGAATGTGACGGATGACTGGTGCAATTGAGTCTTTTTATTGTTCAGTTCAATACCAGCGGCTGCTAAAATATCTGTCACGTCTTGAACACGCTCCTCACTCTGTTCCAAAGTAGAAGCAAAAACCAATATGTCGTCCATGTATACAAAACAAAAGTCTAGATGGGATAAAGTTTGATTGATGATACGCTGCCACGTTTGGGGGGCGTTTTTCAACCCAAACAGCATAAATTTGTATTGGAACAGCCCGAAGGGAGTGGTTATGGCAGTCTTTTCAATATCCTCCGGAGCCATAGGAATCTGATGAAATGCATGCTTACAGTCCAAAACAGAGAAGTACTTTGCACCTGCGAGCGCATGATTGAAGTCTGCAATGTGTGGGACCGGATATTTATCAATGATGGTGTGGGCATTTAAACACCTATAGTCTCCGACCATGCGCCAAGTACCGTCTTTCTTTTGGTCGAACAGGATAGGACTAGCCCAGCAACCGGAAGAAGGTTCAATTATTCCCTTTTGTAACAGATCGTCCAATTGTTCTTTTGCTATTTTCATAAATTCCGGCTTGAGGCGGCGTGGGCGTTCGATATGGGCGGCCCATCAGTTAGACGTAGCCGATGAACTGTGCCATTAGTGACTACTGCAATACGTGGCGCGGCATGACAGTCAGATGTCCGTGAAGCGGAGCAGGCAGTGGTGGACGGGCCAAGCTGTGGCGCTGAGGGCACGGAAGTACAGGTGTGCCACCCGCTCGTAGGCTGCGTAAAGGCCGCACACATGTTAACATGGGCGAGGTTGGTACACTGGTTCTTGGTAGCGGGCCGTGCCACTACGAGCGCTGTAGGCACGAGTGGGTGTGGCCGAACAGCAGATGGCCGTAGTTCATTGCCACGAGCTTGACAAGTTAATTGTCCATTCGGAACGCAAGGAGCATGAGCACTCGGGCATACCCTATCATTACAAAAGGGGGTGCTGACACAGTTTACAGAGTTCACGACATTGTCGTTAACGTGCGCGGGCACGGGAACACCAGATTGGCATGGACTGACCTTGTCTGTAGCCGACGAGTCGTCTGCTTGTAGTGCCGCGAGGCGTTGTTGTGTGGAGGCCAACTCGTGGTGTATGTCGTGGAGATGCAGCAGCATTTCCGTACGTTCCATCCGCAACTTCGAAGACTTGGTGCACTCCACTAGCCACTTGTTTGTCCAAGATTGCAGTTCCAAGGATAGGTTTACACACTTCTTAGCACAGCACACATGTTTGGTGTTAGCCGAACTGTCACTCGGTGAAGCAAAAGGAATATGTTTGTTAAGGGGGGGGGGGGGGGGGGTAAAACACAGTATTTTGCACAAAATCTAGTGACAACTGACAGTGCTTGAGGAAATCAATTCCGAGAATAGGTTCTTCAATTGTTGACACTAGAAACATCCACTCCAGCTTGCACTCGGACGAAAGTTTCACTGTATACAAAGTGGAACCCGAACACTGTAGGGTAGACAAGTTCACTGCACGAAGTACTGTTTTGTGTGGTTGCACTTTATTGGTTGCTAGGCGAAACGGCAACAAAGAGACGTCTGCGCCAGTGTCTACCAGAAAACATACACTTGATCGTAAATCACGAACATAGACTCGACCACACTTACTGTTATTGTCCGAAACGGAGTGCAACGTAGGATGGTGCCCGTTGTTTACATCGCAGGAGGTGGCACCGTAGCCTACCTGTGGTTGGAGTTTGGGTAAGAACACGGTGACTGGCATTTGCGAGCTTGCTCCCCGAATCTCGCGTGGAAGAAACAGTAAGGTTGGGCGGGCCTGTGCTCCTGTGGGTAGTTGCTAGGTGACGGAGTATGTTCCCCAGAGTCTTCCACAGAGGCCGATGCACTGTCGTTGTGGGGAGTTGAAGGTGCAGGCAGGGCGGCTAGTTTAACAAACTTGTTATTAGCAGCACCAGACAAGGGCGTGGCGTCAGAAAGCGTCTTAGTGCGGTCACGTCCAGAATGCAGTGCACGGAGCTCACGTTGCCTGGCGGAGTATGCCCTGTTGGCGGCGCGTAAACGTTCATTTACTGGCCTACCTTCATACGCAGACATTGCAGTCTGGACAGGCAAAGGCAGCTTTTGAGTCCAGATTTCTGCGAGCGTGTCATCAGGCATAACTTGCTCATCGACGAGAAGATGGATGCACCACCACAGCTGGGACAGAGACCTGTCTCCGAGACGCTCTTCGTAGATGAGCTGTCGCACATTTTCTCTCCTGGTTTTAGAGACACGCTCCAGTATCGTCTGTTTCACCACAGCATACTTCCCTGCTAGGGGGGGGTGCTTTGACCAAATCGTAAATTAAATCGACGCGGTCGTGAAGATGGTTCATGAGGCAGGCGAAGCGTGCGTCATCGTCCAAAGCACAGACATTGAATGTTTGCTCAACCAGGTTAAACCAGAACTCCGGGTGAGCGGGTTTGAATTCTGGTAATTTCGGCAGATTCGGCACTACAGTCACTGCGGAGGTGCGCCTATTACTTCGGACGGAAGTAGAGCATGCAGAAGATTGCGAGTCCGAATTATTGGCATCCCGTAATGCGGGAATCGCGAAATTCACTTGACGCCGGGGGACGGCTGAGAAACGACGGACGCTCGAACGGTGTGAGGATCGTAGTTAAAATGTGCATTCTCATTGACGTTGTAGCTCGGAGAGAAGCCACAAGTGCTTAAGTACGCCGGTGAATGTCCGTTATGCACACAGTATTCACTCGACCGTGAGTGGTGGGGCTGGTTGCAGATGTCGGAGTAATTACTGTCCAGCACAGAATTGTTGATTTGATTAGAAGCAACACAAGGATCCTACACACATCCACTAGGATGCACACTAGGTGTGATATTTGCTGTTTGGCGAGGATTGAACACCTGTTGACTAGCCGGCACGGAAGGATATACACGTGGCGGGAACTGATTCGAGTTTGAATTTACTACTGGATTTTCCAAAGTAGCAAAACCTAGCTTGACGCCACGAACTGTATTGAATTGTGTGTTCGACACAGGAGTAGGAATGTTCCGACCAACACTCTGTGGAGAACACGTGGGAAGGTCCAGGCTAACAAAGCCAGAGACCGTTGGCAGTTGGAAGAAACTGGCGGCACTCGATGAATTCCATTGCATGTTCTGGCTGAAGGATTCTGAAGATTCTTGCGGCATGTCCACTATGATGGCAGGAGTGCTGGAGAGGTGTTGCTGGAATCTGGGCGGCGGTGATTGCTGAAAGGCCATTGTCTGGAGCTGAACAAAGGCCCTCGCGATCACGGAGAAACCCGACGCGGTAGGCGCGTAAATAACCTTCGGGCAGTAACTCGGACGCGTATTACACAAAAACGGGGTCACCAGTGAGGGAATATGGAATAGTTGTAGGTAAGCAACTAGAATTCACTCAGATACAGATTTATTCACACTTAGCTTCTTCACAGATACAAGTCTGGAGGCTAACTGCCGTTAGCATCCCACATCCTGCCCAAAGCCCTCTCCTCAAAGATAGCACACTTACGCACAGAACAAATATCGATATTTATGGCGCTCTACGCCACACTGGTATAAGAATACCTTGTGCTATTGATCTAATTCCTTATTGAGAACATTGCGTATTGCTACAGAGATAGGATTGGCTCCTCAGAAATGAGATGTCGTTGATGACTGTAATGAAATGTGGACAGATAAATTCTCAGTACATCTTAGACCTAGCTCTAATAATTTACCCAAAATGAATCAGTATCATGAAAAGGTAATTCTGTCGAAATTGCATGGACTTCATCTAATATTTGAAAGCCATATGCTTGAAGTGCATCTAGACCAAAAAATAGTTGGAAGTTGTTCAGATGCCACAACATAAGAAGCTGTATTACTTAATTGTACATGGTATATTTAGAACACAATAACAGTATAAACCTCCCCATGAACCATGGACCTTGCCGTTGGTAGGGAGGCTTGTGTGCCTTAACGATACAGATAGCCGTACTGTAGGTGCAACCACAATGGAGGGGTATCTGTTGAGAGGCCAGACAAACATGTGGTTCCTGAAGAGGGGCAGCAGCTGTTTCAGTAGTTGCAGGGGCAACAGTCTGGATGATTGACTGATCTGGCCTTGTAACATTAACCAAAACGGTCTTGTTACACTGATACTGCCAATGGCTGAAAGCAAGGGGAAACTACGACCGTAATTTTTCCCGAGGGCATGCAGCTTTACTTTACGGTTAAATGATGGCATCCTCTTGGGAAAAATATTCTGGAGGTAAAATAATTTCCCATTTGGTGGCCGTTTTAAACGTTCTGTAGGACACTGTGAGCCTGCATTTCTATCAAAATGGTTTGCAGTCTTTCGGAGCACTGCACGACCTCAATTTTTGCTCATGTGTACAGGATGGTGCCACGAGGGAAGTGATCCGAAGCAGAATGGGTACTTAGGCTTTTTCAGTGTGCAGACTCAGTAGGCATAAATACTACATATAAATGGACAAGTGGAAAGTTTGAGAACAAAAGACGTCATAGTACTAGAAGTGTAGCTGAAAATGAATTTCTCTTAATTGGTGATTCCATGTTGAAAAATGTCATAGTGCCTACCTGTGAAGTTGAAGTCTGCCCAGGAATTAGGTGTCATCAGGGAATTAGGTGTCATCAGCTCAGTAATTATTTCAAAAATATTAAAAATTCAAGAGAAAACATCAAAAAGGAATCGAACAAAAATTATAAAGCCGTTTTCATCCCTGTTGGTACAAATTCCCTCAAAGGATACAGCAAAGAGGAAATTATTAACCGATTAAAAAAATATAATCCGATCATCCAGAAAAATTTACCCTGCTTCGGGATAGTAATCAGCGGAATCATAAACAGGAGGTCGGTGAGTGACAGTTACATCAATCGAATCAATTGCAGAATTAATGAGTGTTGTGACAGACTAGGTGCAATATTTATAAACTCAAATATGTTTTTGGGCAAGGAATGTCTAGCCAAGGATGGACTGCATCCAAACAGACTAGGATTGATGGCCTTCAGCAAAATGTTTATGGGTGTTTGTAAAATCATTAAAACTAAGGGAAACTAATATTTACTGGAGGGGATGTAAAAGAAAAATGCCTGTTAGCTGAAAAAAAATCTGCTAAAGAGTGTCTACGAAAATGTATGCTTAATACCATTAAAACAAGCAAAAGTTCTTATTTGATGCACTGGAATATAAATGGCTTAAGTTCTAAATCTTCCAGCAGCCTAAGCTATAAACTCAACGAGTTACAAATTCTTCTCTCAGAATATAAAAACATAAAAATTTGTTTAAATGACCACTGGCTTAGCTCTAATACAATAAATATTTTAAATAAAATTGAAAACTTCAATGTTGCAACCAGCTATTGCAGGGAGAAAAAATCTCACGGAGGTTGCTGCATACTCCTGGACTCTTCTATAAGCTGTGAAGTGAAAACAGATTTTAATTGTTTAAATGGTGATGCATATTCGAAAGTTGTTGCGTAGAGCTTAAAGACCTTAATATGTTGATCATTTCAATTAATAGAATTCCGGAAAGGGCTTTAGTTGCGCCATTCCTCTCTAAATTCCAGTGCTTGCTAGATAAACTAAAGAAACAAAAGAAGAAAAAAATTGTAATAGCAGCAGATTTTAATATAAACACTGCAAATTACAATAAAGAATCAACAACATTTATTGATTCAATTAAAAAGTCTGGTTTTAAACTAAATTTTTCGGAGTTCCCCAGAGAAACTATTCACTCAGCAACATGACAACATTGTAACAAATTACTACTTTGATATTGTACATAAATTCTGTCTAGACTTAGGACTTTCTGATCACTCAGCCTTATTTGTCCCACTGCCAAAAACTGACAAACATAATATAAGAAAAACGTATATCAAAAGAAGTTTCAGTAAAACAAATATTGAAATATTCTGTGAGAAACTAAGTAAAGTTAAGTGGTGTTTTGGGGATGGTGATTAAACAAATGTTAACTTTAGTACATTCTTAAACAGTTTTCTTGAAGTATTTAATGAAGCTTTCCCACCAAGATCATATTGCAACAAAACATCAAGTAAGATAAGATGGATCACACCAGGAATAAAAATATCAAGTGAGAGGAAAAGGAAGCTGCACCTCAACTGAAGTACAACGAAGATCCTGATTTTGTAAAATATGTTAGAAACTATAAAACTACTTTTGAAAAAGTTGTGAAAGCTTCAAAACAAATGGCAAATAATGAATTCATTCTAGGCCAGAAAAATAAAACAAGGGCAGTATGGTCTGTAGTTAAGCCTGAATTAGGTGTCTGAAATCGTAAACAAGACATTTTAGAAATCAAAATTAAGGAAAAATCGGTTGTAAATCCAGCTCAAATATCTGAGTGCTTCAATGAGTACTTCATAAATGTAGCAAAATCTGATTTAGACATAGCAAATTATGAGCAGAAAGTAAATGGTTTTGGGTTAAAAGGCAACACCAGTGAATGTCTCAAAAAATTCAACACAGTCTCAGCAAAATTTGTTGAAAATGTCATACTCTCCTTAAAAGACAAAAACTCTGCTGGCTGGGATTGGATACCCACCAAAATAATTAAAAAAGTTTACAGCATAATAGCTCATCCTCTCTCTCTCATACTAAACAAATCCTTGAAGAAGGTTACTTCTCTGATCTCTTGAAATGTGCGGAAGTAAAACTATTGTTTAAGAAAGGTTCAAAATATGATATGGGAAATTATTGCCCCACCTCTATACTCCATGTCATATCAAAAATATTTGAAAACATTACTGCTTTACAGATACAAAGCTTCATCGCACAGTATGATATCATTTCACATAACCAATTTGGCTTCCAACAAGGCAAAAACACAGTAGATGCGATAAATGAGTTTATCGAAAAAATTACTTCATCACTAGATAGGAAAGCTAAGGTCACAGGAATATTCTGTGATCTTACAAAAGCATTCAACTCTGTAAACCATGCCATGATGCTTTTCAAACTCAACTGGTATGGAATAAGGGATGTTGCTTTGAAATGGTTTGAATCAAATCTTTTGGAGAGGAAACAAATGATAGTAATCACATCAAATGGAGCAGATCACTTCTCTGAGTGGAAAACAGTGTCACAAGGTGTTCCTCAAGGCCCAGTCCTTGGACCCATTTTATTCCTGTTCTGTGTAAATGACCTGCCTCTCAATGGAAATGGTCATTTAACTTTGTTTGCAGATGATACTTCTGCCCTAGCTGAAAATGAAAATTCTGACAACATACCACAGAGTGTAATGAATACGTTAAGTAACCTGGAAACAGGGTTCAGTCAAGTGGTTGTTCCTTGTTACCATAGATAAATCCATAGTTAGTTTCTTCTTTCCATGACAGAGTTTATTGACATAAATCAAGAACAGTTCACATATACAAAACAAAAGTCAGTGGAGTGATCTGGCTGACAAAACTTGTTTCGAAAGTTTCCAGTCAGGTTTATAATCACAAACCAAGTTCATTCACAGGATGCAACTAAACAGTCTGATCCAGACTCCAACACTCGTAAAACTTCACAACACTGGCAGGATCCTAGTGGTGTTCTACTCAAAGTTATAGAAGCTACTGATTGAGACACAAACTGCTGGTTTCATCTGGAGTTTCCACTCTTATTGGATTTTCTTTTCTCAGGGTATCACCTCATGTAATACAATTGGTGCATCCCCTGCAGGTTCGGGGATTAGAATAGGCCCGAGGTATTTCTGCCTGTCGTAAGACGCGACTAAAAGGACTCTCACACATTTCTGCCTTTATGTGATGGTCCCCTGTAGCGTTTGATCTCCATTTTCAAAATTTTCCTGAAGAGCGAGCCAACTGGCAAAGGGCACCTTACATGGTGCATTGTGTACATCATGCCTTGAGATCTGTAGCGCACTTTCTTGTCATCGTTTTGCAGTCCAGCTCATTCTCCATCTCTTTGGTGAGGATACCTTCCTGGGTGCATTTTCCACCATGCACTATGCAGTGTCACTTTCTGCACTGACGGTTACCATGGACTTCTTTGCACCTCATATCCAGCATGGTAGCCAGTCCATTTTGGTGGGGCTGCCATGTACTCTGGTGGTTGTAGCTCCCTCACAACACAGGGATTGCTCTGCTGATGCCTGTGCCATTAACTCTCCAAGTATGCCAAGGAGTAGATGCCCGTCATCCTGGGGGGCATCGGGACTCTCAGCAAAGGCCATCCTGCCAGGTGGCATTTGCTGCGGCTGGTTGGCGCCCATGGGGAGGGCCCCTGGTTGGAGTGGGTGGCATCAGGGCGGATGACACACGATGAAGCGTACCACATCATCACTTGTTGGTGATCAGACACCAGCAGTCTCTAAGCATTCCAAGTCTCAGTACAATGCAAGAAAGTATGACCCTAATCATTCCCCTCCCTGGCCACACCATGGGCAGAATGCCAGGCTAAACCTTATTCACCCCGGTACCTTGTATGTATGAGAACTGATGGGGACTCTTTTGTTTCGATGAAGCCACAGCTTTTGTAGAGCATTTAGAGGATAAGTTTGGGGAGGGGGAGGGCTTGTCCAAAATGCGCTCTGGGTCAGTGTTGATAAAAACAGCATCCTCTGCCCAGTCACAGGCTTTACTCGCTTGTAACATGTTGTGCGATGTTTCTGTTACCATCACGCCACATAAGAACTTAAATATGGTCCAGGGTATTGTATTCCAGAGGGACCTTCTTTTGCAGTCTGATGACGAGCTGTGTGCCAGTTCAGAGTGGCGAGGTGTTAATTTCATGCGGCGCGTCTACCGGGGTCCGAGGGATAATCAGGATGCCACTAGTGCCTTCATCTTGGCCTTTGAGGGTGACACCTTACTCGAGAAGCTCAAGGTGATGGTCTACCACTGTGATGTCAGACCATACATCCCTCCTCCAATGTGGTGCTTTAAGTGCTGGAAGTTCAGCTATATTTCTTCCCCCTGTACTTCCATCATCACATGTCAAGATTGTGGACGTCCATCAAATCCCAATACTCCATGTGCCACCTCACACAAGCGTCAACTGCAGAGAGTATCATTCACCTTGCTCACCAGACTGCAGGATTTTAAAGAAAGAGAGGAAAATCATGGAATACAAGACTGGACCGAATGACCTACACTGAGACTAAGAGAAAATATGAGTGCCTACATCCTGTGGCTATGACCTCCTCCTAATACGCCACCACTACAAGAACAGTTGTAGCCCCATCAGTTCCGTGAATTCCAGTTGGCCCTCAGAGCCAGAAGGCTACACCTGCCTCCTTGATGGTGGGGGCAATTCCCCCCACCCCTTCCCCTCCCTGTTGCTCCTGGACCACCTACCTTGGGAGCACTGTCCTCCCAACCATTGGGGACATCAGTCCCAACTTCCCATCCAGAGAAGCGCAAGTCTTCTATGGCTGCTCTCGCCAGGAAGGGATCCCTTGGGTCACTCCCTTCCCAGGTCTCTGCTAGTGGGAAACATGACGCCCGCCAGTGACTGAAGTGCCCAAAAGCAGGCCCATAACCCCTTATGGGGTGGCACCATGCTTACTGGCCGAGGCAGAGATGTTGACACTTTACTGTCTCAGTTAGACCTCTGCCTCCTAAATACTGGAGCCACCACACATTTCAGTGGTGCTCATGGTAGTTACTTGGCCATTGATTTACCATATGCAGTCCAGGACTTCTCTCATCCATCCACTGGAGAGCACATGACGACCTGTGTGGTAGCGACCACTTCCCCATCTTCCTGTCACTGCCCAAGCATCATGTCCATGGATGCTTGCCCAGATGGACTTTAATCAATGCTGACTGGGAAACTTTCACCTCTGTGGTCACGGTTGACTCTCCTCCATTTGGTAACTTCGATGTGATAGTTGAGCAGGTGATTACAACAGTCGTTAATGCGGCGGAAAATGTGATCCCTCACTCTTTAGGGTGCCCCCAGTGAAAGGTGGTCCCTTGGTGGTCGCCAGATGTTGCTGAGGCAATTAAAGAGTGTCGGCAAGCTCTACAGTGCCATAAGTGGCACCCTTCCCTGGAGCATCTCATACCCTTTAAGCAGCTCCATGCCCGTGTTTGCCAGCTTATCAAAAGAGTGAAGCAGGAGTGTTGGGAGAGGTACATCTCAACCATTGGATGCCATATGTCACTTTCCCAAGTCTGGACGAAGATCAGACGTCTCTTTGGGTACCAGACCCCAACGGGTGTCCCTGGCATTAACATCAATGGCGTCTTGTCTACCGACGCTCACACGATTGCTGAACACTATGCTCGAGCCTTCTTGTCAGAGAACTACCCCCCAGCCTTTTGTACCCTCAAATGGCAGATGGAAAGGAAAGTCCTCTCGTTCACTACATGCCACATTGAACCCTGTAACGCCCCATTTACAGATTGGGAGCTCCTCAGTGCCCTTGCACATTGCCCCGACACAGCTCCTGGGCCAGGTCAGATCCACTCAGATGATTAAACATCTGTCATCTGACTACAAGCGACATCTCCTCGTCGTCTTCAACCGGATCTGGTGCAATGACGTTGTTCCATGACAGTGGCGGGAGAGCACCTTCATGCCGGCGTTTAAACCCGGTAAAAACCACTTGATGTGGTTAGCTATTGGCCCATCAGTCTCATCAACATTCTTTGTAAGCTGCTGGAATGTACGGTGTGTCGGCAGTTGGGTTTGTTCCTGGAGTCACGTGGCGTACTAGCTCCAGGGCAGCTTCCGCCTGGTTCGCTCTACCACTAATAATCTTGTGTCCCTTATGTCTGCCATCCGAACAGCCTTTTCCAGATGCCCACACCTGGTTGCCATCTTTTTTTATTTATGAAAAGCATACGACATGACCTAGCGACTTCATGTCTTTGCTTCATTATACAAGTGGGGTCTCTGAGGCCTGCTCACAATTTTTATCCAAAATTTCCTGTTGCTTCATACTTTCCGTGTCCAAATTGGTGCCTCCCATAGTTCGCCCCATATCCAGAAGAATGGGGTCCCGCAGAGCTCCGTATTGAGTGTATCTCTATTTTTAGTGCCCATTAATGGTCTAGCAGCAGCTGTAGGGCTGTCCATCTCACCGTCTCTGTATGCAGACGACTTCTGCATTTTGTACTGCTCCACCAGTACTGGTGCTGCTGAGCAACGCCTACAGGGAGCCATCCACAAGGTGCAGTCATAGGGTCTAGCCCATGGGTTCCAGTTTTCGGCCACAACGTCATGTGTTATGCACTTCTGTCAGCGTCGTACCGTTCATCCGGAACCAGAACTTTACCTTAATGATGATCCATTCACTGTAGTGGAGACATATTGATTCTTAGGACTGGTTTTCGATGCCTGATTGACTTGGCTTCCTCACTTTCGTCAGCTTAAGCGGAAGTACTGGCAGCACCTCAATGCCCTCCACTGCCTGAGCAACACCAACTGGGTTGCAGATCACTCAACACTGCTGCAGCTCTACAGAGCCCTTCTTCAATCTTGCCATGACTATGGGATACTGGTTTGCGGTTTGGCGGCATCCTCAGCATTGCGTTTACTCGACTCGGTGCACCACTGAGGCATTCGCCTAGCGGCAGGAGCTTTTAGGACAAGTCCGGTGACCAGTGTCCTGGTGTCAGCTGGAGTTCCTCCATTGCAGGTTAGGCATGTGCAATTGCTCTCCAGTTATGTTGGACATGTTCGTAGTTCTCCTGTGCATCAGAATTAGCGTCTCCTTTTCCCGCCCACGGCGGTTCATCTCTCTCATCGGCGTCCTAGGTCAGGGCTTACAATTGCAGTTCGTCTGCGATCCCTTCTCTCCAAACTGGAGTCCTTGCCTTTACCACATGTTCTAGAGGTTCATTCATGAACACCCCTATGGTGTACACCTAGGCCACGGCTTCGCCTGGACCTTTCATGTGGGCCTAAGGACTCAGTTAACCCTGCGACTTTTCGCTGTCACTTCCTCTCGATTCTCGACATGTACCAGGCTCCATGAAGTGGTGTACACTGATGGCTCGATGGCTGATGGTCACGTTGGCTTTGCCTATGTTTATGGAGGACGTATAGAACAGCACTGCTTGCCAGATGGCTGCAGTGTTTTCACTGCAGAGCTGGCGGCCATATCTCATGCTATTGAGCACATCCACTCATGCCCAGGTGAGTCATTTCTCCTGTGTACTGCCCCCTTGAGCAGCCTACAAGCTATTGACTAGTGCTACCCTCATCATCCTTTGGTAATGACCATCCAGGAGTCCATCTATGCCCTGGAACAGTCCAGCGTTCAGTGGTGTTTGTCTGGACCCCAGGTCATGTCGGAATCCCATGCAACAAACTTGCCGAAGGCTGGCCAAACAGGCTATGCAGAAACTGCTTATGGAGATCGGCTTCTCTGCAACTGACCTGCATTCAGTATTACGCCGCAAGGTTTTGTGGCTTTGGGAGATGGAATGGCATAACCTCAATACGCACAATATGCTGGGTGCCATTAAGGAAACTACGAATGTGTGGAAGACCTCTGTGCGTGCCTCTCGCAGAGACTCTGTGGTTCTCTGTCGGCTCCGCATTGGCCATACGCGGCTGGCACATGGTTGCCTCCTGCATCGCGAGGACCCACCTCGGTGTTGCTGTGGCTCACAAATGATGGTCGTCCATCTCTTACTGGACTGGCCACTTTTAGCCGCTCTTCAGCGGACTTTTAACTTTCCCAGCACCCTACCTTTGGTGTTAAACGACAGTGCCTCAACAGAAGCTTTAGTTTTACATTTTATTCATGAGGGTGAGTTTTATCATTTGCTCTAAGTTTTAGCACATGTCCTTTGTCCCTGTGTGTCCACCAACCTAGTGCTTTCAGGGTGGGGGTTTTAATGTGTTGCAGAGTGGCTGGCTTTTCCTTTTTATCCTCATGGTCATGCAGCCATGGTAACCTGCTTTCTTGTTTTAACCTCTTCTACCTGTTTCTTGCATCTTTGTGGTTTTATTGTCCCCTTTTGTCCATTTAAGAGTTTGTTGCTCTTCAGTCATTGTTGTGGTTTCTCCTTTCATTCTGTTTTGTATTGTCTCATTGCCTTATTCTCACCCCTGTGGCATTGTTTCCTTCGGAACAAGGGAACGATGACCTCATAGTTGGTCCCTTCCCCCCTCTTTTAAACCAACAGTTAGTTCACCATTTGGTGATGCCATTACAGATCAATTAGTCCATAGTATTGATAGGTGTTTTGCTGTAGTATTACCTCTGGCTACATGTCTTCTGCCAGAAATCCAGTGAACTTCATCATTTCAAAGTCAGTACCTGAGCTGTTATCTTTAAGGAAAGACTGTTGACAAACTTGCATGTTCTGTAAGGAAGAATTGATACCTAATTCATTCTTCCTGCAAAAGTCATTAAAGCTGAGTCAATGGCTAACCCTTCAAAAGAGACAGTTAAAATTGCATCTTATTTGTGCAGAATTAGTAAATATAGCCAAATTCTTTCACTTATGAGTTGGAGCCTGGTATTGTAATTCATGAAGTTGTTCTTGGTACACTAAATTTTAAGGTAAATGCTTTCCAGTTGCTTGGTAACAATGATCTCGATATAACAACACCTGTATTCAAGAAGCCATTTTATTGTGTGTGGCAGAAGCTACTTTTGGCACTATGTTTTCCTGTTCCATTTGTAGATGGCACATGAGCAGAATGATTGTTGATAAACCTCCGTATTAGTTCCAGTGTCTCTGATTTTCTCTTCATGATGATTTTGCGATACATGTTTTTGAGGAGGTAATCTGTTGGCCAATGGTTCTTGGAACATACACTCTCTAAATTTCAACAGTAAACCTCTGTGTGATGCACAATACATCTTTTGCAGTAGCTGCTACTAGAGTTTATTGAGCATCTTCATAATGCTCTCGCACCAAGTAAATGATCCCGAGATGAAATGTGCCTCTCTTCTGAAACAGTAGGGAGCTAGGTTGGTAAGTGGTAAGGTGAAAATCAAATAAATTGATACAGCTTCAATTTGGTGATTTAGCAATTAGATTAAACATAAAAAACAACAAGTAATTTTAGCTCTTTAAATGTTCCAGGCAGACACTTTAGAAAAGCAATTTACACCCTAATAACTTTTTCACTCTGGTAAACACTCAGAATAATGAGGGAACAATCAATAAAAAATGAAAAACAAATGAAACTACACTGACAAATAAATAAATAAATAAATAAATAAATAAATAAAAATCGCAACACCAAGAAGGAGCTGATGTTAGTGAAGAAGCTTTCAAGGCAACAAAGATGCTATTATCAGCACCTCACTGAGTTTGAACAGGATCATGTAATAGGGCTACAAGAAACTGCATGTTCATTCTGCAATACTACAGGGAGGCTTGGCAGGAACATAGCCTCTGTATGCCATTGCTGGCAGTGGTGATCAGGAGACTGTATGGTCGCAAGAAAATCGCTCTCTGGACGGTCATGAGGCTTACCAGAGGTAAGACTATTGTGTTCGGCATATGGCTCTGTCTCATTGTACTGCATCTGCAGCAGCAATTTGAGTAGCAGTTGGTACTACAGTGACACAACAAACTGCTGCAAATCGGTTAAGGACAACTCTGAGCCAGATGTCCCATAGCCTGCATTCCAGTGACCTCAAACCAATGCCATATGTGGCTTCAGTGGTGTCAAGCAATAACTCATTGGAGGGTGGTATGGAGGTCTGTTGTGTTTTCTGATGAAAGGTGGTTCTGCCTCAGTGCCAGTGATGGCCTTGGAGTTATGATCTAGGGTGCAATTTTGTATGACAGCAGGAGCACTCTCATGGTTTTCCTAAACACCCTGACTGCAAATTTGTACATCGGTTTAGTGATTTGACCTCTTACATTGCTAGTCATGCACTGCAGACAGTGTTCTCCTACATACCACTGTCATATCCCAACATCTGCTACAGAGTGTCTACACATTCCCTTGACATGCTCAGTCACTAGATCTGTCTCCAATAGAGCACATATGAGACATGATCAGATGACAACTCCAGTGTCATCCATAAACAGTATTAACTGTCCGTATATTGACTGACCAAATGCAACAGCCACAGAACTCCATCCCACAAACTGGCATCCTGCACCTGTATAATATAATGCATGCACATCTGCATGCTTGCATTAAACAGTCTATCAGTTACACTGATTATTAATGTACCAGCATTTCACATTTGCAGTGGCTTATCCTGCACTTACATTACCCTGTGATCTTGCTATGTTAATTAGTAAAATATGTTACCTAGACAAATTCATTACTCTACATTAATTATTTTTTGGAAAATTCAGGATGGGATGTAACAGTATTATGAGAAGGAAAGTTGCTACTCACCATATAGCGGAGATGCTGAGTCACAGATAGGCACAACAAAAAGACTCTCACAATTAAAGCTTTCAGCCATTAAGGCCTTCGTCAACAATACACACACACATACGCACGCGCGTGCACAGATTAATCTGCAGCACCTCCAGCCTCCGTCTTGCTGCCATCATTGGCTTAGAGGTCTTTGGTAACCCTGACTGTGACCTGCGAGAACCCTAAAAACAATTTCAGGTCTTGCTCTCGCATCGCCTCTCCAACCTCCACCACCAGGGTTTGTGCTTTTGGTACAACCTTCTGGTTGATCACTCTCCAGTCTTGTATCAAGACTTTTGGGTTCCAAACCCCCATTTTCCCGATCAGAGTCTTAGGGGAGACATCCTTAATGATCTTAGGTACCCATAGTGATACCTTTGTGGTCCCATATTGATACCTTTGCAATCTTAAGAAGCTCTGCTGCCATCTTGGCCAGGAGCTTCGCATCTTCCCATGGGAATATCATGAGCACCTTGTCCTTAAGCCATTCCACCATGTACACCCCTTCACAGACAAAAATGAGGGCACCACGATCCAGATAGACCCTCTTGAAGTTGGGTCCTAGACCAGTGTCCCCCCACCCCCACCCCCACCCCAAATCTTTTCAAGGAGGACCATCTGTACAAGTTCCTCCTGCTGCGAAGTGATGGCCACCAGTGGATAGCCTTCCTGGTTAACTGCCATCTTAAAAAAGTACTATAGGTCTGTTTCCCTATTTCTTGCTTCAGTTTTTTCTGGGCTCACGTATCCATGGAGGAGGGAGTCTTAGATTCCTCCCTTATCCTATCGCTACCAGTCTTCGATGTTGTGGGGGTTTGCGTATTCCATTCAACCTGAGACAGTTTTTCTTGGGGATCTTAGATTCAAGCCCCTTTAATTCCCTCCACTTGTCTTTAGGAAGCCATTCTTTCCCTTCCTTTTTCCCTGTTCCCTGAGTAGTTTCCTCCTCTGGGCCCCAGACAATTCTTTAATCTTCAACTGGTCCATCTTCTCGGTTACAGTTCCCACTTCTGGCTCAGGTCTAGACCCTGATTCAGTAGTGGGAATGCCTTCTATCGGTCCTGACACCAATGTTTGCATGTCTGAGGTCTCAGTTTGCCCCTCAGTTTGTTTTAATTTATTTTCTTTAGTCATTTCAATGCTGGTGCCATGAGATTTTGGGATCTACCTGGTCCACACCACGAATACCCCGACCGGTGTAAGGCTACTTACTCAGGGAGGTTCTCCGGTATGCCTGAGGCTCCGTTTGCGACATATATTCCCACGTGCCACACACCCCTTGGCATGGATCGCATCACACCTTGGGTTGGGAAAGGGAATTCAGTAAGGCCTAAGAGTGGATAGGGAAGATGGGACATTGTGGGACACTCTTAGTCTGATCCATCAGCTGAGGCCTTTCTGGCAGTAGGTCCTTCTACCTTTGGCACAGCCCTCAGATTCATGCGGATACGCAAGCCTCTCCACCAGCATGGATAGTGCTTTGTCAAGGTGATGTCCCCAGAGAGGAGGTTAAAGTTAGTATTGGATCCATTTTAACACAGCATTTTGATGTTAGGAGGATCACAGCAAAAATTGTGCCAAAGTTACTAACAGCTCAGCAGAAGCAACTTCATTTGGAGATGGCACAGGACATGATGGATACTGTGAAGAGTAGTCCAAATTTCTTAACACTGTGATCACTGGTAATAAGTTCTGGGTTTATGGGTGTGGCCCAGAAACAAAGTTCCAGCCATTGGAATGGAAACATCCATAATCCCAGAGATCCAAAATAGTAATGGAGGTCCGCAGCAATGTGAAAGATTTTTTTTTTTTTAAATGGCATGGTCCATCATGAGTATGCCCCAGAAGGTATTAATGTCAATAAGAAGTACTACCTAGCTGTTCTGCATTACCTTTGTGAACCAGTGAGGCATGAATAGCAGACTTGCGGCAGCAGACTGTTGGCACATTCGCCATGATTATGCACTCACTAATCATTCTCAATTAATTCAGAGTTTTCTGGTGAAACAGAATATGACTGTGGTTTTTCAGCCTCCCTGTTCCCCAGACCTAGCACTGAGTGGCTTCTGATTTTTCCCTAAACTGAAAAAGATCCTGAAAGGGATCAGATTTCGGAACAGGGAAGACATTATACCGAATTCAGCAGAGCAGCTGCGCACCGTGCTAAAAAAGGATTTTCAATGATGCTTTCAGCAGCAGCAGCAGCAGCGTTGGGAGAGGTGTGTAGAAGCTGAAAGGGACTACTTTGAAGGTGACTAGTGCCAAACAATACTCAAGCTAGGTTTCTCATTGTACCAAGTAGCTGCAGGAACATTTCCTTCCTAAGCTGCAGTAGGACTTCCATTTATTAGGTATACAGCAGAACCAACAGCTTCTGATCAGAATGTCTTACGTAATTTGCATTGATGTATCAAACAGTGAGCCTTCTCAGTAAGAGTTCTGTTCATTTGCTCTGAGACACCATTTTTTGTGAGGGGTGCATCTGATTCTAAACTCAAACTGTGTTCCTTGTTTTTCAAAAAATTGCTTCCACTCATTGAATGTAAATTCACGATTATTGTCATGCCACAATCTACTGATCTTCAAGTTGAAATGAGCTGTAGCCATGGCATGAAACATTTTCAGATAGCGAGCTACCGCCGACTTCAGTTCCAGTGCATAGGCCATTGTGAAATGTGTAAAGTCGCTTATGGTTGGTTGGTTGGTTTGGGGAAGGAGACCAGACAGCGTGGTCATCGGTCTCATCGGATTAGGGAAGGAGGGGGAAGGGAGTCGGCCGTGCCCTTTCAGAGGAACCATCCCGGCATTTGCCTGGAGTGATTTAGGGAAATCATGGAAAACCTAAATCAGGATGGCCGGATGCGGGATTGAACCGTCGTCCTTCCAAATGCGAGTCCAGTGTCTAACCACTGCGCCACCTCGCTCGGTAAAGTCGCTTATGAACATGAGCACATATGTCTTACCATCGAATGATTCTGGTGAGATTGGTCCACACAGGTCACTGTGGATCAACTCAAAGAGATCTGTTAGCATGTTTCCTTGTATGATTGTATGGTAGCTGTGATTGTTTTTGTTCAACACAATCTAACCATTGTTCCATGGAGACTGTTCAAGTGTCCAGTTCCATATCATCAACTTGTGACTGAAGGCATTTAATGTTATCATAACTAAAATGGCCTAATCTGTGGTGCTACAGTTTCACATCAGTTTAAGTCGAAGCTGCTGACAACGCTTTATGTTGCAAAAAATTTAAAACATATAGCTGAGATTCATTTCTATTTGCAATGGCAATTATTTCTTTTCCCTTTTTAATTAAACATTAAGCTTTTTTAAATTTGGTAATAAAACCAATTTTCTAATTGACAGCATATTATAATTAAGATCAGGTACAGATGAAACATCTTTGATTGTTATCCGAATTTCCTTTCCTCTTATAAGACTATGACTTTAATTTCTCATTTTACTTTAGCCTCAAGAAAATTGCCTGTCTTAGCTACTTTAACTTTAATTCGTTGTTCCAGTTTCTTTAAATGAGTGGGAGGTGTTTTATTGTTGTAGTGGCTACTTTTGCCACTGAATGTATCAGGATGACCAAGTGTAGCGGGAAGAGGTAGTGAGCCAAAAAGTTGCCCGCCGCTGGCTGGCTATGGACCCCGCGTCAGCCTCAGAGAGTCAAACCAGCGACCCGCTGTGGACTGGAACGCTGGCGCCCCATCTGCTGCTGCGTGTAGCTGGTAGTGTGACATGCCCTGCCGTCCAGGAGAGCTGCCACACTTGAATGAATCTCGTTAGAAACCTATTTATACGCGACTGTGCGCCTCTGTTTTGCCATACACGTCACTTTGTGTCACGTACTCATAACATGCTAGGTTGGCCAGTGGGCCCCTTCTGCCTGTGATTTGTGACATGCAAAACCACTATGTATACTCTTTCAGCAATTTGACGGCCCTGTGGTCTCTATTCTACTTCACAATTGTTGGTATGCGTAACTCACTGCAATCCGGCTCGCACCTGGCTGTAACTTGTGCTCAGAATATTGCACGAAACTAACTTTTCCTATCCTAGAGTGTGGTGCCGCTACACTGTTAATCAAATGTTCCATTGCTCCAGAGTCCAAGAACCAGTTTATGTTCTTGACTGATTGACTATCACTTGATGCTGCAAAACAAATACCATTTTTCTCTTTAACTTAGCCACAACCACTGAACTGCTGGTCCCTGAGTTCTGGTTTGATAACTTAACCCTGCAGTTAGCCCTTTTGCGACCAGGCTTTCCACAGCAATGATGAGTAAAGTTGAATGAGTTCCCTATTTCTTGTTTTACTGGCACCTGACAAATTTTTTCTGACACCATTGAGTCTGAAAAGCCATCAGTGGTGGTGGTGTGTCTTCATTTTTGTTTTTCCTGATGACTACCTCCCACTTTGACTCTTAATCCAGTAGCCTGTTTTTCATGAAGCTCAGCATAAATCTTTCATTGAGAGCATTTTGACTGCAGTGACCTCTAAATTGTATTCTGCAGGTATTGTTAAAAGTAGATGGCATACAATGTCTCTTTCTTTGACAGTAGCTCCAGTCATATGTAAATCTCAAATAAGTTTGTCAGAGTTAAGATAGTGATTAATTAGCACATCATTTGAAGCATTAGATTTCATAGTTAACAACTGTTTTCTCAACAGAAGTTGACTTGCAATTCCTTTTCTTTCAAACACGTAGCACAGAGATGTGCATAAATCGAAAGAGAGTGCCTTATATTTCCCATATTCCAAGTTACTATTGTCTATGCATTGAATAAGATGAGGATTAAATTTCTGATATTGTTTAGTCAGTTCAGTCAGTTGTGTTTCCTTTGCGACACACTGTGTGTCCACCTCTCCTTCAGCAAAATCCACCTTTGTGAGATAATTCACTTGCACAAATGGTAAAAGTTCCATTCCTCGAGAAGAGTTTCAATTCTGAATTTTCAGTTGCTGACATTTGTTCCATCAAATAAAGGAATACGATATTTTGCCACTTCAGTTGCCATATCAAAAATGAATGTCCACTCATGACAAGGTATTTCATTACAAATTCTATTTTAAAACAAACATGGGCCCTTAACCTGATAAATTTTCAATTTCTCACCCTTAAGTGTAACACTCATAAAATATTAAATATTATTATCAGTTGGTTTTATTAAAATTAACTGAAGACAACTGAGCACAGAGTAATGACAGCAGCAAATACTTTTTTTATCTTTGGAGTTATTTTACATAAATCACACCTATTATCATTGAAATTGGACTCTCAGAGTCACTGAATTCTTCACAGAAGTAAATATGCTTCCTGCCAATATATGTGTCAAACCTACCTTACCATTATATTTTCCAATCTATATGTAGGATTTTGCTGTTTTTTGCTTCTGGTTTCAGCCAACTTTCTGTTCTCAATACAACGTGAGCATTATCACCTTTAACAAACAGTGCCAATTCTGGGACCTTGCCATGGATGGTCTTGCAGTTTACTAATCACATTACCATCTTCCCCTTTCAACCTGCAAGGATGAATGTTCTATGAGAGAAATGTGGCTGATTTAGCTTTGATTTCGGCCAGCAGTTGATTATTGACCCAAAGGAAAAGTTCCTCTAACCTAAAAAGTGTCCATGTGTATGCCACATCTACTCTACTACCTGATTAACAGCTTACTTTGTTTACTGCAAACCTGGCATTCTGAGGGGGACACTACAATTCTCGGCCAGATAGCAGAGGTTGAGAGATCTAGACTCACGTAAGCCTATGTAGTATACCTTCAGTGGCTCTAAACCAGATATCCATAATCAACTATGGTAGGATTCTGCAGAGAGTGAGCCATGCTTGCTTCCCGTATTCTTTGTATTTTGCCATCACAACCTAGCCGACCACCTAAGAGAACTGACGGTGGCTTCAGAATCATGGCAGCAAGTGTTAATGAGCTATGGTTTGCAGCCTGTAATTTATGTTTTCCTCATAATCATTATAGTGTTGTTGTGAAAAGTACTGGCAGCCATTTTGTATCTTTCTAATTTTACAGAATTATTATGTAAGTAAGATTGACTGTACTATTTTTCCTCTTAATTTATGTTGTTTGTTTAGTTTATTTCATCCTCACTGTAAACATTCCTGGATTCAATTTGATTTCGCTATATGAAGGTCTCTTGATTTATCCTTGATTTAATCATTACTATTATTAACAGAGAGCATATTTTCCTCAATGTCTTTAAAGTTTCTATTGTAGTCTAAATAACCCAACATTAAAAAGTAGGAGGAAGACAACTTTGCTTGAAGGAGAGAGATCAGTTTTGGATGTGGCTGTACAGTCTGTAGTGGTTATTGGAATGTGCCAGTTGCAGCTATTTCTAGAATAGAACTGATTTAAATATTCATGTTGTTACTAGCCATATTAGATAAAAGGAGCATTGGTGGAATTATTAACTGTTTGTGTTTGTACAGAATGTAACTTAGAAACAAATGTCGCTATTAATCAGATGCATTCATTTTATGATCATCATCCGTTTTCAAAGAGAAACGCTAATAATTCCTTTTACTTGATAATATGTGTTTGCTCAGTGCTTTTGTATGATTTTATATTGGTGACCGTACTTCATTATTTACTTCTTCAAGTCAAGTCATATATTTGTATATTTTAATGACTTGGTAAACTGTTGGAAGGCAATATCTTATGAATCTATTTTTGTTTTTGTTTGTTGCAGGTCTTGTACATCATCAACTCTCTTGTCAATGTTGTTCAGGCATCAGTAAATGCATCAGACACATTACTGGGTAAGTGCAGAATCGAAAATACTGAACTTTCCAGAATGTGTTACTTAATTTTTGCAATATTTGCACTTAAGTTGTTTCTTTCTCTTTTACATGTTGTTGTTATTGTAGGTAATAAACATTTCTAATTTTTGTTTTCTGCCTGTCTCATTTCAATAATGATTTCTTCTTCAGCACAATTTCTGTACTTTTATTTTATAGTCAGGGAAGAGCCTACCGTTTGTGCTTGTTACATAATTAGTAATGAGTTCCTTGATTGTGTTACTCTTAATCAGTTAGTGTGCTTCTGCAAAAGCTTCTCAGTAGGTTATTTACCATTTATATATAGATGCTCATGTGTATTTTAATGTCCACCTGTTGGTTGGTCATTCTTGAAGTTTAAATCCGCTTCAAGCAGTGAATGCTAAATTTTATAATTGCCTCTGATTGACTGTGAAGGCATCAGTTGTAATCTTCTTCACTGAGTTATGCAGTATATGTTGGAACACCGTGGTTGAGTACAGCATTAAATTACTTGAATAAATATGATGCCACTTCTCATAAACT